>NC_047103.1:150442010-150769510 GCF_902500255.1 Thalassophryne amazonica | reverse complement strand
ATTATCGATGTATTAGGATTCCAGCAATACATTCAGGCACACACATTAGTGGAAATACCCTGGATTTGGTCCTCGTTCGCGGTATTGCTGTCACAAATATTGACATCATACCTCTTGCATCAGTGGTCTCATTGCCATGTTTACTGAAACAAAAACCTTGTTTATCATTGCGGCACATCAGCTCTTCAACTCCAACTGAACTTGCAGCCAGACTGCCTGATATCTTAGTGTCACTTTTGGAAAATGAGCATTCAGTAGACAGTCTTGCGAATAATTTAAACTCAGTGCTCACAACCACACTTGACATGATTGCTCCACCTAAACCACCCCACCATCCAAAACACAAGTCTGGAATGAAAATGACGTAGATCAAAACTAGAAGTATTCCACCTCACGTGGTGCGATGCTATTCCAGACTATAAGCATGCACTACTGGCTACAAAGTGGGCCTATTACTCTCATTTGATCAACAAAAACAAGCATAACTCAAAGTTCCTGTTCGACACAGTGACAACAATTATTCATGGACAACCACCTGTAAGTTGCTCTCCTTTTACAGCACAAGATTTTTTAGATTACTTTGAGAAGAAAATAGATGACGTTAGGTTAAATATATCCCAGCATGCCTTACACTACACCATGCTATTGAGGTGGGTGGCATCACTGATACATTACCTCGATTTACCAAAATTGATAGCATCTCACTGGGCGTGCTGACAAAACTTGTAACATCTGCTAAAAGCACAACCTGCTTGTTTCACTGTATACCAGCAAACCTGTTTAAGGACATGTGGCCCACTCTTAGTCCTATTGTGTTGGAAATTAGTAATCTGTCATTAACCTCGGGATCGATTCCTAAATGTTTCAAATCTGCAGTGATTAAACCATTACTTAAGAAATCTAATCTAGTGCATTGTATCATTGTAAAAGTTTGCTGATTTTTATCAACAACACAAAAACCAGTGTTGTTTAAAGTTGGAGGGTACATGTGTCACATGACTGCTTGTCCACACAGGTGATTTGAATATCATCTGGCTGTTTGTTCATGATGCATCCTTGAAGATTGCATCTCTTGGAATAATGAAGACCATAACAACACTGAGCTCCCATGTTGAATCGCTGAAGTGATGTCAGAGACCGCAGTTTCATACAGTGTGCATTAGAGACAGTGGACATGGAACAATTATCCACAGCACCTGGTGTTTTTCCCCTCTGATCTCCACTTCAGATCTCCCCATCAGATTTTCCGAGTGGCCACCTGAGTTTGAGTGCTGTACCAGTTCCCACAACTTCAACTGTGTTTGTCAGAGCATTCAGCTTTGTTCTAACAATACATGAGGAGAAGCGTTTTCACATTGACGACCAGCTCAAGTAAAGTCCCCTTCAAAAGTATTGGAATGCCAAAAAAAGTTCCACTAAAGCCAGTTTAGAATTTCAGATTTTATTAGCTGATATTTACATCTAGATGTGTTCAACAAAATTCTTTCATTTTCTATACCCACTTATTCCAATGACCAGCCTTCAGAGGAAAGGCGGGGATGCTGTTGGGGTGGGGGGGGGGGGGGGGGGGGGGGGGCGCATATGTCGAGCAAACGAGCTAAAGCACTTTTTCAATAGATTTGACTCCAGCTCGACTACCCCACCCCACGGCCCCCCGACTGTTCATCTGAGTAATCACCCCAGGGCCCGGTTTCATAAAGCGGTCTAATGTTTTAGTCTACTAAACTTACTTAGTCAACTACAGTTATTTACCCAACATTAGCCATCTAATCACTGTTACCCATCGATGGCTAAACTTATAGATTAACCGTCTAACGTTAGTTGACGTTTTTCACGGCCATATCAGACTCACGAGTGCCATTGCCAAGAAAGGCCTCAAATGCATGACAGTTGTGTTTACTTCCGGGTTGGTCCGTCTGCTACAAACATGGCTGATTCCGCCGCAGCAGAGAAGAAGCACTCCTGGCCTTGGTGCCCGTAAACATCTCCAATGGATTATTGTGGTCCCGAACACCCACTCCCGCCACAAGTCTCTCCTTCCTTCCTACATGCTAGTCACCTTTTTTGAAGCAACACACTGAAGTTTTGTCAAGTAAAATAAGATTAGCCTCCTCTGTAGCAGTCTAAAAACTAAAGTCCGGTAACGTGAAACTTAAGCCTACTAAATGCTTTGTGCAATGACTGTCCTCAAAAGACGAGTTGACTAAGTGAGTTTAGTCCACTAAACAAGATTAGACCTCTTCATGAAACCGGGCCAAGGTCTCTCTCACAAACCTCACAGCCCTCCACTAACTCCTGCAGCAGACACCTCTTAACATCTTTTCCACCCCTCATTCCCCCACTGACATCCACCACAGATTCTGCCACATCTTCAGTGCCTCGTACTAGACTACAAATGACAGCCATCCAGGTGATGAGAGAGCTGAAGAGACTAAATTAGGGGAAAGCTGCTGGACCGGTTGGTATCAGCCCTCGGGTGGTGAAAGTGTGTTCCAGCCAGCTCTGTGGAGTACTTCAGCATCTCTTCAACCTGAGCCTTCACCTTCAGAGAGTTTCAGTGTTGTGGAAAACATCCAGCCTGGTTCCAGTGCTTCAGAACAGGTATCCTGTGACTCCTGATGACTACAGGCCAATAGCACTGACCTCTCACATTATGAAAGTGATGGAGAGACTGGTCCTGGCACACCTCAGTTCACTAGCGGGCTCAACAAAAGACCCTTACAGTTTGCATATCAGCCCCATCTAGGTGTAGATGATGCTGTAATATATCTGCTGCATAAGGCTTACTCCACCCTGGACAGACCCGACACCACAGTCCGTGTCATGTTCTTTGATTTCTCCAGCACCTTTAACACCATCAAGCCTAGATTTCTGAAGGTGAAACTGGAGAAAATGCAGGTGGATGCTCCCCTGGTCACGTGGATCACTGACTATCTGATGGGCCGACCACAGTTGGTGAGGCTTCAGAGCTGTCTGTCCGACTGTCTCATCAGTAACATAGGGGTCCCCCAAGGAACTATTCTATCTCCCTTCCTTTTCACCACCTACACTGCAGATATTAAGTACTGCACTGAGTCTTGTCATCTACAGAAATTTTCTGATGACATGCCCATAGTCGGGTGTGTGGAAAGTGGTTGGGACCTGGTTGACCAGTTTGTGAGGTGGTATGGGAAGAATCACCTGCATCTGAATGTGGCAAAGACGAAGGACATGTTGGTGGATTTCAGGAAGAACAAGCCCCCAACTTCCCCGGTCTGGATCAGTGGGACTGATGTGGATATAGTCCCATCATATAAGTATCTGGGCACCTACGAACACAGAGGCCTTGTACAAGAATGGTCTGAGCCAGCTTTACGTCCTGAGGAGGTTCATATCCTTTAATGTCTGTAACAGAATGCTTCAGATGTTCTATCAGTCTGTTGTTGTGAGCATCGTCTACTTTGCTGTGGTCTGTTGAGGCACAGGTATCACAGCAAAGGATGTCAACCGACTAAATAAACTGGTCAAAAAGGCATGGTCTGTTGTTGGCTCCAGGCTTGCCAACCTGGAGGAGGTAGTTGAGGACAGAATGCTGGCTAAACTGTTGGCAATTAATGACAATGCCTCCCACCCCCTCCATAAGACACTGGACAAGCTTCAGCAACAGACTCATACAACCAGGCTGCCTAAGGGCAGGGTACAGGAGATCATTCCTACCCAGTGCCATCAGACTCTTTAATATATCTGCCTCTGCTAGACCTGTGGTCTCTGAACTAGACTAAAAAGCCTATACTATTTACTGTATCTGTTGCACTCCATGTAACAATACCATGTAACAATACATGCCTTACGTACTTACAGCTGACGTTAAATGTATTCCTGGGGCCAGAGCTCCCAACATTGCTTCCCACCTTAGGGTGCTGATGCTACGTAAAGGTAGACAGACTAAGGAACATGACACGAGATACAGTCATATAGTTATTCATGTCGGCTCCAATGATGTCAGGGTGAAGTACTCAGAGGTCACAAAAATGGACATAGAGACGACTTGTGACCTTGCCAGAAAGATGTATCACCATCGATTAAGAGTGTCTGGTCCCCTTCCCTCCTGGGTTACTGATGAGGCCTTTAGCAGGCTGACATCATTGAATAGGTGGCTGGCGCAATTTTGTAGACAGCAAGGTTTTAGTTTTATTGATAATTGGCCTTTGTTGTGGGGCTGCCATGGCTTGCTGATGCCAGACAGCTTTCACCCTACTGGGGAAGGTGCTGCCATCTTGTCTGCGAACATAGATAGAGCTCTACAGGGAGGGTAACATTAGGATTTTACAGCAAGCCATGTAACAGGTGATTAGAGACCCTGCATGGTTTATGACAAATGTGGGTGTGGAATCCATTAGCTTAGTGGGGAAATTAGTGCAGAAAATTCACTATGTTGATAGTGCAGTTTATCTTCCAGGGAGGGAAATTCAACAAGTTGAGACTGTGGCCTACTTCCGTAGACGTGCCCATAAAAATCATAGAGGGATATGCTTTGTTTTGTTGAAACTGAGTATGACCCGTTGGCTGTTCCAGCAATATCAAAGATTTCATGTCTGCTACCTACAACTCACGTGGAATGTCTCAAACCTAAACCTACTTCCAGGCATCTTATATGGGTGATTCTTAGACTACGGGCACTTATTATGTCCTTTGATCATATTGTATGAAAAACAGAAAAAAGGGAAATTTGCCATTTTGTGTTTGTCCCACACCCAGATTTTTGATCTTCAATGATAAAAATGAATGGTAAAGAAACATTTTTTCTAATGTTTTAAAATATCTCTGAATAAAATATCAGTAAAATAATCAACACATAGTTGGGGTATTCAATGTCATACAACTGTTGTGATTTTTTTAAACAAAATGTAGTTGTCCCACACTATTGCCGTAATTTCCACCACAACACTATAATGTCCCTTTAAACAGTTTGTATGAAAGATTGTTTGGGTAGTTTCTATGGAGATAAACAGTGACATCAGAGCACATGTATATAGCGCCAAATCACAACAAACAGTTGCCCCAAGGTGCTTTATATTGTAAGGCAATGGTGTGGTGGAAATTACATTTACAAGGCCAACAGTGCCCGTAGTTAAAGAATCACCCATATATGCTACTCTGGAACCACCCCTAAACCCAAACAGTCCAGCCGTCAACCCCACTGAGGTCCTTAGTCTGGATCTCATTAACATAAGATCACTATCCTCAAAATCATTGTTGATTAATGATCTAATTATGACTCATCACTTAGATATGATTGGGTTATGTGAAATATGGCTTAAACCTACAGCTGTTCTCCCCTTAAATGAGGCCTGCCCACCGGCATACACATTTAGTCACGTCCCTCGTGATGCGAAACAAGGTGGGGGTGTTGCTCTTATTTACAAATCTAGGTTTAGCTGTTGGGGTTCACAAATATAACTCATTTGAGCATCTGATTCTATGCTCTGCCCACGATGCTACGTATTACCAAGGTCAGAAGAATAAAAATCAGCTGTATTACTTTGTCACTGTATATAGGCCCCCTGGCCCATACTCTGAATTCTTAGATAAATTTGGTGCGTTCATCTCTAATTTGTCAAGTAGTGCATATAACATTCTCATTATTGGTGACATTAATGCTCATATAAAATAATCCTTCTGATCCCCTCTGCAAATCATTTATGGAAATTGTGGATGCATTAGGATTTCAGCAATGCATTCAGGACTCGACGCACATTTGTGGAAATATCCTGGATTTGGTTCTCGCACGTGGTATTGCTATCACAAATATTGACATCATGCCTCTTGCTCGGTGGTCTCTGATTACTCACTTATTAGGTTTACAGTTTCACTGCCGTGTTTAGTAGAACAACAACCTTATTTATCACTACAGCGATGCATCAACTCTTCAACTATGACTGAACTCAAAGCTAGACTGCCTGATATCTTAAAATGCCCAATCAGTAGGCAGTCTTGTGGATAGTTTAAACTCAGCGCTCAAAACTACACTCAATATGATTGCGCCACCTTTGTTAAAACCACGCCCCCCAAAACACACTCACCTTGATTCAGTGATTACTTGCGTGACCTCAAGCATAAGGCATGATTAGGCTTAGCCTTATGTCCAGAACGGATATGGCGTATTTCAAAATTAGAAGTATTCCACCTTGCGTGGTGTGATGCTATCTTCGACTATAAGCATGCATTACTGGCTACAAAGTGGACCTATTACTCTGATTTGATCAACAAAAACAAGCATAACTCAAAGTTCTTGTTCGACACGGTGCAACACTTATACATGGACAACCACCTGTAGTTCGCTCTCATTTTACAGCACAAGATTTCGTGGATTGCTTCGAGAAGAAAATAGATGACATTAGGTTGAACATATCCCATCATGCCTTAACCCAGCCACTATACCCTGCTATTGAGGTGGGTGCCATTACTGAGATATTATCTATATTTACAGAATTTGATAGTATCTCATTAGGCGTGCTGACAAAACTCGTAACATCTACAAAAAGCACAACCTGTTTATTTGATCCTATACCAACAAAACTGTTTAAGGACCTGTGGGCCACTCTTGGGCCGACTCTGTTGGAAATTATTAATCTCTCATTAACTTCTGGATCTGTTCCTAAATGATTCAAATCTGCAGTGATAAAACTATTATTTAAGAAATCTAATCTTGACCCTATTCTGGGTTTAGCCTTTGATCATGTATAGACATGTTTTTTGTATATATAGACTCACCATGTGTAATGATTAATTTGATTGGAATTTGTTTTTGTTTTTTTCCTCTTTTTTTTATTTTTTTTTTTTATCTTTTTATATATATTTTTGAATGCATTTTGATTTGTGTTTGTAAACTTGTGTGGACCCCAGGAAGAGTAGCTGCAGCTTTGCTACAGCTAATGGGGATCCAAATAAATAAACATAAACCTTAGAATAATCAAGAATAACCAAACCAAGAATAATCTCTTTCAGCCACTGCAGTCTGCTTTTAGAAAATATTATTCCACAGAGACGGCTCTCACTAAAGTGGTGAACAATCTTCTGCTTGCAATGAATTCAGACACCAGTAAAGTTCTGGTGCTGCTAGGTCTCAGTGCTGTGTTTGATACAGTGGATCATCATATTCTACTCAATAGGCTGGATAATCATTTTAGGATTACTGGGAGTGCCCATGCATGGATGATGTCATACCTGACCAGTTGTTCTCACTGTGTTTTGTACAATAACACTACCTCTATCCTTAGTGACATGAAATTTGGGGTTCCACAGGCGTCCATCTTAGGCCCCCTGCTTTTCTCCCTTTATATAGCACTCCTTGGGCACATTTTGCAGCGTTTTGGGATTACCTTTCACTGCTATGCTGATGATACTCAGTTATACATGCCGATAACTGCTGGTAATCTCATCCACATAAAATCCTTAGAAGATTGCCTTGCATCAGTGAAAAGCTGGATGTCTAGAAACTTCTTGCTTTTAAACTCTGATAAGACTGAAATGATGAAATGATGGTTCTTGGTCCAGTGAGACATCGCCAACAATTTGATCAGTTAACACTTAGCTTAGGCTCATGTGTCATACATCACACTGACAAAGTGAGGAACCTTTGACCTTTGACCTCCACATTTGTAATTTCTGTCTGTGTATGTAGATAAAGATATGGTGTTCACTAGATATGTTTATGATGATGGGATTTGAGTTTGTGTTGTGTTAAATGTGTTTGTAACATGGCCCAAGCAGAGGGTCACCCCTTTGAGTCTGGTCTGCTTGAGGTTTCTTCCTCAGAGGGAGTTTTTCCTTACCACTGTTACTCGGAGGGGGGGGGGTAAGGTTAGACCTTACTTGTGTGAAGTGCCTTGAGGCTTCAACCTTGTTGTGATTTGGTGCTATACGAGGTCTGTTAGAAAAGCATCCGACCTTATTTGTTATGTGTCGGACGCAGCCCGGAGAACCGACCAGCGTTTGAAGGACCCAGTATGAAATAAGCAGAGCACGGTACAAAGGATAACTAAATTTAATTACATAACAGTGGTGTGGAAAAATACAACAAATGAGTGCGCGGTCTGGCGTGGTGGAATGCCGGTGTGCTCCCAGCAACACTAACGGTCCGGAGCCAGAAACAGTTCGGACCCAAGGACCCCGCCGACACCCCCCAGGTGGCCGCGACAAACCGAGTCTGTGAAAGAAGAAACCATCATGTGAGTCCACACTCCACACACAGAGAGACCGCTCAAAGGTGTACATAAACAGCAAACACTTCCTGGCTTAATTACTAATCAGCTTCCCACCTTGCAGGCATGGAACACCCTGTTCACATACTCAAACTGCAGTGGAAGCTGATTAAATGACTAACATAACAGCTCAATACAATAAGGTGTGAGGGACACCACATATACTGACTGTACCAATGTTAGTCACAAAACCTAACGTACCTCAGGAAGTGTGCTGACGAGCGTGAGACCTCACCCCCTCCTCTTTCACAGACCATGGTGTCAAACCTGGTACAGTCTCTGCATCCACTGATGATGAGATGGCTCTCGAGACGACAATCTCACCCGTCTGGTCACAAGGTCGAGTCTCTGGCAAATACACACTGTGTACTCCAGACTTAAATGCCACCATGCTCCAATCCGTGTAGATGCACCACAGCTGTGAGTCCTGACGAGCTGCACATGATCAGCCTCAGGTGATCAGGGTGAGGTCCTGATGACTCAGCCACACAGCCACTCAGTCCTAAACGCGCGCCACCTGGAAGGAAAAACAAAAGACAGCACAGAAGACAGAAACAAAAGGCAGCCAGGCCCCCCCAGCCATACAACACTTATTATTTTTTTCAAAAACCATATGGATTTGAATCACGTGTGTTTGCGTCAGCCAAGCTTGAACCCTCGTGCGCATGCGTGTTTTTTCATGCCTGTCAGTTGCTTCATTCGCCTGTGAGCAGGCTTTGAGTGAGGTGTGGTCTACCCCTCTCGTCTATTTTTTATTGCAAATAAATGTCTGAACGATTTGGATCTTTGCTGCATCAATTTTTTTCCAGAAACTGTAAGAGACCTCCAGGTGGACACCGTTCGAAAAATTAATATGGCTTTCAGGGACGATTTTATGGGGATTAAACAGATTACGGGGTGTTACTGCCCCTTTAAGGACGGCCCACAACTGCTGAGAGCGCAGCTCGCTCCCAGTGCCGATGGACAGCCTGACACCCCGCACAAACAACCAGATCATTTCCAATGTGAAAGCTTTGTTGATCCGGGACCTCGTCTGACTTTCACAAAAAGGCAGAAGATGTGGACATCAGCACTTTTTCCGGCACATTCCACCGTTACAGGAGTTTTTTTTCATGGAAAAAGAAGCCGAGGGACGCGCCACGGAGCCGTTCATTACGCGGGACAAAACCACCTCGGTGTTGGTCTCACAGGACGGCTTAAAGGTGGATTTCAGACGGATTCCGGTTGCTTTCCAGTCGTGTGAATATCCGATTGTGATTGTGCATGAGCTGAACATGCCAGAACATGTCCTGTGAGGCTTCATCACGGCGTTTCTTTTCGCCATGCAGCTCCATCACGACGCGTGGAATTCCTCCACCTTTGTTCCTCTTTCCATGACAGAAACTCCTGTAACGCTGTCTTGATCCGGTATGTCATCTGACTAGCACAGGAATCATCAGCACTTTTTCCGGCACATTCCACCATTACAGGAGTTTTTTTTTTCATGGAAAAAGAAGCGGAGGGACGCGCCACCGTGCCGCTCTTGACGCGGCACAAAACCACCTCAGTGTTGGTCTCTCAGGACGGCTTTCAGACGGATTCCGGTTGCTTTTCTGTCGTGTGAATATCCGAGAAATTGAGCTTGAGCTGGACAAGCCCCAACATGTCCTGTGAGGCTTCATCACAGCGTTTCTTTGCGCCGAGCAGCTCCACCACGGCGCACTGAACTCCTCTGCACGTCTGTCTTAATGTGCCAGAAAAAGTGCTGATGTCCACATCTTTTCACAATTCCTGTGCTAGTCAGAGGACATACGGGTCAAGACAGTGTCCAGTTTAGAAATGAACGGCACATTTCACTGTTACAGGAGTTTTTGTCATGGAAAGACGAACAAAAGGCGGAGGAATATTAATTTTTCGAACGGTGTCCACCTGGAGGTCTCTTACAGTTTCTGGAAAAAAATTGATGCAGAAAAGCTCCAAATCGTTCAGATATTTATTCGCAATAAAAAATAGACGAGAGGAGTAGACCACACCTCACACAAAGCCTGCTCACAGGCGAATGACGCAACCGACAGGCATGAAAAAACTCACGCATGCGCACGAGGGTTCAAGCTTGTCTGACGCAATCACACGTGATTCAAATCCATATGGTTTTTGAAAAAAATAATGAGGTCGGATACTTTTCTAACAGATCTCGTATAAATCAAAATAAATTGAATTGAAATTGAAATGCCTTATAACACCATTGCTCCTTAGTTAACACACACTCTTAAACTGTGAAATCAGATCCACTGCACTTCTGTGTGTTTCTACCTCAGTTTTTCTTATTGTTTGTTTTATTTCTATCTATCTATCTATCTATCTATCTATCTATCTATCTATCTATCTATCTATCTGTCTGTCTGTCTGTCTGTCTGTCTGTCTGTCTGTCTGTCTGTCTGTCTGTCTGTCTGTCTGTCTGTCTGTCTATCTATCTATCTATCTATCTATCTATCTATCTATCTATCTATCTATCTATCTATCTATCTATCTATCTATCTATCTATCTATCTAGCTAGCTAGCTAGCTATCAATTGAGGGTCACAGGGAACACCTAATAGTCATACCATGTTTTTTGCTTGTAGTAACTGTCTTGAGTCTGTGCTGGATCCACCACACCAAAGAACTGCCTTAGGTTCTGGATCGCGAACACCCAGACAAACATCTTGTCCATGTCCACCTCTTCAAACTATCTGCTTCAGATAGGTGAATTTGCTTGTTGGTGTGGGAATTCCTGCACTTGACTAAAAAAATGAACAATTAAATTGTAGACATATATTTTCCCATCAAAATTTGCTTTCAATGCACATTTGTGAGCTGGCCAGCAGGTGCCCATGTTCAGCATATTTTCTTTTGAGATGGACTGTGGAATAATGTTTCATAATAATTTTCAGGAGGCATCACTAAATTGCAGTACTGGTATCATGTTTCAGCACTATCCCCAGCCGCACATTCTATCCAGTCTTTAATCCTGGTTTGCTTTCTTGTTATGTTGTTTATTTCATCCTATATTTGTCCACATATTGGGAATCATGTTTCTCCCTGTGTTTGCTAGCATGGGAGAAACATGATGTTTAACATGTCAGATGATGCTGACATAAACATGGGCACCGGTGGGCGGAGCAGCACCAACGTGCACAGCGTTCAGCAGTTGGCAGGCACACTACATGTAAATTGAGCCACAGCTCTTTTTAATTTATTCACCCAGCATCCACTAACTATCCAGCGAGGTGACAGACACATCTATGGTATGTTAGATAAGTAAAAGTTGCTTTTTCGATGGATGTGGCACATCAAACTTCAAACTGCTGTTTTCTTTGTATGTAGCACCACTTGGTCAGATTATACATAACCACAGGATTAACTATCACTGCTATGCAGCACAGTGACTTCGAGGTTAGAACTAGTGCCTTAAAGCAAGAAGGTTGAGGGATTGTTTCCCACCCTTTCTGTGCGGAGTTTGCATGTTCTCCCCATGTGTGCATGGGTTTCCTCCCACACAAAACATGCTTATTTAGGGTCTGCTCCTTTCTCTGCCCCTGACCAAGGCAGTGTCTACATGTGGAGTTGGTTCCCAGGTGCTGGACTGTGGCAGCGCACTGCTCCTAGTGGTTTGTAGGATGGGTTAAATGCAGAGGACAAATTTCACTGTATGTACGTACAATGACAAAGATTCTATTCTATACTGATAATGCACAGGTGCCTGTTTTTAATTCTTCCCATCTTGTGAAACATGAGGCCTGCCCGTGAAAAATTAGATGTCATCTAATTTTCTCGTTTTCAATTCTCACTGACAAGCATCTATCGGATCATTTCGCACTCTCACGTGGCGACTGTGTGATTTAACACTGCGATAGTTAAAATCATGATGTCATTTTTGACCCGTCTGATTTTCCATTTGTGAAACGTTGCAGTGATTAGACCAGTTCTTTACATGGCTTATGCTGAGAAACTGATGATTTTGAATCTTGCAGAAATTATTACTGTAAAAATGATGCAGAACTTGGCTAATAGAGTTTTGACTGGGGGGACTAGATTTGATCATATAATTCCAGTGCCGGCTTCCATCCGCTGGCTTCCCGACTGTTAGATAATATCTGTGCTAATTCCTTATTCTATTATTTCGCGTTGGTTATCAAGTATTTGCTATGCTTAAATGGTATGTTTTTGGTGAGTTTTGGTCATCTGCTTGAGTATGTATGTCAACTGGTATGAACCGGTTTTATCTGATCAGAAACAACGGCATTAGGTTTCACCATGTATCAAACAACTTGGTTGAAGACAAGGGGTGGAGTAGAGTCTGTGGGGAGCCACTAAGATTAGGTTTGTGTGACTAAAACACACCCACTGTACCGCCTATAATGACGTCTTTTCAGGAAATGGAGTGCGTGTGTGGGTTCCATTCCTGGGGACCCAGGCCTGGTTTTCAAGGTGACTTTCAATAAAATCCAACTGAGGAATATATCAATTTGGTTCTTTGTAAGGGGCAGTATATTACATGAAGAACCAGGAGAAATTACACAACCGTGTGAGAATAGGCTTCAAGGTTTTGCTTCTGACATATAAAATACTGAGTGGCCATGCTCCTCTTTATCTAGCTGTACTTACTGAGACATATGTGCTGGCAGGAGTCCGGTGGTCTCAGAGTTCTGGTCTGTTACACGTCTCTAGGGTGAAGAAAAGTCCTTTGCTCATTGACCATCAAAATTATGGACTAATCAACCAAACGATATCAGATAAGTAAAGTCAGCTGACGTCTTTTGTATGATATCTCGAAAGAGTAAATTGGTTTTCACTTAATTTTATCCCATGTCATGAGCAAAGTAAAGCATGTAGTGTGTAAATGAATGAGTGGGTCCACAAAATTTTTGCCACCACATCTTTAACATCTACTGCATATTAACTCTTCATTTGCACTCTGATAGATATAGGTGAGGACCAGCAAACGTCCTGAATTGGGCTATGGTGATATCTTTAATTCTAATCCAATTACATTTGTTCCGCAAATCTGATTTGTCAATCGGGTGAGATTTCAGACAATAAAATATTGACGGTGGCAAAATATTCGACTGTTTCACATTTGATGCATTACTCCACATCCTGACCATGTTGCTACGCAATAATGAGAGAAACTGGACGAGCGACGACGATGCCGAAATGCGTGGATTTAAGCAGCCATACGAAAGTATTGATGTGGATTCTGATACAGAATTACTCAATGCAGCTGATGAGATGGAGAAATCTGTGGGTCTGCTCACAGAATTTCCAGTTTGGCATGAAAACACTGTTGCTACGGTAAGCTTTGACGAGCCGACCACACCCTTTCACAACGATTCAGAAAGTGACCAGACGGAGAGACATCTCGTCCAAACTCAATTTGCAATGGTAAAATCCAGCATTAACGTCCGCAAATCATCAGACACAACAGGGTTATACTCTAAATATTATGTTTTGCAGTTATTCTTTAATATTTTAGTTTAAATAGGAGTGGAGGCATAGCAGGATGTGTCTAGGCTTGTTTAGGCTGGCACATTCGTGTATAGTAGCTATTTTATTTGCATGCTTATGAAGCCCTGTTGCTAAGGTGTCAGCTCAAATGGACAAATCCCAGTTACACCCACTTACTGTAAGATAAATGTTAATTTGTCTTTTGGCTAACAAGAGTTATGTTTACATGTATACATGTATGTGGTCAATATCTTGTAAGTTTATGGATTAATCAAAAATATACTTTTTTAGTTGTTAAGGAAAATTGTCTTTCATTAAAAGTCTGAAATGCTGTCATTCTACAAAACAACTAGATGTATGAGACAAAATTACTTAACATTCTTCCAAACATAAAAGGCAATAATTTGTAAAGTTTAAAACTATATGGTGGGGAAAAAAAATCTTTGAAAAATGGATTTACAAGTTTCTTCTTTGACAGCATAAAGATGTCACAAATAAACCCTATTATTGTTTGTGAACTAGATTTTACTTGTACATTGATTTAAAAAGTAAATAAATAAATCTGCTATTGGTAATCACTGATACAGTTGTAAAATATCCAAATGCCTTATTTGATGCTGAAAAATAGTTTTAATTATTAATTATATAAATTAATATTTTTCAAATTAAACATTACCCATTTTCTACAACTATTATTATTATTATTATTATTATTATTATTATTATTATTGTTGTTGTTGTTGTTATTATTATTATTGTTATTATTTGATTTTATAAACAAAACAAAACAAAACAGTACTTATAGGCCCAGATGCACCCATTTGTATCTAACCCTAACTTGATAGTCTTGATGTGCACTAAAGCCATTTTTACATGTTCTAATGTTCTTCTTGTGATTTATGTGTTGTTGGTTTTATTTTTATGCTCATGATGTTTCTGTATTGACTGTGTTTTAAATTTTTGTATGGTAATTTTGTTTTAAAGCAGAAGGCAGTTTGAATATATCTTTGAAAGCATTAATTGATTGATTGCACTAGACCCACACTCAGTACACTTTGTTTGCTTTCAGCATTGTCAACCCCCCACTCTGCACTTCTCAGGTTCAGTTTATCTAGAAGCGACATCTGCATGTCGATAAGTCCTGGGCTGAGGTCGACCCCCTGGCAGTTAGTGAGATCAACATCGATATAGAATGGAGAGTTTCGCTGACCTCTTCCGCATCCTCCCAGAGCTGTGATCCGGCTGGAAATGAATTCATTAAACCTTAGAGAAGAGTGCTACAGAGCTGGCGCAGAGCCAGCAGGGTTCCTGTGACTGGAACACAGCTTAATCCACTCAGCCTGATACCCAACCTGGCAAACAACCTCAGAGATCATAGAATCCACCTATCAGGTCTAGATAGATGGAGATCAGGCTGATTCATACACACCTGAGTAAGAGTCTTAAAAGTCTTGTGCCTCATAAGTGGGATCATCATTTGATTGCCACCCCTGGTGGTGGTGGTGGGGGCAGCAGGGTGAGGAACACCATCTCCTATCGGTGAGCTCCCGATGCCTCTGTCTGCCTGCTCTGAATATACAGGCTGTCCCAAAAAAAATGCCACAAAATCATTTGACTCTGCATTGTATAGGCCCAATGTATCTGAGTGAGCTCTTGCAGCCGTACACTCCACGTAGGGCTCTGAGGTCAGCTGACCAGCTTCTCCTGGCTGTTCCTAAAGCCAGGCTTAAATCTAGAGGTGATAGAGCCTTTTCTGTCGCAGCACCATGACTCTGGAATGATCTTCCGCTGACTGTCAGGTCCTCAGAGTCTGTGGGACAGTTTAAATCCAGACTGAAAACCCATCTCTTCTCCCTAGCTTTCAACACTGGCTAAGTGGTATATTCTTTGCTCTATATTTTTAGATTTTTTATTTATTTTTATTCTTTTCCTTTGTTGATATTTTACACTTTTGTATTGCTATTATTGTGAAGCACTTTGGTCAGCTGCAGTTGTGTTTTAAATGTGCTATATAAATAAATTTGAATTGAATTGAATAATTCTGTCAAGTTTTATCTGAATTATGTTTTTCTTTTTACAGACATCAACATATATGTGAGGAATTTCTTCCAATGTAGTTTGAGAATGATCCATTGAGGATGCCGCTTAAAATCAAGCAAAAAGGGAAACTGGTGGAATATTGCTATTGCGAGGAAGCGCACTCACACTCGCTGCAGCCCACAGCATATATCACCACAGCAATGTATGTTTTTATTCATGTCCACATGATGACAGCAAACAGACACATGCGCGTCACAGTGGGCAGTTGTTAGTCCATGTCTGTCCAAAGACAGTACGTGTTGTCCAGCTGGGATGTTCAGATCCACAGATCTCCACAGCTGCTTCTGTCATAGCCACACCTCCTGTCAGTTCAGCACACACACCAAAGCCACACTTGTGCAGAACATGAACAAATTTCACTGCCAGCACGACAGTGATTGTCTGCAGACTGTTGTTGTGCCAAGAGTGTGAATGGTCACACATTTTCTAAGTGCCAAACGAGCAGTGTTAGATGTTCATGTGTGTCAGCTGAAATTTGGCCGATACCTGCCGTGAAAAGGATTGATGGGTTCTCACAGCGCACACCCTGTCTTTCAGCCGCTGGTGTGCGCAAATAGTTGTAGCAACAGGTGTACGAGGTGTTCGAGGCAGGGACGATTTTACACATTTTGCACACGATTCCTGCTTCATGCGCGCTTCATGTGCACTTTGACGAAACTTTGCACTATGTGTGAAGGGGCCCTAATATTTGTCTTGCGCCTTGATGTCATAGTGCTTGCAGACTGCCCAGTGGAGGTAGGCTGCTGCCTTGTTGTGCCTTTGTATGTTCTCTGTGTTGGCACGTTCGGGGCTTCCTAAGACAAGGTGGTCCATTGTTACTTGATGTTGATTGCAAATTCTGCACATTGAATTGGTTTTTCAGAATCGTATTTTGGTAGTCATTTCTCTTGATGCACTGATCTTGGGCAGCAGTAGGGAATCCCAGCTGTTCTATTATTAATATTATTATTATTAGTAGTATTAGTATTAGTATTATTACACACCAGCCTAAATGTCTGTAAAATATGTCTTGGCACTTTCCCTTCTGGGACCTGTCCAATGCCTGTTAGCAGGATGGAAACACAGCCAAGATGATGAGAAAATTTGTGCAGTCATGTGGAAAGCTCCACCTGATTGGCCAAAGTGTTTCACATGCGTCATCCATCAGAAACCTGACGCTCAACTGAAACAAAGTACAGCATAAATATTCTGTTTAAACATGTACCACAAAGCTGCTAATAAGACAACAAGTGCTGATAGAATGGTGTCTACAGCTTCATTAGCATGGAATTTGTGAAGCAGAGTGAGTCCGAACGCAGATTGATCCATGTGACTTGTGGTCAATAAATCTGATATGATCAATCAAAAAAAAAGCCTTGATCAGGCCTGATGCTGACCACTGAAATCAGATCTGGACATCCTTACAACTTTGTAATATTTGATCTTTTTTCATTCCGCCACACTCTTGATTTGGTAAGTAATGCTGTATTCTCAAAATGGGTTTCAAAACTAAATCTAGTGTCTAAATTTGAGCCATCAAAGGGAGATGGTGTGTAGACAAGGAGGACTACAGCAAAAATTGCCAGCAATGTTGTTTGATGACAACATTCTGCCTCAGTGTATCATTTTCAGTGCCTGGATGTGTTACAGCATCAGGGAATGGGATGTAATAAGTCAGGATATCAATGCAGGAAGACAGACGCCCGTAATGCATCTGTGTTTGGCTGTATTATCCACACGTTGCGTCAGTGACCTTAGGTGGTCGCCACTGGCTCCAAATACACTTTGACAATTTGAGCATCAAAGTCCTGTCACCAATGTTTTGTGAGGTTTGAGGGCACTTCCTTTTGGTGTGTGGATGAATGTGGCAAGTTAATTTACATGTTGCTTAGCTTTTCCATGACAGATGGAAGGTTGGGGGTACTTGTTATACTTTTTGTTGGTGAAATTCAAGCCCTTTATCCTTGCCTTTATTTAGCTGTTTAATTGTTAGCATTGATTTTAGCAAGAGAGTCATTTAGCTTTAAATGGCTAACTCAGAGCTATTCATTCATTCATTCTAATCCAATTACATTTTTTCTGCAAATCTGATTGGTTAATCGTGTGAGATTTCAGACTGTATAATATCAGGGTAACAGTCGCAAAATATTTGACCGTTTCACATTCGTATGTATTACTCCGCGCTCTGGCCGGTGTTTTGACGAGATGTCATTACGGTCGAAAGGCCAGCCCTCCGCGCAACTGCACATGCGCACGTATGCGCAGTATTGTTGGGATGTGGAACTACTGATTTATCCGACGAGACATACAATTCAACAGAACACCGGCTGTATGCGCTGCTACTCAGATGTCATAATGTTAGCCGACATCGCCGAAATGGGTGAATTTAAGCTACCATACAAAATTATTGATGTGGATTCTGACACAGAATTACCATTTCACATTTGATGGATTTGATGGATTTTCACATTTGATGGATTACTCCACGCCCTGACCGCTGTTGGAGCAATGCTGCCTCACCGTAAGCCTCGCCGACCAAATTACCTACAGAAAAATAAACTGTTCAAACAATGGAATTGGATTAGAATAGGAATAACCCCTTTGTGTCTGATGATTTGTGGACGTTCATGCTGGTATATAACGCAAAATGCGTTTTACCGGTAAAGCTGAATTTGCAACCGTGTAAAAAGCATGAACGTCCGCAAATCATCAGACACAACAGGGTTATTCCCTAATTGTATATACCCACTTATTCCAATTAAGGGTCACAAGGAGCTGAAGCCTATCCCCACAGTCACTGGGCGAGAGGCGAGGGACACCCTGGACGGGGTGCCAGTCTGTCGCAGGGCTAAATCAGTGCTAGCTTAATCTTCATTAAATTCACTTGTCTTTTATGTTTTTTCTTTGCCAGCTTGAATATAGGTCACTAGCTTGAGCATAAAATCCAGTTATAAAATCCAGACGCTGGAGGACAGTTATGCACAAATTAGCATGCACATATGCACTCGCCAACATACAAATCTGCAAACACTTGTACAACCCCTGGCAATAATTATGGAATCACCGGTCTCAGAGGATGTTCATTCAGTTGTTTAATTTTGTAGAAAAAAAGCAGATCACAGACATGACACAAAACTAAAGTAATTTCAAATGGCAACTTTCTGGCTTTAAGAAACACTATAAAAAATCAGGAAAAATAACTGTGGCAGTCAGTACTTTTTTAGACCAAGCAGAGGGAAAAAAATAGGGACTCACTCAATTCTGAGGAATAAATTATGGAATCACCCTGTAAATTTTCATCCCAAAAACTAACACCTGCATCAAATCAGATCTGCTCGTTAGTCTACAAAGGAGTGATCACACCTTGGAGAGCTGTTGCACCAAGTGGACTGACATGAATCATGGCTCTTAAAAGAGGGTAAATCATCACGCAATGTTGCAAAAGATGTTGGTTGTTCACAGTCAGCTGTGTCTAAACTCTGGACCAAATACAAACAACATGGAAAGGTTGTTAAAGGCAAACATACTGGTAGGCCAAGGAAGACATCAAAGTGTCAAGACAGAAAACTTAAAGCAATATGTCTCAAAAATCGCAAATGCACAACAAAACAAACGAGGAACGAATGGGAGGAAACTGGAGTCAACGTCTGTGACCGAACTGTAAGAAACCGCCTAAAGGAAATGGGATTTACATACAGAAAAGCTAAACGAAAGCCATCATTAACACCTAAACAGAAAAAAACAAGGTTATAATGGGCTAAGGAAAAGCAATCGTGGACTGTGGATGACTGGATGAAAGTCATATTCAGTGATGAATCTCGAATCTGCATTGGGCAAGGTGATGATGCTGGAACTTTTGTTTGGTGCCATTCCAATGAGATTTATAAAGATGACTGCCTGAAGAGAACATGTAAATTTCCACAGTCATTGATGATATGGGACTGCATGTCAGGTAAAGGCACTGGGGAGATGGCTGTCATTACATCATCAATAAATGCACACGTTTACGTTGATATGTTGGACACTTTTCTTATCCCATCAATTGAAAGGATGTTTGGGGATGATGAAATCATTTTTCAAGATGATAATGCATCTTTCCATAGAGCAAAAACTGTGAAAACATTCCTTGCAAAAAGACACATAGGGTCAATGTCATGGCCTGCAAATAGGCTCCAACCTGCAAAGCTGATCTGGCAACAGTAATCAGAGAAAGTTGGAGCCAGATTGATGAAGAGTACTGTTTGTCACTCATTAAGTCAATGCCTCAGAGACTGCAAGCTGTTATAAAAGCCAGAGGTGGTACAACAAAATACTAGTGATGTGTTGGAGCGTTCTTTTGTTTTTCATGATTCCATAATTTTTTCCTCAGAATTGAGTGATTCCATATTTTCTTCCCTCTGCTTGGTCTAAAAAAGTAACCGTTACTGTCTGCCAAAGTTGCCATTTGAAATGACTTTAGTTTTGTGTCATGTCTGTGATCTGCTTTTTTTCTACAAAATTAAACAACTGAATTAACATCCTCCGAGGCCAGTGATTCCATAATTTTTTGCCAGGGGTTGTATGTCACTAACTGATCTCTTTGTGGAAACCTGACTTGTTCTGCGCATGTGAGACGAGCTATGCCGAAGCAATTTATAGCACTTCTGGGCTTTAAATAATTTGTTGGATTACTCAATATACTGTAAAATGGATTATGTTTATTTGATCTAATTAAATAAATACATGTTTTAGTGATTTTTTTGAAGAATGTCTAAATATCTAAAATATGGCACTAATAAAACAGAAGATTAGATTTTTCTTCACTAAAATAGTCTACATTTGTCCTCCATGAAAAACATCAAAACCTGACAGAAAGCTTGCATTGGTTGAATAATGTTAAACTAAATTACCTTTGTTATTAACTCAATTATAAAAAAATAAAAAATAATATATTAATGTATGTTGATAATCAGGTTTAACCTGTGATCCTATAAAATGAATCACATTTAAGTTGATGCATTAGTGCGATTATAAAAGTCACAAAGTTCTCAATATAATTTTAAGTATATATTCTATTTATCAACACAAATTGTGACTTCAGTTATAGGTCTCCTGAACAAATATCTGAATTTAAGATAAAGAAAAACCACTATTAACTTCAGTAGAATTAAAAATGGCCTTAATAGTAAGATGACCCCCCCCCCCCCCCGCCACCTTTTTTGTAAATAACTGTTTAAATAATAATTGTTCAAATATGTTGAAAATAAAATAATTTGAAATCATTTTATTTATGCTACATTTTGCTGCACATTTTTATCATTAGAGCACTGATATACTACCGGTAGATGAGGGAAACATAATTTAGTTTTTATGGGAACATAAAAATGACAGTAATAAAAAACTATCACTTTTCAACCAACACAAATAACCTCTGAAGGGTAGGACTAAGCAAGGTATGCATGAAAGCACCCTGTATTAACAGATGGAAATAAATACACAACATATTTACTTAACATTACATAATAAATAAAACTGAACCCAGTTTCAATAATTTTACACAAAATACGTTTTGTCAAATTTTAATTGTGCAGTAATATAAAAGCCACATGTGCACAGTGAGTTGATCGTAAGCACGTTAATGTTCGAGGAATAAACTTTGGTTTTAGAACTTAATTCATTCCTAAATGTTCTTAAACAGAGTTGTTCTTAAACCAAAACCAATTTTCCCATAAGAAACAGTGTAAAATGGATTAATCAGTTCCTGGCCCCAAAAAGAACTCTGTGTTTTTAACTTTTTAACAGCATTTCATACATAAAAGGCAGACAAAACACAATGAATATGCATAGTATCTTATACAAAATGTCATACAGTAATTATAATAAAATAGACCATTTCATTTCACCGTACCTCTACAGGAGAGACCATGAGAACATCAGGTGACTGAACGTCTGAAGGCATCTGAGGCCTCTGTTGCAGTGAAACTCTGGTCGGATTTAGTGTTGTATGCTGACAGCATTAGCACTTTAGCAGCTGTTTGTAGCTTCACCCGTTAGCTCCACGTAATGTGTGATTACTGGAAAAAATATGTGGCTCATGACTTTTAATGTCCACAAGAAAGTAAACCATTAAGAGAACCACAGCGCAGTCCCCAAAAATATGATTTAATAAAGATGGACTTTCTTGGTTTTTCTTCTTCTTTTTTGTATAAATTTTGGTTCCTGTGTGACTGAAAGAAACAGTCAAAAGCCACTTAGTACAAATCAAAGAGATTTGATCAACACCTTTAACTATTTAGCAACCTGAACTATTTGAGATGTTGTTTAACTTTGCTACCAGTAGCGTCAGGAACAACAATACGGTCTTACTGCAGACCGTGGCGAGAGTGGAACTCCACCAGAAACACATGCGCTGTTATAATATACCAACATACTGAGTGCTGCTGAATGTCTAACGCAGGCTGAAGTCATAAATATGGCAGTGATGTACCGTGGAGCTCCACTCTGTACTTCCAAGGTTGTGTGATTACTGTGGAGGTGAATGGAGCTCCACTCCTTCATGTTCAGCAGCTGGACCCCTCGCTTAGGGGCCGACACTTAACAGTACTGCTATGCAGTACTTTGCAGTGCAAATATAACACTGTGACATTTCAAGTCCTGTTGGGGCCCCTTGCTGATGTGGGGGCCCCAAGCAGCCTCTCAGTCCACTAATACTTCACTCAGGCACTCATCAGTCTGAGTCACAGAATATCAGCAAAACAGTCAAGTAAAATCAAACTGTTATTTAAAGTGCCACTCTTGGCTTTTTATTTGTATTTATTTATTTGTTTTCAAATCAGTGTTGTTATGACAGCAGAGCTCATCTTTTTTTTTTTGTAACTCTGTTTTATTGTTTTTTTATAATTATTATCCCACAAAGGTGATAGATACAGAACATAGGCGTATCGCTTCAATTTATACACTCATCTCCAAACTGCAAAAATAATTGTCAGCAAATACATTGACATATTGGAATCACTATTCCCATCTACCCCCCGCCCAAGCACCCACCCACCCAATGGTTCATAGGATATGATGTACACTTGGCCAGCAAGAAACCAACATACATACATATAAATTAGATTAAGAATAGAAATAAAAAAATGAAATGATGAAATAATACAATAACATAAATAAAAACCTAAAATAAGAAAGAAATAAGTAAATTAAAATAAGAATCAATAAATAAATAAATGGGGGGCGGGGGTCACTACTACAATCAATCATGTGCCGGTTCCGCCTCACTGTCAAGGGGTTCCTGCAACGAGTAGTAAAAGTCTAGAAAAGGCCTCCATGTTTTAAGAAAGGATTGAGATGAGCCTTTAAGTGTATATTTAATTTTTTCTAGTTTTAAGAAATGCATACTGTCCTTAACCCAGTGAGAGAAAGATGGAGGAGCTTGTTGTTGCCACCTGAAAAGGATTAAGTGTCTCACCAGGAGTGTGGTAAAGGCTAGAACTACATGTGCTTTAGCGGGTAAGACAGCCTGAGATGCCTCTGGAGTTAGACTAAAAAGGGCACAGATTGGATCAGGATCTAACTGGGTTCCAAACATCTCACTAAAGGCTTTAAAAATGCTTGAGCAAAAGTTGGAGAGGTTCGGGCACAGCCAGAACATGTGCATTAGGTCTGCTGGTTTAGCTCTACACCAGGGGTATAATGGGTTAGCATTCGGATAGATCTTTGCCAGCCTGGCTTTGGTAAAGTGAGCTCTATGCACCACCTTCAGTTGGATTAAACAGTGCTCAGCAGACGTAGATGATGTGTGTATTAGTTTTAAGATGGAGTCCCACTGATCATCTCTGAAAACTATTCCAAGATCAGAATCCCAAGCCTTCCAAAATTTTCAGTGAAGTGTGGGTTGTAGAGCTCATCTTTGCTTCTTCCATTGCACTTTGTGTCAGTGTCACAGAATATGTAATTAAAGACACCTTATTGGTGTTGCAGAGGGAGTACTGTTATTTGCAGAATTAGCCGAAGTATCATTGAGCAAAAACAGGACCAAACGAAAAAGACAGCATATAAAGTGCATCCAGAAAGTATTCACCGCGCTTTGTCCACATTGTCCACATTTTGTTATGTTACAGTATTCCAAAATGGATGAAATTCTTTTTTTTTTTCTTAAAATTCAACACACAGTACCACATAATGACAGTGTAAAAAAGCATTTTTTTTCTTTTAGATTTTTGCAAATTTATTAAAAATAAAAATGAAGAAATGTACATACATTTTCACAGCCTTTGCCATGAAGCTTAAACTTGAGCTCAGGTGCATCCTGTTTCCACTGATCCTCCTTGAGGTGTTTCTACAGCTGGAGTCCACCTGGGGTAAATTCAATTGATTTGGCATGATTTGTAAAGACACACACCTGTCTACATATAAGGTCCCACAGTTGATAGTGCATGTAAGAGCACAAACCAAGCAGGAAGTCAAAGCAATTGTTTGTAGATCTCTGAGACATGATTGTCTCAAGGCACAAATCTGGGGAAAGGTACAGAAACATTTTTGCTGCTTTGAAGGTCCCAATGAGCACCGTGGCTTCCATCATCCATAAATGGAAGAAGTTGGGATCCAGTTGCAGGAACCCCTTGACAATGAGGCAGAACCGGCACACGATTAATTGTAGTAGTGACCCCCCTCCATTTATTTAAGTCAGGGAGGTGACCAAGAACCTGATGATCACTCTGTCATAGTTCCAGCATTCCTCTCTGGAGAGAGGAGAACATTCCGGAACATCCAGCTAGTAAGACCAGAATCCCAGCCATAATCCAATTCTGCTACGCCAGTAATTCCACACCTGCATTAATTGATTTCGGAACTGAGGCCAGCTTTATTAACAGAGACATCATAACTAGATTCAGTATTCCTATTGAGGAATTATGGGCTTCCATTGGGGTTAAGGATCTGCATAACACCACCTTAAACAACACACCTTACCATTCCCCTTCATTTAATAACATCTGGTAAACATGATGACGAGATACAATTATACGTATTCTCCTCCTCCATTCCCATCATGTTAGGGCACACTTAGCTACTCACTCACAATCTATATATCGACTGGCAGACTGGGGTAATCATCCAGTGGAGTGAGAGGTGTCTCTCCCACTATCTTCAATTCGCCATGCCCGCCACTCATTCCGGTCCTCGTTCCTCAAATACCAACCCCGCTGATTTGTCTTTAGTTCCTTCAGTTTATCACAACCTCACTCCAGTATTTAGTAAGGACAGGGCTCTATCCCTACCATCTCATCATCTGTACGACTGCTCCATCGATTTATTTCCCAGAGCAACTCTGCCCTCCAGCAGGTTGTTCACCCTTAATCAGCAGGAGCATGAATCAATGGAGCAGTACATCCCACCAGGGAAGGTGATGATGGGCTGTCCTCAGGCATCATTAGGCCATCATCTTCCCTGGTGGGTGCCGGATTTTTCCTTGTAGGCAAGAAGGGTGCCACTCTTTGCTCTTGTATTGACTACAGGGGTTTAAATTCCATCACCACCAAGAATATATCCAATCCCATTACTTCACATACATTCGAACCTCTCCACAGGTCATCTGTGTTAACTAAATTGGACCTACGCGATGCTTACCATTTGGTCCATATGAGAGAGGGTGACGAATAGAAAACTGCTTTTAAGACCCCCTCTGTCATTTTGAGTGTTTGATGATGCCCTTTAGGCTAACCAACGCCCATGCAACATTCCAAGCCCTGATCAGTAATGTGGTGCGTGATTTCCTCGAATGGTTCATGATCATCTATTTGGACAGCATTCTTATATTTTCCCGTAACCTTATTGCTGCGTTTAAACAGATCCAAAATGCCAAGAGACTCGATGACCGACAAGCCAGGAGGCCCTATTTTCTTTTGGTCAGTTTAATTTTGTTATCACCTACAGACCTGGATCCAAGTACACCAAACCACACACCTTATCCAGACAGTTCACCTTGGACACAGATGACCACCCGTCATCTCTCAGGCACTGCGATTCTGCCCTCTATCAAACTCACCTGACACCCTGGTGTAAACTGTACTCTGGACATAACAAAACAACATTTTTGGTGGCCTTCCATGGCTGTGGACTGCAGGGTATTTGTGTTATCCTGTTCTGTTTGTTCAAGAGGAATATCATCACATTAACCCACCACTGGTTATCTCCATCCCTTCCCATCCCACATCATCCCTGGTCACACATGTCTGCACTTTGTTACTGGCCTTCCAGCCTCCCATGGTCACACCGTCATCCTCACCGTCACAGACCGATTCTCCAAGGCTGCCCATTTCGTCCCCCTCGCCAAACTCCCTATGGCTCATGAAACTCCTGACCTGTCTCCTGTCTGCATGGCATGCCATTGAATGTGACCTCAGGCCGTGGACCCCTGTTTACATCACAGGTATGGAAGGGTTTCTGTTGTGTCTTGGGGCCACGGTTTTCACCCACAGTCCAATGGCCAGGCAGAACTGGTTATCCAGAAGCTGCAGTCTGCTCCGATGTGTCACTGCTAGGGACCCTGCGGCTTGGAGTGACCGCCTGCCCTCTCAGGTGAGCACTTCCACTGGACTGGACCTGTTTGAGTGCTCCCTAGGATTCCAACCACCGTTATTCCTGGAGCAGCAGGAGGAGTTGGCGGTGCCGTCCGTCTAGGTGCACTCCACAGTTGCTGAAGGGTCTGGACTGCTGCCTGTTCCGCCTTGCTTGGCTCTAGGGACTGAGCTCGCTGCCGTGCAGACCGCCATTAGACACTCACCCCGTTCTATCATCCCAAGGAGGAGGTGTGGCTATCCTTGGCTGACATTCCGCTGCAGGCAGAGACTTGTAAACTGGCTCTGCGGTTCCTGGGACCGTTCGTAGTGGGCTGTATCATCAACCTAGTGGCAGTTTGCTTGCGCCTGCCATAATCTCTTCGCATCCATCCAGAGTTCCATGTACGTTGATTTCCAGTAGCAGGATATTGATGTTAACTGTCACAACATATTCTCTTCCCTTCCCCTGAAAGCACAAACAGCACGGCCTGCTGGGGCACTGCAGAAAAGTCCATGATCTGTTTTAAGAGAAGAGAAGAGAAGAGAAGAGAGTTGATGGGAAAATTGTTGATCAAAGTAAAACAATTAAACTCCATTAAACTGCTTCTCCTCCCCAGATACAGGAGCCTAACCTTGTCCACAATTTCTCGGATAGTCACATGACTGAAAAGCCACCGAAAGCCGTCTGAATCTTCCGAATGGTGCAAGAGCTGGGCATGTAACAACATGTCCTGTGAGACTTCAACACGGAGGCACTTTTGCTCCACCATCAGCTTTGTGCCAATGAATTTTGCTGCAACTCTTTTCATGGCAAAATCTTCTGTCACAGTGGAATGTGCCGAAAAAGTGCTGATGTCCACCTCTTCCACAATTTCTCGGGTAGTCACATGACGGTCCCACATCATCACAGCAGTGGAGAGCGCGCCGCGCTCTCCACTGTTGTGCGGCCATCTTTAAACCGGTTGTACCGCTCCTTAATCTGTGTGATACCCAGAGGATCGTCACCAAAAGCCGTCTGAATAATCCGAATGGTTTCCACCTGGCTGTCGCCCAGTTTCTGGCAAAATTTGATGCAGTCGCGCTGCTCCAGTCGTTCCACCATTTCCTTGCAAAGAAAAAACGACAAGAGACTCCACCCATCCTCACACAAAGGCTGCTTACAAGCAAATGACGCAACCGACAGGCGTGAAAAAAATAAAAAGGTTGGATACTTTTCTAACAGACCTCGTATCTTTTAACCGGTTGCACAACTGCTGGAAGGTTTTAAACAGTTCAGTACACTCGCGCACCTGTTGGAGACCGATGGAGAGTGATGGTGACCAGGAGGGATCTTTTTTCCGGTCATGGAGACCCCACTGTGACCAGCCTGCAACCCCGGTGGGAGCCAGTGAGAGTAACAGCGAGCAGAGGCCATATTTCAATCGCCCACCGGTCGTAGACTCGGTATAAACAGGGTGTTAGACGGCTGTGTTGACTTTGGACTAGATGAAACAGTGGACCAACACCAGGAGATGACACGCACCCCAAATCATGGCTGACTATGGAAACTTAACATTTGACGTTAAGCAACTTGGATTCTGTGCTTCTCCACTCTTCTTCCAGACTCTGGGACCTTGAAAAGTGAGCTGCTGAAGGGACTTACATACTGAAAAAAGGACAGTTCTTTTCCACTTTTTTCTCTTTAGCACAGGTAAGACACTTCCTGCATTGCCTCTGGTTCAGGAGTGGTTTGGCACAGGGAATACGACACTTGTAGCCCATTTCCTGGACACCACCTGTGCGTGGTGCCTCTTGAAGCACAGCCTCCAGCCTCAGTCCTGTTTGCAGAGAGCTGTGACACAGCACTCTGGAAACAGCCAGCCCTTTCAGCAATGACCTTCTTTGTCTAACCCTCCTTGTGGACAGCATTAGGGTCTTCTGGACAACTGTCAAGTCAGCTGTTTTTACCCATAATTGTGGTTGTGGATGCCAAACAAGACTAAGAGCTTCATGGTATTTATACTGTGGAAATAGTGACTTGAAATGAAATATTCTAATATTGTGAGATATGCATACACACTAGCAAACTAATACAAATTAGCACACACATGCACAATAGCAAACATATTGTTCGCTGTATTCCAGAGCTGCCCTGGCAAGGTCAGCCAGAAGCAGGGCTGGACTGGGGAAATTTTTCAGGCCGGGCATTTTTAACCAAGACCAGGCCACCACCAGGTATTGAAGGGGAAAAAATTAAGCCTGTTATGGCAGTGTTTTTTTTTGGGGGGGGGGGGGGTCCCTTAACCGATCAATGTGCACCAGGAGACACATACATTTTAACACTATAAGAAGTATTATGAAAAGTTCTCCTGAAATACAGTTATCATAGGCTTATCAAAAGTACGAGCTATTGACAGTAGGTCACATTACTTTTTAGACATAATAAGCCGTCATTTCATTCCCTTGTTACTTAAATTTAGAAATAGAAATTATATAAAAAACATTTGTTATAGAAATACTGTAGGCTATACTATAAATAATATATCATTACTTGTGTGATACAATTCATCATATAAAGCAAGAAATGACTGGATGACTGAACTAATGACTGGATACAAAGGTTGAACTTTTGAAACTGCAATACACAAAAAGGCCACAAGATAGAGACAATTATCTATCTCACTACAAGCTACAAGTAACATCAAGGATTTCTTTTATTACCAATTTGTGTTGCTAATCAACTTAGAGAATGACTCTCAATTTAAAGTAAAATGTTAGGTATGTGAAATTATGCCAGGACTTGGGAAAATACATTTTAGACAGGGACGCTGTTATACCACGCCACCGCACCACAGACTGTGCAAAACAGCATACTTCGTATGACCGACGCACGACCGTCACACAAATAGAATAAAGAATAAAGAAACAACCTGGTGGCGGCAGCATGGTAGCTAGCCATGCACACCATTTGCATAGGTTACACTGCTAGGCTAGGTTACGTGACTGGCAGAGTTAGCACGAATGAAAATTATATCCAACCTTAATTCATATCTGAGTGACCCAGTTAGACAGCACTTTACTTCGGACCAGAAGATCAGAATGTCTCTCTCACACACAGATGTCTGATTTATGAACAAGTTAGGTTGCTGTTTATCAATTAATAGCTGAAGTTAACCTTCATTTACCGTCATGGCCGTAGTGGTCCCTGCCTCGTCCACCTGTTGAACTTCTTCTCCGCCACTTGCTGAGGCTGCCTGCCGCAGATGTGGATGCTCTGCGTCCACGCGAAGCAAGCATGTCTGTTATTTTAAGACATTTTGCAGCATCTGCCTGAAGGGCTACTCTCTTCTGATCCCTGGCTCTTTCCTCGCCACCTTTCCTCTTCTTGCCACCATCCATATCGCTCGTTATCGCTCTGTCCGGCACTGGCGCACTGTGTAGCCCAACCGAGGCCTGAGATGGAGGGGTAATTGGCCTGCCCCTCACCTCATTGGTCCAGGCCACAATCAATCATGACTAAAGGGCCGATCTACCAGTTTATGCACCAATAGCAGGGTTTATATACCGGTATCCAGTGTTGCCACAGTTACGTTGAAAAAGTGATCCAATTACTGATTACTCCTTGAAAAAGTAACTTAGTTACTTTACTGATTACTCAATTGTAAAAGTAACTAAGTTAGATTACTAGTTACTTTTTAGTTACTTTCCCCAGCTGTCGACAACAACCCTCTGCCACCTCAACATGACAATGATACTTGTTTTGCCAAAACTCACTTTATAGTCACCCTTTCTTGACTTCAATGAAAATATATACTTGTTTTATAAAAAGTAAAATAAAGACCTCTTTCTTGACCTCATATTTAACTGGTGACAGCACTGTAACAGTAAAACTTGTAATTTCTAACCTACATTGTTAATAAATGTAACTATTAAATTCTTTCTAACATTTTTCTAACATTTAAATTTTCTCTAAACATTTTACTTGTCAAAATTATTATTATTTTAAGTAGTATTAGTAGTTGTAGTAAAAAAAAAGGCTTCAAAACTGGACCTTCCATCTGGATTCGCCCCTGCTTTGGCGTTTGAGCACAAAGAATGGATAACATTTATTTATGCAGAAAACATGACCAGATTTACAGGTAAGAAAGTTTTATTGTGTTTTCACATCATGTGGTCCTCAGAAAGAGTGTTTAGGTGCATTTGAGTGGAAAATAGTTAGTTGTTGACACGTCACGGAGAATCAGCTGTTTTAACGTGCAGATACGGAGCAGCTCAGCTCAGTTCTAAATAAAGGAGGAAAAAAGCATAAAAATGTCTTTGTAAAGCTCAGTGCAGGTGTGCTGTTATCACTGCGCTTAAGAGGTGACGACGGGTCGTAGCTGCTACAAAAAAAAAACACAGATGAAAAGCTCACAGCTCGCTTTACTTCGTAAAAAAAACAAAATCCGCAGGCCAGTAGGCAAATGCCCGGTGTGCAGTACTATCAGTCCAGCGGTGGCCAGAAGTCAACCATTTGGGTGAAGGTCAAGGGCACTGGGGTCAAATGTCAGAGAGCGCTCACTCTATGCCCACGAATATGTCATGTGAGGAAATAAAGGAAGTGGAAAGTCTTTGTATCAGGCTGTAGTATTTTTCACAGTCAGTATGTTACGGTGCCAAAAGACTGAAAATAGTGCAGGTAGTGTGAGAGCCGCTTCCTGTTGGAGCGTGGCAGTGATTTGTGTGAGTGGTAATGATCTGTGTCATTCAGCTTCTAACTGGGATCTCTGCAGCTGACTCATGCGCTTTTTATAGCCGTCTCTGTCATCCCACTTTACACCGTGTATGTGTGACAACACCGTCCTGGTGCGAACAAATAAGGAGTTGATGCTTCGCAGCGTTAAACTTTCTAACATAACTGGGAGCACAGACCGACATAATAAATACGAGGTCTGTGATGAAAAAAGCGGCCCTTTTTATTTTTTTCAAAAAATAAATGGATTTGATTCATATGTTTTTACATCAGACATGCTTGAACCCTCGTGCGCATACGTGAGTTTTTTCACACGTGTCGGTGATGTCATTCGCCTGTGGGCAGGCCTTGAGTGAGGAGTGCTCCACCCCGCCCGTCGGAATCTCTTTGTCTGAATAGTCGCTGCGGACGGCGCGCGTTGCTTTATCAACATTTTTTCTGGACCTGTGAGGAATATCCGAGTGGACACTTCGAGAAATTAAGCTGGTTTTCGGTGAAAAGTGTTTAACGGCTGATGAGAGATTATGGGGTGTTTCTGTCAGTGTAAGGACTTTCCACGGAGCGGGACGTCGCACAGCGCTTCCAGGCGCCGTCGTCGGCCTGTTTCGACCTGAAAACATTCTAATTTAAGGCTTAATTCACCCAGGACGTCGTGAGAGAACAGAGAAGATTCAGAAGAGGCCGGCATGAGGACTTCATGCGGACATTCCACTGTTTAAGGACATTTTGTGATGAAAGACGTGCGCGCAAATTCGCCGAGTCGTTTCCGTGACGACTCGACGAATCTGTGTGCGCCGCGACAGGAAAAACACCTCCGTGTTGAAAACCATTTGTAAAACTGAGAAATTGTTTAACAGTTGGGCATGTTCCAACTTGTCCGTTAAGGTTTCCAACACGGAGGTGTTTTTCCTGTCGCGACCCCCCGCGGTCGGGTCCGGCCCGACATGCGACTCTGCCAGCACGTTCTTTCATTACAAAATGTCCGTTAACAATGGAATGTCCGAATAAACTCCTCATGCCGACTTCTTCTGAAAGTTCTCTGTTCTCTGACGACTTACTGGGTCAACAGAGCCTGAAATGTGGAAGTTTTCAATTTGAAACGGCGAAACGCTGCCGCCTCGAAGCGCAGATCACCGTCAGGCACCGTGGGCCATCCTTAAAGCGACACTACCAGACCAAAATCTCTCATCAGCCGTTACAATTTTTACCGAAAACCAGCTGAATTTATCGAATGGTGTCCACTCAGTTGTGCCTTACAGTTTTTGAAAAATTTTTTATCAAACAAAGCAGCAGTCTCTGAGCCATTCCTAAACAATGAAAAAAACGACGAGAGGGTGGGCGACTCCTCACTCAAAGACTGCCCACAGGCGAATGACGTAACCGACAGGCGTGAAAAAACTCTTGCATGCCCACGAGGGTTCAAGCATGTCTGATGTAATCACACGTGATTCAAATCCATATGGTTTTTGAAAAAAATAATAAGGTCCGTTACTTTTATCACAGACCTCGTACACTTAACCTGCTTTTAGTGTGTGTGTGTGTGTGTGTGTGTGCTTTGAACTGTATTCCTGGTTTCAATTCTGTTACATACTGCAGGGGTGGTGGCCAAGTGGTTAATGTGCTTGGTTTCGGTTCAGAAGGCTCCGGGTTCAAATCCCACCCCTGCCACATTTCTCCATGTAATGTGGAGTTGCGTCAGGAAGGGCATCCAGCGTAAAACCTGTGCCAATTCAAATTGCACATCCACCTTGGATTTGCTGTGGCGACCCCGAGTGCAAACAAGGGAGCAGCCAAAGGGACTTACTTTATTCTTGTAGGATCCTGCTATAATTTGAGCAACGTTGGTTTGTCTGTCTGTCTGTTTGGTCACGGCCTCCTCCCAAGTCCTTTGTCTGTTTTCCACTAATCTTGGTGTGTGGTTTAAACTCAACCACATAAATGCACTGAAAGCATTTTCAGCAAAGGCCAGGCAGACCAAGATTTATAAATTTTCAGCTGGGGGCCAGCTGGTTCTCAAATTGAAAGATTTAGGGGCCAGCCAGAATTTCAAAGAGCCAATAAGCAACTTCATAAAAACAACAATGGAAATGCATGAGAGAGCTGATGCACTGCCTGCACTGGGATATGTCCATGTTTGATAGTTTGTGTTTGGAGTACATGCAAGCTTTGTGCACAGTGTTTTGACCCCCCCCCAAGAAAAAAACCCTGTGGTGAAAATTTGTTTCTTCAAATCCTCCAACTTTTTGATGAAAGGTGAGGCACCTTCCTATGTTTATTATTCTCTCAGTCCCAAACCAGACTCATTTATAAGCAGGGAACATGATAACCTCAAAGAGACTGATTGCAAATCACTGACTACATGCAGCCAATAACCCTTTCATAACCGGAAATTAGCAATAACCTGGTTGCGCACGGCCATGTAAACACCCGCAAAAACCCGAATATGCTCATATTCCGGTTTTTAAAAACCGAATAAGACCCCTGGGTTACTCCTTTTCTAACCCGAATTTCAGGTCACATAAACACACATCAGGATATCCCCATAGAAAGGAACATTATTTTGTGTTCTGCGCATGTCCTATCCACAAGGAATCTTGGTCTTTTGAGTACAGCAACTACTTGTATGCAGCGCGCGCAACCTACCGGACACCACAGAAGCAGAGATAAACAGTGCATTGTGTTCTGTGTCCTTATCATTGTGTTCTGCATCCTTATCACCGCGATTGCTCTGCCTCCGATGCGCTTACTGAGTCTGCTGGCTCGGTAAACACCACAGCGGGCCACTCACACCGCCCCCCTCTCTGCTGTGTTTAGCTGCACCAACTGTGGCAACAGGTCCAGAGACTACGCTTGCTGTTTTGATGCAGAGGCAGCCTGCAAGGATAGATTTCTTGCGGAAAAATCCACAGCGCCGCAGGGTCTCGGTATACCGCAGCCGCAGAGCTCCGTGGCCATGATTTGGATTCTTTGCGGGTCCCGCATCCGTACCCCCGGAGGCAGTGAGTGAAGGGACAGCACGCGCATTGTGTTCTGCGTGTGTCTATTTATAATCTTCTTGCCCAGAAGAAAAAAGAGAGTGTTTACACAGGAGAGAAAAGTGAGAAAATGAGAAAAGTGTATAAAGTTTGTAGTGAGGGGTTTTACACGAGGCAGGATTACACGAAGCAGGATTTGCACGAACGCCAGACCAAATCAACCACCGGTGGAAGACGTGGGTCCCTGTTTAGATGGGGATATTCCAAATGATACCAATGACCATGTATACAGGAGTAACTCTGTCTGCTTAAGCATGTAAACGGGTTATTCCTAATGATTCAGAAACCGGAATATTGACCTTAACCCAAATATTAACGGCATGTAAACATAGTCACTGAGAGCTCACACTGTGTCTAATGCTGAAATTTCCTGTATTGGTGAAAAACACAGTTTAATGAGCAAACAAGTTCATTTTATGACATCATCATGACACCATTTATACCAATCCATCACATACGAGGGCTGTCCATAAAGTATAGGTCCTTTTTATTTTTTTCAAAAACTATATGGATTTCATTCATATGTTTTTACGTCAGACATGCATGAACCCTCGTGCGCATGCGTGAGTTTTTCCACGCCTGTCGGTGACGTCATTCGCCTGTGAGCACTCCTTGTGGGAGGAGTCGTCCAGCCCCTCGTTGGAATTCCTTTGTCTGAGAAGTTGCTGAGAGACTGGTGCTTTGTTTGATCAAAATTTTTTCTAAACCTGTGAGACACGTCGAAGTGGACATGGTTCGAAAAATTAAGCTGGTTATTAATTAAGCGGCGTCATCAGCCTGTTTCAAGCTGAAAACCTCCACATTTCAGGCTCTATTGATCCAGGACGTCGTGAGAGAACAGAGAAGTTTCAGAAGAAGTCGGTTTCAGCATTTTATCCGGATATTCCACTGTTAAAGGAGATTTTTTTAATGAAAGACGTGCGGACGGGTCCGCGCGTCGGGACGCAGCCACCTCCTTATTTTACTACGTCCTCCGGTTATCCGTGCAGACTCCACTACACAAGTGTAAGAGTGGAGAACGCCAACTCTTACCACTCCCTCCAACTCGGCAGTCAGTGGAGAAGCTGCAAACTCAGAAGATGCAATCGCTACCAGCACAGATGTGAAAGACATCACAACTTACTTTGCTGAATAATATGGCTGTATACCTGAACGGTTTAGACGATTTCTCGGCAGAGGTGTGGTGTCTTCTCCAGGCTTTTATGGGTGAGGCATGATGAGTAGATGAGTGACAGCTGTCAAAGTTCCTGGTGCTCCTGGCGGCGACTGCGCCCTATGGTGCCTGAAGCCCGCCTACAGGCAGGGCACCCTCTGGCGTTGGGCCAGCAGTACCTCCTCTTCGGGCGGCCCACACAACAGGTTGAACAATTTGTAAGAATAGTATCAAAGAATTCCACTAGTTGCGTGAAAGGGGTGAAGTCTGCTATCTCTGATCGCCTTATTTTTTCTTTTGTCTGATGTGGTAAAAAAAAAAAATCTCATAAATAAAAATGTTGAGACTGAGGGAAAAAGGGATAGCCCATTAAAGTAATCAGCAATTATTTCTTGTTCGCAATGATGATGGACAGGTTGACAGATGAGATCAAACAGGAATCTACATGGGCTATGATGTTTGCAAATGACATTGTGATATGTAGTGAGAGTAGAGAGCAGATTGAGTCTAATCTGAACAGGTGATCTGAATATGCTCTGGAGAGAAGGGGAATGAAAGTCAGTAGGAACAAGATTGAGTACATGTGTTTGAATGAGAGAGAGCCCGGTGGGATAGTGCATTTACAAGGAGTAGAGGTGATGAATGTAGACGAGTTTAAATACTTGGTGTCAACTGTCCAAAGTAATGGAGAGTGTGGTAGAGAGGTGAAGAAGAGAGTGCATGCAGGGTGGAGTGGGTGGAGAAAGGTGGCAGGAGTGATTTGTGAACAAAGAATATCTGCAAGAGTGAAGGGGAAAGTTTACAAGACAGTAGTGAGACCAGCTATGTTGTACGTCTAGAGACAGTGGCACTAACAAAAAGATAAGAGGCAGAGCTGGAGGTGGCAGAGCTGAAAATGTTGAGATTCTCTTTGGGAGTGATGAGAATGGACAGGATTAGGTCCCCTTCACACATAACACGATTGAAGCCGACTAGCGCACGAAGGAGGAATTGCAAGCCATTCGTGAAAAATCTGAGCCACCCCTAACACCTTGTACACCTGTTGCTACAACTATTCGTGCACAAAAGCAGCTGAAAGACAGAGAGTGCCCTATGAGAGCCCATTCGATCCCTCTCGCGGCAACTGTTGGCCAAATTCCAGGTGACACACACATACATCTAATACTGCTTGTGGAACACTTAGGAAATGTGTGGCCATTTGCACTGTTAGCATGAAAATAGTGAGCAGGCGACTACTTTTGAGCTGGCTGTGAAATTTGTCTAAGCACCCCATGACTGTGGCATTGCCAAGTACACTTGTGGCGTGCCAGAGTGTTGGCTCCCCCACAACACGTGTGCATGTGTTTCGCGCCCCCTGCAACCCTCCAACACATGGCATGCATGTGGTTCGTGCGCCCCGCTCGCAGGCAAGGCGCCGCTCATCTGATCACAGAGTGAACCTTGGTCTGTGCCCTAAACGGACAGGGGGCGTGGCTGGCTGTCAATATCTCTGGTCCTGGATGTCACAGCTGCAGAACACGTACCGTGTTTTGACGGACAGGACCTTACAACTGTCCACTGTGACGCACGTATGTGTGCTTGCTGTCCTCACTTGGAAATACATAAAAACATATATCACTTCTGCGATGGGCTGGAGACCGCACACATTGACAGGCTGTCCCAGCTGAAACGGATCATCATTTCATGTGGACACGCAGCGGGTGATCTGAATGTCACGTCTGTCTGACAGGACAGGCGTGTCCTGTGAGTGGCGTGCCACAGGACAAGCCAACAGTGTGACAAATATGCCACTTTCAGTCACGTATCAGCAGAAATATGCCATAACAAATGCTGTTTGGTCACTTATTATGGTGCTTTTTTTTTCTGTAATTAAAGTTGACCAAAACCTCCTCTTCTATACATCTCAAATTTCTCTCTTTTTTTAAAAATACGTTTATCTCCTTGTTGATTTCAGGCATTTTACATTCCTGTTATAAGACAGCAATGGTAGCGCAGTGGTAAAGTTTCCATCTGTTAATCAGAGCTTTTGTAAATTGCAGGTTTGAATCCTGTGAGTATTTATTTTTTATTTAACCAGGGTTATTTAACTGCAGGGTTCTGTATTGCATTCCCTTTTATTTTGTCCCCAGATTTTTGACACGAAGCAGAAAGTTCGACCACATTACACCCATTTTGGCATCCCTTCACTGGCTTCCTGTCCCAGTAAGATCGAATTTTAAGGATCTGCTACTAGTCTATAAAATTGTTCATGGACTGGCACGGGTGAATAAGAAGTCTGTGGGTCATCGAGCTTTCTCTTATTGTGCCCCTGTTCTGCGGAATGATCTCCCTGCATCAATAAAACAGTCAGATTCTGTGGAGACTTTCAAGTCCAGACTTAAGATGCACTTATTTTCCCTTTCATATGGCTAGCATACTGGCAGAATAAAGTTGTACGTGTTTTACTCTTTTAATTCATTTTATTAGGAAACGGAGCGGGCCATGGCCTCAACTTTACCTAAATTCAGGGTCTTTTAGTGAAACATACAGCTAGTGGCCTGCGATCACCTTAGTATTTCCTGTTTTTCTTGTTGTTTAATACTGGCAGATTATACTGTATTTCTTGTCTTTCTGATGCCTGATTCTGTTTTTTTCTCTCTGTTTAAGATGCAGCTCCATCCAGAGATGGGTGTGGTAGTTGTGCTGGAGACCCTCCTGCCTGTGCACCAACAGCTTTTCCTGTATATTCATTTTGTGAATTGTTCTGTAATTTGTGTCTGTAGCATGGCCCAAGCAGAGGGTCACCCCTTTGAGTCTGGTCTGTTTGAGGTTTCTTCCTCAGAGGGAGTTTGTCCTTACCACTGCTGCTCTGGGGGTTAGTAAGGTTAGACCTTAGGGCCCTGTCCCACTGGCGTTTAGGAGGATTTGCTCATGAAATGAGGAGACAAAAGCTGAGCGTCCGCAACAAAGGTGGGCGGAAATGACAAATTTCCTGGGGTGGATCAGCGAATACATGAGGAAGAAAAGCGGATATAACAGTGAACAGAAGCGAAGGCGACCGCGGAGGCGCCCCCATGAGGGGCACAGCGGCTGTGATGCACTCGCGGTTGCGGATATCAGCGGATGACAGGGGATATGCGGCGCGTTGGTTGTGTATGTCCTGCGTATGTCTTCAGTATGTGTTCAGGCAGTGATGCGGATCTCATCCGCAGCAGGATTTTTGAGCCGCTCAGAAATCCTGGCTGCGGACATGCGTGTCTCTACGGATGATCACAGACATGTTCGGATGGCGGCCGACTCATACAGGAATGTTACACGGTTATTGCGGTTGTTTGGCGGGTGTGGGCCACTTTTGTGCGCATTCCATCCACAAATCCTCCTAAACGCCAGTGGGACAGGGCCCTTACTTGTGTGAAGCACCTTGGGGCAACTCTGTTGTGATTTGGCACTATATAAATGAAAATAAATTGAAATTGAAATATTTATTTTTTATATCAACCCAGTGGTTTTCATTAATTATACACCAATAGCTACTCTATCAGTGTCTGGTGATTGTAGTAATTATTTATATACCTGGCTGGGCATAATAAGACATAATGAGAGTGTACTGCTTCATTCATGTCATTTCATGACTGTACGTCTGTGACCACGGGTCATCTACAGAGGAACAGACAGTTCATACTTGTGTTGTCCACTCGATAAGTGAGATTCAATAAACTGCGCTGTTTTTTATCGTGTGGTTTTTATTTTTTCCTCTACAGCAGCAGTGCGATGTGGTTCCACATGGTCTAACTGTTCGCAATGTGTTCGTGCACGCGCACGAGGGTGCACGAACCGTCACCGGTGTATTGTGCACGTCTGTGCGATCATGCATTCCTCCCAGCAGCAAGTGGTATGTTTCGTGGTTCCCCATTTTGTTGTTTTTTTCACAGATTGTCTTCCAGTTCTGTGTCTTTCATGTTATGTGTGAAGGGGCCCTTAGGAATGAACATATCAGAGAGACAGCTCAGGTGGGATGCTTTGGAGACAAAGTCAGAGAGGCGAGATTGAGATGGTTTGGACATGTGCAGAGGAGGGACCCAGGGTATATAGGTAGAAGGATGCTGAGGATGGAGCCACCAGGCAGGAGGAGAAGAGGGAGGCCAAAGAGGAGGTTTATGGATGTGCTGAGGTAGGACTTGCAGGTGGTTGGTGTGACAGAGGAAGATACAGAGTACAAGATGAGATGGAAATGATTGATCTGCTGTGGCGACCCCTAATGGGAGCAGCCGAAAGAAGAAGGAAAAAGGTGAAAGATTAATTCACTTCCTGTGTTTGTTTAATGTGTATTTTGGCAAAGATGTATCTGTCTTTCACTGCTGCAAGTGGAGAGGACATTTGCACTTTTCTGCACTGATAACAAAGTACATTTTAGTGGAACTGCGGATCATTATTGTCATTGATAGACATTCAAATCACTTTCACATGAAAGCTGCAATAAATTTAATGAAATTGTTATAAAACTGTATTCTTTAAAGTTGTACAGCCTCTGATTTAAATCCTAAAAATAATTTTCTTTGGCACTATCATTTTATTCCTTAACATTGAAATAATGGATTCACAATATGATGTTGCCAATATGATCAAAATTCTCACTGTGTGGAAACAATTTGTAATTTCAACCCCTGAGGGGAAGACATTCAAGCGATCAGATGGCCACGACCTACATTTGGTAGAAACGTCATTGTTCATGTGGGGGCTTTCCTCGATCTGCACGAGCATGCTGGGAAGGACACAGTGACAGCAAATCAGAGTAAAGAAAGACAGTGTGATGACAGCTGGTTGCTCGCTCGAACAAAGTAAACTAAGATGGTGGAAAATGCTCCAAAACAGCATATTTCTGTTTAAATCTAATATGTTTCTTATATATTTTATAAATGTTAGTGAGAAATAAACACTTCTAAATCTAAAAATGCTGTTTTTGTAACCAGATAACACCTCTGAAGTGATTGACAAGACATCTTACTGATGTTAGTGTGCATGTCCTGGGAACACGCATCAAGTGAGTGGGTCAGGTCACAAATAATCTCAAAATCTCACGCATGCACAATCGCACTTCTTTCTACAGTTCATCTGCACAGCGCTGTTACAAGGAAAAGAAAACATTCCCCCAGGTCAATATGTTCTCTTCATTAAATTTGCAACGTTACAAAAATAAACCAACATTATAATAATTGGATTTTAGTAGAAAATAAATTGTGTCAAGTTTGTGAAATTTGAAAGGCCGTAAAACTTTAACAGGAAACAAAAAACAAAAAAGAAACCCCATGTGGAACCCTATACCACTGGGAGGCTAAAGAAATGTCATGATGATGCTGTGCTATGTTGAGTTAATGCCCAAAGTCTATGACTATTGCCAAATGTAAAAAATAAAAATCCATAATATTTAAGACACAGCAACTGGAGCAGTGGGGCATCAGATGAAATCATTATTCCAATCAAGGGATCCTGTCTTCCCGACTAACAATGGTAAATGGACTGCATTTATATAGCACTTTTCCATCTGCTTTTCCATCAGGTGCTCAAAGTGCTTTACAATTATGCCTCACATTCACCCATTCACACAGACACACTCACACACTGATGTCACCGTACTGCCACGCAAGACGCTCACTACACACCGGGAGCAACTCAGGGATTAAGGACCTTGCCCAAGGGCCCTTAGTGATTTTCCGGTCAGGCTGAGGTTTGAACCAAGGATCCTCTGGTCTAAAGCCCAACACTTAACCACAAGACCATCACCTCTCCTAACAATAGTTACTTGGAGCGCAATGGATCATCAAGATATTTTCAACATTTTTCCAGCTATATCCCAGATATATTCTGAATACAATTAGACTATTTTAACATTCTGGAATGAATGCTTGAGTTTGATCTGCATGGCTGGAAGTTTGTGCTTTGTTTTGTAATTTTTTTTAAATGTTTTTTGAAAGAAATTCCAATTCTGTCTCTCCATTTTCATTTCCAGTTACAGAGTCGAGGTCGAGGCTGTGCAGGATTGGTTTCAGCGAAAAATGCCAACTGTCGAGACATTTCAACATTGTTAGGCACAATTACTCGTGTTAAGAGGATAATTTGGCTAAATTAGCCTGTAATTTGATGTTTGACATTTTCCTGAACAGTAGAGGTAATTTTCCCGACGCGGTGTGAGCAGCTGCTGAATGAATATTGAGCAAACACTTATATTTTTGTGCAGCTCAGTGGTTCCTTTTGTGTGCAGGCGAGCTCTCCCATAGGTCTCTGTGTGTGTGTCAGATGACCCGGGTGTGAATGGGCACGGTGAGGGGGAAGCCCTACGCCGGGGACGAGCTGCTTTATTTACAGCAGCTGTCAGGCTGAGACGGCCACTTCCTGTGAACCACTGCATGCCGGCAGAATGACCAACACTGACCTGGTTTTTGAAGTGGAAAGCTGAGCTGTAACTGTCTTCCGACATTTTTCTGCCATTTTTTTCCAAAATGACTCAGTAATTATGAACATCATCCTTTTATATGGATACAGCTTTGCTACCTGATGGCTGCATCACCAATGAGTTACGAAACACCCCTCCCCTCTGCACACAGACACTCAGCTATTCAGTTTAGGAACGTTTTTCAATCTCGGATTGATTGATGCAGCATGAGGGGACATGAGGAGAAAAACCCCCTCAAGGTGTCACATGCACACGTTTTCCAGCCCAGCAGTTATTTTATGTGTCGGATTCCGAGGCATCTGTTAGTACAAATGGAATTCAGCATTCATAACCCTGTGTTCATTAGTGTGTATTACCTGCAACAAGTAATCAATGAGCACAATGGTTTAGTTGTTAGCACTGTTGCCCCACAGCAAGAAGTTCCAAGGTTCAAATCCAGCCTGCTCCCTTCTGTGTGGAGTCTGCATGGTCTCCCCGTGTTTGCGTAGGTTCCCTCTGCCAGGTGATCCAGCTTCCTTTCACTTCCAAAGACATGCGGGTTTGGTGGATTGGAATCCATAATTTGAAATGATCACCGTCTTGTCAAGATTGTAACCTGTCTGTTGCCCAGTAACCACTGTGGTAGGCTCCAGCCCCCGTTGAAATAAGCAAATTTAGAAAATTAATGAATGACCTAATTGATGTGTTTAGAATCAGCCCCCTCATGGAGTTCCATAGTTAAATTTAAAAACAATCATATGAAAGACTAAGTTTATAACGCTGGCACATTATGCCTGGATTTTCAAGTGAAAAGCACAATTCTGGTGGTGCTTTATGCCCATGGCTCCCAACCTGGGGTCCAAGCCCAATAAGGGTGTCACCAGTGATCAAAGGGGGTGTGCAAGGATTTGTCTGCTCTGAGGTTGTCAAACTTAGAAGTACACGTTCATTAATATATATATATATATATATATATATAAGCTTTTTAATATATACCTTAAACCAAAATTTGAACAATAAACCAATTGCAGAACTTAAAATAGCCGCATTTCTGTCTCTCTCTCTCTCTCATCCACATAAACACACCTTCTGGATGAGTCATACAAATTGCAGCCTAAGTGGGCGTGTCTCACAGACCAAGCTACAGTTCAGACATGGACCTCTGTGACATACGTCATGAAAATATAAAACGCACTGTTTTAAACCTCAATTTTGCCTATAGCAGCAGAGCTTCCACATGCACAAACACAAAATTGTGACCGAAGATGTTAAATATGAAACCCCAATGATACTTAACAGTAAACGATAGATAAAAGATTTTGTTTCTCAATATTTCTCCTTTAAATGTTCACTCCTGTTTGCATCCTGATTGTGAAGAGGTTGTGGTTGTACAGAGAACTGCTTCACAACTACATTGACACCATTACGGTGTCAAATCTCCCGAGTAATCACATTCTCGCTTGGGAGGCCGAGATTTTGTTGTCAGTGTAAACAAGCGTTTGCGGGTTGTGGAGTGGACAAGCAACATGTAACTTCTTTGCAACATTGTGTCATTATAGAAGTGAGTTCAACGAAAATATGCATTTAGGTGTTTAACTAAGATAAGTGTGAGTCTTTAATGTGAGTTTTATAAGAAAAAAAAAGCATGATGCTATTAGGGTTGCATGTCATGAACTGGTTCTTTTCAGGTATCCTTAAGAAAAGATTCAATCCATTGACATCAATAGCCTTTTTGCTTAATGATTCCCTTATCGGTACTTCATAGTGGCTGTTACTTTGGGGGTGTTTGTCAGTAAAATGATCATTTCTCTACATTGATTACAGACCCTGCAGCGGGTCTGTATAATCAACCGTTTCTGCAGCTCAGCTTTGCTTTGAACCTTGAACCAATGAAGCAGTGCTTCGATCTTTGATCTGCTGCTTCGTTGGTCTTTGTTTTATTTTGCTTTATCTTAATTTTTCCCCACTAAAGCCCTAAAGAGCATATGTCTGAGTAATATTTACTTTTTTTATGTTAACCCGGCCTGTTATGGTCTTCTGAAACAGTTGATCGATGTACTTTATAACTTAAAAACGGGATCAATGCTAATGCGTTAGCATGTCTATGATATTTTCAATGTTAAAGTTAGCATTAAGCTGAGCCATTATCAAGCCTCCCTCCCCAGCACACAAACGATTCTGGGATACTCTAAAACCGTGAATATGCTTCTTCCACTTTTCTTCTCTCTCTAATAAGGACATAGTTTTCTGGCTGATGGGCCACATTCGGCCCTGTGACCACCAGATTGTGACCTCTGTTTTATTAGCAGAAAACTGCAGATTTGAAGAGTTTGCCTTGCTCCAGGAAACAGGAAGTGGTTGGTTGTTCTACAGCCTGGTTCTTATGTAATAGTAATCAGGGTGGTGAAATACAGATACCAATGTTGCTGACACTTATCTGCCAGTGCGTCAGTGTTTGAATCTTAATTTTGAAATGTTATTTTTAGGCTTGAAATGATTTGCATATAAGCACCGAAGAGAAACGCTGAGTTAGATAACATTCATCTTTTCCCCCTGCACACAGGTGAATCTGAGGTTAGTGGCGTAATCTTAAAATTCCAGACCAACATAAAGATTTGCTGGATTTTGACACACGTAAGACGTGAGACCTGCAGGCCCAAAGCCTTTTGTGGAAACCGCTGCCTGCTTGGTGTCTTTCCTGCAGTTATGTGCACAGGTCAACTAATCAGCTAGAGCTAATTAGCGAAGCTAAATCTTTGGTTAGTGGATTAGCATTTCAGCTAACTTTGAAAACGATGACTGGACCAATTAGCTTCCACTAAATTTTGTTCTGCAAGCTTTACATCAGCTAGCATTTTTAAAATAAATTTTAATGGTACAAAAAATAGTTTGTAGACCCTAAATTTGCATACTTTTGTTCCTGTCAAAGCTTATACACTGAATTTGTCACATTTATTTTCCTGTGGATTTTTACTTCTTAATTTTTCTTATTTGTTAAATACTTTCTGTATTGTGAGTAAACTGCACGTTGAATGAATATTACTGTTTAATTTCATTTGTTCATTTAATTATTTTTGTGCATGTTGAGCATCTGATCTTGGCATGCTGAATCTTATTGGGAACTTTCATGTTTATGCTTCAGCATATTAAAGTTATACAGCCTTTGGATTTTGTTGAGATTTAAGTTATATAAATTAATTTTTTTTTCACACTATTATAATTTTATTTATTATCCTTTAAATAGGGGATTCATAATATCTATTTTCAAACATATTCATGCACAATTTAAAGTTTCTGTTTCACCTAACCTGCATGTCTTTGGATGTGGGAGGAAGCTGGAGCACTTCAACGAAACCCACGCAGACACAGGGAGAACATGCAAACTCCACACAGAAAGGGCAGGAACCAAACCCATGACCTTCTTGCTGTGAGGCATCAGTGCTAACCACTAAGCTACTGTGTCAGTGAGTCATAATATGACATTCCAAATATGATCAAAATTTACATTGTCTATAAAAAAAGTTCCCCTGAAGGGGAAAATTTCAAAAGAACAGACGGCCTTGAACTACTAACTGCAGCGAACCCTACAGTCTGTGATAGCGAACCTAGCAATGTCATAGATCACGTGTGGGGCTTCCCCCGATTTCCACAAGGGATGCTGGGAAGCACATGACGACGGCCAATCAGAGTAGAGATGCATGGTGACATTTGCTGGCTACGCACTCAAATAAAATAATCCAACATGGTGGAAAATGCGCCACAACAGCTTATTTCTGTATAAATCTAATGTATTTTTTAGACATTACTAAGAAATAAACACTTCTAAAGCTACAAACGCTGTTTTTGAAACCTGATAACACATGTGAAGTGAATTACTAGACATCTTACAGATGTTAGCGTGCATGCCCCATGTATGAGGCATGCACGCTATGCGAAGGTGATGGTCTAGTGGTTAAGGTGGTGGGCTTGAGACCAGAAGATCCTCAGTTCAAATCCCCACCTGACTGGAAAATCACTACGGCCCTTGGGCACGGTCTTTAATCCCCTATTGCTCCTGGTGTGTAGTGAGCGCCTTGTATGGCAGCACCCTGACATCGGGGTGAATGTGAGGCATAATTGTAAAGCGCTTTGACCATCTGATGCAGATGGAAAAGCGCTATATAAATGCAGTCCATTTATCATTTATTTACCATGAGCATCACGCGAGGTCAAAGATAACTTCAGGTTATTTCAAAATCTCATGCATCTGCACACGCACGTCCTCCTGCAGACAGTATTAAAAGGAAAATAAAATATTCATTGTGGAATTATCTCCAGGTAAACACAACACATAAAAAAAAATCAGTAGAAACTAAATTTTGTCAGTTTTGTGAAATTTGAAATGTTGTACAGCTTTAAAATTTCAGCTCTTTACCTCTTGTTCAGGGTTTGAGAAATCCAAGGAAAAGCTAACTTCACTCGAGCAGAGCGCCGCGGAGCACCACGGAGTGCCGCGAGGCTCACTCTATGGTAGATGGAGGCACAAACCAGAAATGGCACAAAAGAATCTCCCCAGTTGGGAAAAAGCCACAAACTGTTGTCGTAAAAAACCATAAAGAGTCACAAATCGTCGGTAGACAAACATAGACATTATAAAGAGGAGCAGACGCCACATTGGTTGCTGAGGCGCAAGAAATGCAGCCGCCATCTTGGACCAGTCATCGTAGTGATTCTATCACAAGGCACAGTGAAGGTTGATTTTATAATCTTATTTTCTTTTTTAATCTTTCGAACATAAAGCCCCTCCAGAAGCTGAAAGATTTTAGCTGTGCTCATGCTCCACCAAAGCATTTACTCAAAAAAAAGTCTGAAGGACCTAAATGACATGGTGAGATCCTGAAGAGCTTCGCTTGTCATGTCAGCGACATATACATATTATAATAAAAGATAACAGTTAGGGATTGGGTAGCTTCATGGCTTAGTCGTTAGTATTGTTGCTTCACAGCAAGAAGGTCGTGGGTTCATTTCCTACCTGGAGCCTTTCTGTGTGGCGTTTAACATGTTCTCCCCGTTTGCGTGGGTTCCCTCTGGGTGATCTAGCTTCGTCCCACATCCAAACGTGAATTGGAAACTAAATTGTTCGTTGCGTGCGGGTGTGAATGTGTTTGTCTATATGTGGCCCTGTGATAGAGTGGTGTCCTGTCCAGGGTGTATCCCGCCTCACACCCTATGACCGCTGGGATAGGCTCCAGCGGCACCCCCACCACCTGTGACCCTCAACTGGAGTAAGCAGGTACAGAAAATGGATGGATGGTTAGCAATTGGTGACAGTTTCTTCAAATGTTTTAGCAGTTTAGCGTTATGATGGATAACTTTTCAGTTAGCAGAACAGCACTTATCAAAGCTAACTTTTGGGTTAGCTGTTCCCGCCACTGCTTTCCTGACTGTTTGAAGCAGACGTAAGTTGCGTTGCGACAGTCTTTTGGAGTGCTGGGTTCCCGAACATACTAACTCCACATTAGACTGAGTCCAGGCCTGCTTCCTGACTAACTCAGTTTGCTCTTGTGCACTTCTGGAGACACATGCATTCATACACAGTCCAAGCATGTACACATGCACATGCACACACCACCGGAGAGCCAGCAGAGAGTGGGGCAGTACCCACTGAGCTCGAACGAAGAGCAGAAAAAGCAGTTACCGTGGCAACTGCCTGCACACATCTTCAGGAGGACCCAGATTTCCTGTCTGACTGGGATCGTATTGTTTTGGTTTTCTTTTGATAACCACGGCATCCCTAGACAGAGTGTCTCACCACCGGCGTGTTTTTATGCTAAATCATCTCAAATTAAACAACGGCTATTTCTGCAAACACAAAGGCACCACGTGAGGGAAAAAAAATTACCCAGTTTTGGATGTAAAGCCTCCAGTTCTGACTGAATACCACAAATTATTAAAGGACAAAAGTAATTGGTGATTTATCTTCACCTGAAGACAGGTTTCCTCTGTCCATTTCACACACAATTATAGCCAAACCACAGCGAGAATCCTGGTGCCAGTACCAGAGGATGATGGTGTGATTTATCCAAATGATCCTGAAACGTGCAAAGAGCTGTCATTGCTACAGTTTGAAGTAACATGTTTATTATGAGAGAATATCTGCTGAAATATACCTTTGACCACCCAGCACCACAGCCACAGGATTAAAGTAGAACTAAACTGCAGAGGGCTGACCTTTATTTTGAAGGATGGATGTGTTCCTGGAAAGCAGGTTAGCTGTCATGGAGGATTTAACCCTTAAGGTCCAAACTGTATCACCACAAACTCACACGTTCATCACTATCATAATCTAATTATTAGAACTATTATGTTTTCTGTGTAGTGGCTGTGTTTCTGATGCAGCTTTTTTAGGCCTTGTGGAGGGGGTGGGTGTAAATTTAAAGGGGTCATATTGTATATCTTTGACAAATAAATGTTTTGGAAATTTTATGTTAAACATCCTCAAAGTCCCATAACTGTGGGTTTGCAGATGTAAATACTACCCTGGTATGAACAAACTTTAATGGTGAAATGGCTGGATTAAGACTTGTGTGACATATGACACAGAAATTGGTAATTTCTTGTACCACTTTTCCACAGTATGGTACCTGCTGGACCCGACTCGATTCCACCTGTCTTTTTCGGTCTTCCATTGGCCAAACCTAGTACCTACTAACTGGTCCTGTTTTTACTATCACCGCTGTCACGGTATCAAGCGAGCTGAGGTTACTGGGAATGCCCTTCCATGGTTGACATCATACCTGGCCAGTCGTTTTCACTGTGTTTTGTACAATAACACTACCTCTAACCTTAGTGACATGAAATTTGGGGTTCCACGGGGGTCTGTCTTAGGCCCCCTGCTTTTCTCTGTTTATATAGCACCCCCTTGGGCACATATTGTGGTGTTTTGGGATTACCTTTCATTGCTATGCTGATGATACTCACTTATACATGCTGATAACTGCTGGTAATCACATCCACATAAAATCCTTAGACGATTGCCTTGCATTAGTGAAAAGCTGGATGTCTAGCATTTTCCTACTTTTAAACCCTGACAAGACTGAAATGATGGTTCTTGGTCCAGTGAGACGTCACCATCAATTTGACCAGCTAACATTTAGCCTAGGCTTGTGTGTCATACATCACACTGACAAAGTGAGGAACCTTGGGGTAATTTTTAATCCTACATTGTCCTTTGACCTTCATATTAGAGAAATTACGAGGACTGCTTTCTTCCACCTGCAAAATATAGCGAAGATTTGTCCCATCCTGTCTATGGCTGATGCTGAGACTCTGATTCATGCATTTGTTTCTTCTAGATTGGACTACTGCAATGTTCTATTTTCTGGTTTACCACAGTCCAGCATTAGGGGTCTCCAATTGGTTCAAAATGCTGCTGCCAGAGTTTGACAGGAAGCAGAAAGTTTGACCACATTTTGGTGTCTTTTCACTGGCTTCCTGTCCCTGTGAGGTCAGATTTTAAGGTTCTGTTATAAACCTATAAAATTATTCATGGACTGGCACCTCCCTACCTAGCTGACCTAATTAAACCTTACGTACTGGCCCGGGCTCTGCGTTCTTGGTGTGCTGGGCTACTTTGTGTCCCTAGGGTAAATAAAAGGTCTGTGGGTCACAGAGCATTCTATTATTGTGCCCCTGTTCTGTGGAATGATCTCCCTGCATCAATAAAACAGTCAGATTCTGTGGAGACTGTCAAGTCCAGACTTAAGTCGCACTTATTTTCCCTTTCGTATGGCTAGCATACTGGCATAGTATGGTACTATGCTTTCTATCCTTTTAAATTCATTTTATTAGTAAAGAGAGTGGGCCGCTGCCTCAACTTTATCTAAAGTCTGGGTCTTTTAGTGAAGCTTAGGGCTGATGGCCGGCGATCACCTTAGTATTTCTTCTGTTTTTGTGGTTGCTAAATGCTGATAAATTATACTGTATTTGTTGTCTTTCTCCCACCATCCAGAGATGGGAGTGGGTGTTTTCTTCTGCAGGCCTCTCGTCTTGTGCACCAGCATGGACTCCCAAAATTTCCTGTATAATTCTTGTATTGTCAGTTGTGTCAATAGCATGGCCCAAGCAGGTCACCCCTTTGAGTCTGGGCTGCTTGAGGTTTCTTCCTCATATCATCAAGAGAGAGTTTTTCCTTACCACTGTCGCCTGTGTGCTTGCTCTGGGGGTTGGTAAGGTTAGACCTTACTTGTGTGAAGCACCTTGAGGTAACTTTGTTGTGATTTGGAACTATATAAATGAAATAAATTAAAAATGAATTGAAACTGAGGTGGTCCCAGTAGGTGATGTGAAAACAGTGCAGATTACATCATGGTGTGAGAGTGAGACAAAAGACGTCCAGAATAAACCCACCATTTTTAAAATATCATAGACAAGTTGTGCTGTCTATAATGTAGCATAATGCAAAAAGCTAAACTATTCACTGATTAGTGTGTGTGGCGTTCTTTGTGTGTTGTATTGAAGATGATGTCACGGCAGTTTCATATGGCGTTGATATGTCAAGTTAGGGGTAATACAACTGTAAGTGGAAAAGGAAACCAAAAATGAGTAGAGTTGGTGTCATTAGCCTGAAATGATTTTTTGTTTTGTTTTGTTTTCGAATGCATTCATGTACTTATAAATTAAGACAACTCGAGCAAATGCAGAAAATGGTTACAAATGCAAACAAACACCTGCATCACTTCAACAACATGTACCTGTAGTTGCATCAAAAAAGATCTTGCGAATTGAGAAAACGCTTGTAAACACTGTAAACACACACACACACAAAAAATCTACAGCACATGTAATTTGATTATGTATCTTTTGCACACAATCACACAATGCACTTAAAAACACAGATATGCTGCAAAACTCCACAACACAACTGAAGTACTAACAACACAAAAAGGTTTCTGCGTGGAGGACTTTAACTGACTTTGACTGAAAATGAAACAAAATGTGAAAATATATCTAGTTTAAGAGTAAAATCATCAATAAATTAAACAAAAATACACAGCTCTCTCAAATGGGCAGCAATAGAAGCTCCATCCAAATACGCATGCTAGCGTCTTATATTGTTGGCAAAAAGCAGTGAGCACAATTTCCCGGGAAAATTCATAGAAGATTGTGGACATACATTAAAGTGGTAGCAGCATACAGCAACCTGGGGAATTGTGCAAATATACATCAAGAGCCCTTTTAAAAAGTCTCCCGCTGCAAAATAGAAATTTTCATGGCATACGTGCGTATGCGCGTGTTCATCATCTGTTAACATCCGGGCCAAAGGACATGTAAGGTGGTTAGGGTTATAGTAATGGTTGAGTCATGTGTACTAACTGACGTCAAGTACATGCTAAAAGAATGGAGAGCTGAGGTTCAGCAAACAGTTCATCAGGAAAAGTCCTCCAGGCAGAAACCTTTTTGTTTTGTGTTGTTAGCATTTTCGTCATGTTGTGCCTATTTTCAATGTGTCTGTTTTTTTGGATGCACTGTGTGAATTAGCAGCAGACACATTCTTAAATTAAATGTGCTGCAGGTTATATTGTTTGTGTTCCCTGTGTTTGCAAGCGTTTTATTTTTTCCAATTCACAAGATGTTTTGTTGAATTGATGCAGATGTTTTCTGTATTGCATTTAATTTAACCTTCTGGAGTCGATTGACGCACCTCCGTGTCAAAAGTCACATGACCTAATTAAAATAAGGGTCATGTGGGAGCTGGAGCTTGTCGCGGCGGTCACTGGATGAGATGCAGTGTACATCCTGGACGTTGGAGCACCTGGAGGGAACCCATGCAAACACAAGGACAACATGCCAACTCCACAGAGAGTTTCACATGGGAAAGCAATCCCACGACCTTCTTGGTGTGAGGCAGCAGTGCTAGCTGTGATTTGCAACTAATGATTCATCAATTAACCAATTATTTATCAATCATTAAATTAATTCCCATTTATTTTGGTAAAGATTAATCATTTTGAGACTTTTTTTAACGTCCAGTTTCTCTCATTTGAGCGTCTTAAATGTGAATATTTTATGGCTTCTTTCCTCCTCTTTGACAGTAAACTGACTGTCTTTGGGTTGTGAACAAAATAACACATTTTGGGATGTGATCTTGGGCTTTTTGAAAACACTGACTGATATTTTTCACCATTTTCTGGCATTTTATCAACCAAATAACAAATGGATTAATTCAGAAAATAGTCAACAGATTAACTGGTAATGAAAATAAATGTTAGTTGCAGCCCTATGAAATACGAGGTCTATTAGAAAAGAAACCGTTTTATTTTTTTTTAAAAAACTATATAGATTTGATTTATATGTTTTTACGTCAGCCAAGCTTGAACCTTTGTGCGCATGCGTGAGTTTTTCCACGCCTGTCTGTGACGTCATTCGCCTGTGAGCATGCCTTGTGGGAGGAGTGGTCCAGCCCCCTTGTCGGAATTCCTTTGTCTGAGAAGTTGCTGAGAGACTGGCGCTGTGCTTCATCAAAATTTTTTCAAAAACTGTGAGGCACATCCGAGTGGACACCATTCGAGAAATTCAGCTGGTTTTCGGTGAAAATTTTAACGGCTGATAAGAGATTTTGGATTGTTTCTATCGCTTTAAGGACTTCCCACGGAGCGGGACGTCGCGCAGCGCTCCGAGGCGACATCGTCATCCTGTTTCAAGCTGAAAACCTCCAAATTTAAGCCTCTGTTGACCCAGGACATCGTGAGAGAACAGAGAACTTTCAGAAGAGGTCGGAATCAGCAGTTTATCCGAACATTCCACTGTTAAAGGAGATTTTTTTAATGAAAGACGTGCGAACAGATTGGCGCGTCGGCTCGCCACAGGAAAAACACCTCCGTGTTGATAACCATTTGTAAAATCCAGGCTGCTGTTGGTGGCTTTCAGTTGAGTGAGTATCTGAGAAATTGTTTAACAGCAGGGCATGTTCCAACTTGTCCTTAAGGCTTCCAACGGAGGTGTTTTTCCTGTGGCGGGCGCGCCGGCTGCAAGCCAACGCGCCAATCCGTCCTCACGTCTTTCATTAAAAAAATCTCCTTTAACAGTGGAATGTCCGGATAAACTGCTGATTCCGACCTCTTCTGAAAGTTCTCTGTTCTCTCACGACATCCTGGGTCAACAGAGGCTTAAATTAGGAGGTTTTCAGCTTGAAACAGGATGACGACGTCGCCTTGGAGCGCTGCGCGACATCCCGCTCCGTGGGAAGTCCTTAAAGCGATAGTAACATCCCAAAATCTCTTATCAGCCGTTAAAATTTTCACCGAAAACCAGCTGAATTTCTCGAATGGTGTCCACTCGGATCTGCCTCACAGTTTTTGAAAAAATTTTGATGAAGCACAGCGCCAGTCTCTCAGCAACTTCTCAGACAAAGGAATTCCGATGAGGGGGCTGGACCACTCCTCCCACAAGGCGTGCTCACAGGCGAGTGACGTCACCGACAGGTGTGAAAAAACTCTTGCATGCCCACGAGGGTTCAAGCTTGGCTGATGTAATCACACGTGATTCAAATCAATATGGTTTAAAAAAAAAAATAATAATAAGGTCGGATACTTTTCTAATAGACCTCGTATGTCAGGATTTTATATTCTCTCTTTTTGTGTCTTGGGAAAACCCAAAGCTGTGTGCAGTATTTGTTTTCATGCCTGCTTTTTTCATATTTGGCACTTTATATCCTTTATATGTTGGAATTTTGTTTTGAATTTGTGAAATTATTACTTTTTCTGCAAAATATTTGAATGCAAGGTTAAAAGTTGTTTGTAGATTTTATGGTTATGATTTACTGTGAAATTAACCAAAGGATAATTGACTAATCAGAAAATATTCAAGAGACTAATAAAAAAAATAATCGATTATTTGATGAAATGAAAAAATAAAACAATTACAAGTTACCATCAGCTGCAGCCCTACTGTCATACGTACCTTAAAATGAATACTAATCTTGTTGATTCAGCAGTGACAAAATTAATTATTGATTGTGCATCCTGGAAAGGACTAACATACTAAAATACAATAATAACACCTGTCAGCGCTTGCGCCGTATGACTTTGTGATGGCCAGTGCAAAAATAATTTTCATGGTCACCTGATGAATACAAAGGTTCTTGATCTAGTTTTTTGTTTGTTTGTTTTGTTGATAGCTGAAGCACCACTGTAATATTGCTGACAAAGTCTTGGATGAAACCAGCAGACAAGCCTCAGCCAGTTTCCCCTGAGCCGTCTTTAATACACAAGTTGCTTGGTATTTGGAAAATATGACATATCTCACAATCAGTAGTTCAAATATTCAGGTGATCTGTTTTACTTTGCTGGAAAAAAAGTTGTTAGGATGACTAAGGTAATTGCCAAGCGGATGTGAAAAATGTCAACCTCCTCTCCTTTTCCTCTTTCTGCTCCTCCTCAGGTGGCCTATAAACCCTGGCTGTGTGCTCAGTATTTCCCCACCACCCAACAGTCCTGTCAGAAGAAAATACCATGCCACCAGTATTGCCTGGAGGTCCAGCAGAGTTGTCCGTTCATCCTGCCCGATAATGACGACTTGATCCACGGAGGCAGCCCCAGCTTCATCTGCACAGGTGAAGGCACCATCAATGGTAGGACCTTTCCATTTTCAGACTGGATAAAGCAATTTGTGAAATCCTTCAACGAAAGATTTAGTTGCAGGTGATCTCACAACAATGACTGAGAGTGTACTCAAGTATACAAACAACTATAGAGTGTTGGATAGGATGGTGGAAACCAGGAGCTTAGGTGCCTTTGTTAATGAGGAAGGTTTACTGACCTTGACCTCTTGGGAGATGCTGTGATCTTTGAAGACCTAGTGGTTGCCCTGATTGCAAGACGTCAGACGCTGAATGACAAATCAGTCTGGGATTATGATTGCCCTTGATCAAGACTAAGATCCAGGCTTTCAATGGCCAACTGTGTCTGGTGAAAGTCCAGAACTTGTGGAGACATTCACTTATCTTGGCAGTGACATTTGTGTCTCTCTGTCATCAGCCTTTGGGATTGAGAAATGCCTGGGAAGAGCTCATGGAGTCATGAGGTCACTGAACAGAAGTATCTAAGCAGGAGAATGAAGGTCCAAGTCTTTAGGTTCCTAGCACTTCCTGTCTCACTGTGTTGTTGTGTGACTTGGATGCTAACCATTTATCTTAAGTGGCATCTGGATTTCTTTGGTTCAGCATCTCTTCACAGGATCATTGTATACTGCTACAAGAACTTTTTGTCAAATGACCAGTTACTTGCTACTGTCAAATGGCAGAAACCAATTGTTTGGGAATTCCCAGTCATCAGACCAGGATAAGGATCTGTCAAGGACTGTATGTTTGTTAGCGTGCAACGACATTCTCACATTAAACAAACCCAAGCACAGGCTCCTCCAGATTGATGCTGGATATGGGTATCCCGTCCGGGAAGTGATCAAGGGACAATTTTCCTCACCACCGAGGGGTTGCCACAACGATGATATACAGTCCATGGTAATGTCAACCACATCCAAATTCTTTGCCATCCAACTTCTTTTTCAAAGACAATTTCTAATGTCCATTTTTATGTCACTTTGTGTCCATTTTATGAAGATGATTAGTCAACACCAGTAACGTCGGACAGGTTTTTTGGAAAGGCTATTTTAACAATTTCTCATAAAACCACATGTGCTAAATAAACTAATGTACTTTCATTCATTCATTCATTCATCGTCTACCGCTTAGTCCAATTAAGGGTCGCGGGGGGGGGCTGGAGCCTATCCCAGCAGTCATAGGGCGTGAGGCGGGGTACACCCAGGACAGGACGCCAGTCTGTCACAGGGCCACAAACAGACAATCAAACACAGACACACCCACACGCACACTTTGAAAGATTCCAATCCACCTAACCCGCATGTCTTTGGATGGGGGAGGAAACCAGAACACCTGGAGGAAACCCACGCAAACACAGGGAGAACATGCAAACTCCACACAGAAAGGCCACGGGAATTGAACCCATGACCTTCTCGCTGTGAGGCAACAGTGCTAACCACTAATCCACTGTGCTGCCACTAATGTACATATATTACAATAATAACATGATTATAGAAAATTTATCCAGTTAATATTTAAGCAAAAGCACATTCAAAGAAAATTTTGGGTAAATTTTTATGACAGCTCAGTATTTTTTGACTCAATATTTTTTATTTGGCGAAATTAATGGGAACCTTTGGCCCATGTGGCCCTTGTGACCCACATTTGGGCACATCCAGTGTGGTCTTGTCCTGGTTAGACAGACAAAAAATATTAGCAGCTGTATGTCAATATGAAACTTGAAAAAAATCTCTATTCATGTTACTCCAATTATTAGCTTGAGAATGCTCTATTTATGTGGCAGCAAGTCAGGTTTCTCTTCTGCTTCTGAATGAAAGAGCCTTTTATAAAGAGAAGTGCATCCAAAATCTCTCATGTTGGATTTGAATGGATGGTTTTAACTCAAGGAAAACCGTGAGGCGTTTGTAAAGGTGTTCTGACGACATCTAGTGGTGGGTTTTAGAACGACTTACACGAGGGCATCGTGTGTAACAGCAGTAAAAACTAAACTGTGCTCATTTCTCAGTATTTTTATGTATCACTTGTACAATCTTTAGAATAAATCAAAGGGATTTTCTCTTGGTTTCTGTCTTGGTTTGTTTATTTGTTCTTACTGTTCAGGGCTGGATCCAGAGTGAAAATCTGACAGATGTATTTTTGCCCAATGATAAAATAAAAATCGTACGCGTCTTGTTATTCAATAATCTTCATTCTTTTATTCGTGTGCAGCATACACTGTCACACGTCTTTTAATATATTTATTATACATCATGGACCATAGTGAAGACTTCTTATTTGTATAAATATGATGTCCTAAAAAACAACACTGTAACAAAAATTGACTGTAAACAGGATCAAATTTATTGCCAAAATCTTTCAATTATAAAGTAAGTCCCTTCGGCTGCTCCCTTGTTTGCACTCGTGGTCGCCACAGCAAATCCAAGGTGGATCTGCATGTTGAATTGGCACAGGTTTTACGCCGGATGCCCTTCCTGATGCAACTCCACATTACATGGAGAAATGTGGCAGGGGTGGGATTTGAAATCAATAAAAATATGACTGCATATATTCTTAATAATAATATATTGAGATACAGGCAGTTCACAGAAGACATTTTCCATTGATACTAATCAAAATTAGAAACTGCCCAGCAGGTAACAATATTCATCATGTCCATGACTAAATATACTAAAACAAATACATCACAATTGTACACATATCACAATTGTGATTGAATTGTGATTTGGCACTTTATAAGCCGATTAAATTGAAATTGAACATTTTATTGAGTCATTAAGTAAATAAATATGAAACTGGTCACTGGATCCTTAAACTTTGGACATAATGAACTCTACATGGTGGATCCTTGATCTCTGGACATAAATAGGAATAAACAAAATCTGTAGTTTTTTTCAAAAGCATTTCCTTTCAGACATTATTGACATAAATGTCTTTCCATATATCTGAGCTGAGCTCTTACAGCTGCTGTGCTGCACGTCAGGATGTAATTTGTAAAGAAATACAGCACGTCTCATTTTGGGAGGAAAAAAAGCGTTTTAGTTGATTGTAGGTTCTTGTCTGTATTACAGCGTTTGTAAGAGGTGTCATTTTATTTAAAGCAGCGATTCGTTTTGAAGTTATTAATTCCAACCGGACTCTGTCTCAGCAGAGAGTCACGCAGCATTTGGAGCTGTGCCAATGGACCAGAGGACGATTCTCGTTTCTTGACTGCAACAAGACAAGAGTCCCAGTTAGTGACTTTAATCCACACAAAAGTGACTCACGGTATTTTAATGGCTTTGAGAGGGGCTAAGAAGCGGACTTGTCGTTTCTGAAGAGCAGCGAATCACAGAACCATTGAGCTAATGGATCGAAACATTGCTTCAATGGTTCACGGCCTCAAAGTGGAGTCGCGCTGCAGAAATTACAGAAAGAAATTACAGAGCCGCTGCAGACCAAACCCTGAATATCCGACTTTATTTGTACATCCGTATGACTCCGAAACTCTGAAAAATATGTATAATTTACGGACTATAGATTGACATGAAAACCACCGAAAAGCTGTGTTCACTGCGGGGACACGTTCGGCACTATTCTGGATTATTCAAGTTTTTTTTTAACCGATGACGAACCAACTGATGCAACTGCATCGGTCCAAACCGGTCTGGATCCGGGCCTGCTGTTACATCATCCTTTATGATCTTGCATCATAAAAGGTTTGGTCTGAGGGTATCTCAGTGTTGCCAGATTACACAAGCAAAAACAAGCAACCATGTGCGTGAAAACAAACGTAAAAGAATCTATTTGTCTCTCAAAATGATTTTAAAATAAGCAGTTTGTTTGTTTTGCCCAATTTCTTTAATTTATGATTGAATTATTCATTTTTTCATTATTTTACACAAATAAAATGATCCTATAACTGCTACAAGTAACAGTAATGAGTAATGATAACAGTATTGTCCTCATTCTAATAAATATGTGCTCTACAGAAGTTTCACTTGGTTTCTTGTTTTGTTTTGTTTGTTTGTTTGTTTTATCTGTATCAAAACGCTGCTTTGTTAGTTAAGTATATATCTTGAACAAGACATTTAAGAGTTCCTTTTGTGATCTGGATGCTTGGAGTGACATTTATTTCCTTTCCAATAGAGATCAGAAAAGTAAAGCTTTTTCCTTTAAAGTGCAGTCAGTCTTTGATCTGGGCTCACGGTTCTTCAGATGCTCTTCTCTGTTTTAGTCCACCAACAGCTCGTCTGGTTTGGCTGTGGCGAAGAGCTGTGACAGCTGTTCTTAAATTGTGTTCAGTCAGATATGGAAAGCTGCTATTCCAAATCCTTAATAGTAGACATCAGTCTCCTTCACTGGTTCCTTTTTTATCGCCACTTCTTGTACTCAACTGTGTTGTACTGGCTGATCATAATTCTTACTAGCCAGTTTTTTTCAGCATTTAGTTGCATTTTGTTGAAGTAGTTCAAACAACAAGTACAGTGATGCCAGGTGCTGCACTAATACCACCAAAGTCCTAACTAACCCACTTTCTGATGCACAAGTGGCTCCTTGAGCATACTAGTAACACTGAGTCTTACTAGTTAGCTAGTGAGATGCAAAAGCATCTCATGTTTACACAAATTAACTCAGTGACAATCCCTCAGTGGTGAGGAAGATCGTCCCTTGTTCGATTCTCAGACAGGATCTCTACATTCAGGGTTGATCTAGAGACGCCTGTGCATGGGATTGATTTTATTGTATCATACCAACACTTTAAACTGTATTATTATTATTATTATTATTATTATTAAATCCAGTGACAGTGATCAGTGAAATAGCCCTTTTGAGTCACTGATCTGCAAATATTTTTCATATTATGTTAAGTATGTTGGTTCTGTATTGTGGTGGTGGATGCAGTGAAGAAACAGTGTATGACCCCAGACCTGAACTGTACATCTGTAGGCTTATGATAATTAACACAAAACTGTTGACCCTGTTGGGAAAGTGTAGGAACACGGACCCACAACAGGGGGCGCAAATGAACGGACAATGGAGTAAGTCAAAATAACAACGCTTTACTGTTGTGAATGTGCACAACGAATACAACCAATTACAGAAATGGACAAAAGTCAATACACAAAGGTGTCGTGTGGGCAGGCTCGAAGATAGGAGACGCCTCTCCAAGGTAAGACCGGAACCACACGGCTTCCTCCGCCACAGGACCCCGGGAATACTGGAGCCGCCAAGTCCCGAACTCCCAGGTGGCCACTGCCTCCGCGTGTCGGACCTGGTACTGCTGGCGAGGGAAAAAGAACAGTTAGATGGGGGCGCGTTTGCACCCAGAACTCCGAACGGCAGGAAAGGTACCTCCACCTCTCGGAACAGTAAACCAATAACTAGCTCAGTCAAAACTGTGTACTCAGTAGGCTTTGATATGTTACCTCTCTGGTAGAAACGATATCTCGGCAATGAGGTGGAGATGCCGTCCTGCTGATATACCCCACTGATGATTGCCGTCAGCTGTCTCAGGTGATGGGTGACAGCTGTCACCGAGGCTGCTCCCGTGAGGCGGCGGCGCCCTCTGGTGCCTGGAGCCCGCACTCCAGGCAGGGCGCCCTCTGGTGATGGTGGGCCAGCAGTACCTCCTCTTCAGCGGCCCACACAACAGACCCACATTGCAATTGGGTTAAAGGACGCATGCATTTTTATCTACGTATTTGTAGTCATCGTCAATATATCACAGTAAAATAACAATGGTACTTAGGCTAAAAAGAGCCACATCTGTAACAACTGAATCCAACCACAGTTATTAGTTATTATTAGTATCTTTGTTCACAAAGGCATTTTTATTGCTATCAGCTATGAAAAAAAATTGCTTTTATTCTGCTTATAAATAGATGCATCAGAGAACATCTGAACATTTTTATCCATCATCTCTCTCAGGGCTCTTGGGAGATCATCCATCAGACAGTGAGGCCGAATGCTGCGACGTGCGATGGGACACCAAAGTGGACAACCCTTCAGGCGGGACACTAAAAAGGACTGCCTCTTCCTGCCACCCCCAGGGGGCATCAGTCACCTCGGCGGCCACCTCGAGACTGTGCAGTGGGCGGCTGAAGATCTGTCTGCTGGCCCTTGTCCTCCTACACACTGTCATCATCATTTCAGCCTCCCATAATTCCACATTGGTAGGCGTGGCTGCCACTTTCTCACCAGAGGAGAGTGCTTCAAATGAGGAGTGAGCCTTGGGCGGGGGGGTTAATCAAGGCTAAAGTTTAAAGAATGATGTCGTTCTTGAGGATTAGTTTCCTTATGGCTTTTGCAGTGTTCCTGCTGCCAGGGACACATCTGGCATGACATGCTCGAAATGCCTCTACAATCTGCTGCCCATAAACCACCAACCACAACAAGTGGGAGAGGGTTAATTGGGGTTTAGCAAGCTGGGATTGGCCACCAACCAAACTGAGATTTTTGAACAACACCCCCCTTAAGAAATGACCTCTTGCCACTTGAAACATGCTCATTGTTTTTATTCCATCCAAATGTTTTCTAGCATATTGTCGCTCTTCTGCTTTACCTTTCCTTCTTCCCTTCCTTCCCTCCCTCCCTCACGTGTTGCATGGACAGCACTGTGTGCAGTCTCACTTATATTTAAGTTGTCAGCGTTTTACATATGCCAGAATGTGTGGACAACTCTTCCAGTCCACAGGTATGTCCTGATGACCTGGTATGTGATAACATTTGCTGGTCGAGGGTCTACCAGGACAAGCAAAATGTCACCCATGACTCATGTGGTCTTGTTTCTCTGGAAAGAAAATACATGTGATCCTTCTTTATCCTCATATTCGGCTTGTATTTTGTCTTATTAGACCTTTTGTCAACCCCGTAGAGAAGTACATGCCTACACATTTTAGGACCACAAGTGCTCTGAAACTGGCCGTCTTCATCGTCTATCGTACGTAGTTGCAATGAAGTTGGTGGTGGTTCCCTCAACAGATTGAGGGGTTCGTAGGAGTTGCTGGCCTGAGTTCAGCAGTCTTGAGGGAGGACTTGCCAAGCGGGGTTCCTGGATGGGACGACCTGGACCCACTGTGGTTGTGTTTCTTAAGCTTTTGGTTTACCTCATATGGCAGAATCAGGCAACCATGTGGCTTGTCTTGACGCCACAGCGAGCGTTTAGTGTGCCGAACACAGGCCTGCAGAGACAACCCAGGGAAACCAGCGTCTCAGTGCACTTGTTAAATACTGAATGGAGGACAGCTGTGTGAAGCCAAAACAACAGTTCTTTGAGTGCCTCTTTGCAGGCATCCTCACTACTGTCGGCCTGGCTTCTAATTTGTAAAGTTTATACAAGCAACCAGCCAGTCAATCAATCAATCAATCAATCAATCAGTTGGCACTTAAATCACTCTTAGCTGATCAACCGCTATCCTTCACAGACTAGCAAAGGGCTGTTTTTAGTGTCAGCGTATGAGGAGTGCGAGGAGTTTTCAAGGGCTGATCCATCAGATTTTGTTCCATTTTTGCATGCTTCAATCAATCAATCAATTTTATTTATATAGCGCCAAATCACAACAAACAGTTGCCCCAAGGCGCTTTATATTGTAAGGCAAGGCCATACAATAATTACGTAAAAACCCCAACGGTCAAAACGACCCCCTGTGAGCAAGCACTTGGCGACAGTGGGAAGGAAAAACTCCCTTTTAACAGGAAGAAACCTCCAGCAGAACCAGGCTCAGGGAGGGGCAGTCTTCTGCTGGGACTGGTTGGGGCTGAGGGAGAGAACCAGGAAAAAGACATGCTGTGGAGGGGAGCAGAGATCAATCACTAATGATTAAATGCAGAGTGGTGCATACAGAGCAAAAAGAGAAAGAAACACTCAGTGCATCATGGGAACCCCCCAGCAGTCTAAGTCTATAGCAGCATAACTAAGGGATGGTTCAGGGTCACCTGATCCAGCCCTAACTATAAGCTTTAGCAAAAGGAAAGTTTTAAGCCTAATCTTAAAAGTAGAGAGGGTGTCTGTCTCCCTGATCTGAATTGGGAGCTGGTTCCAGAGGAGAGGAGCCTGAAAGCTGAAGGCTCTGCCTCCCATTCTACTCTTACAAACCCTAGGAACTACAAGTAAGCCTGCAGTCTGAGAGCGAAGCGCTCTATTGGGATGATATGGTACTATGAGGTCCCTAAGATAAGATGGGACCTGATTATTCAAAACCTTATAAGTAAGAAGAAGAATTTTAAATTCTATTCTAGAATTAACAGGAAGCCAATGAAGAGAGGCCAATATGGGTGAGATATGCTCTCCCCTTCTAGTCCCTGTCAGTACTCTAGCTGCAGCATTTTGAATTAACTGAAGGCTTTTCAGGGAACTTTTAGGACAACCTGATAATAATGAATTACAATAGTCCAGCCTAGAGGAAATAAATGCATGAATTAGTTTTTCAGCATCACTCTGAGACAAGACCTTTCTAATTTTAGAGATATTGCGTAAATGCAAAAAAGCAGTCCTACATATTTGTTTAATATGCGCATTGAATGACATATCCTGATCAAAAATGACTCCAAGATTTCTCACAGTATTACTAGAGGTCAGGGTAATGCCATCCAGAGTAAGGATCTGGTTAGACACCATGTTTCTAAGATTTGTGCTGCTATTAAGTGCACGTTGTCACACAGGTCACACAGAGATTAAGAAGAGTGAGTGATGAGAGATAATGCGGCACGATTGGACAGTTTCCCCGACACCCAAATCAGACACAAAATACAACGAGTAACACACCGAAAAACTAGAGGGCAGTTAGAAACCACATACAGGTGCTGGTCATATAATTACAGTATCATGAAAAAGCTGATTTATTTCAGTAATTCCATTCAAAAAGTGAAACTTGTATATTATATTCATTCATTACACACAGATTGATATATTTCAAGTGTTTATTTCTTTTAATTTTGATGATTATAACTGACAACTAATGAAAACCCCAAATTCAGTATCTCAGAAAATTAAAATATTGTGAAAAGGTTGAATATTGAAGACATGTGGTGCCGCACTCTAATCAGCTAATTAACTCAAAACATCTGCAAAGGCCTTTAACTGGTCTCTCAGTCTAGTTCTGTAGGCTACACATCCATGGGGAAGACTGCTGACTTGACGTCTTGCCTGGGCTAAAGACAGAAAGGACTGGACAGCTGCTGAGTGGTCCAAAGATATGTTCTCTGATCAAAGTAAATTTTGCCATGTCATCTGCTGGTGTTGGTCCACTGTGGTTTCTGAGGTCCAAGGTCAACACAGCCATCTACCAGGAAGTTGTAGAGCACTTCATGCTTCCTGCTGCTGACCAACTTTATGGAGATGCAGATTTCATTTTCCATCAGGACTTGGTTGTTGTGTGTTGGGGGGTGTGGCTGGATATTTTGGTGTTCTTTTCTTTTCTTTGCTCTCCAGGTGGCATGAGAACTGATTTGTCTGTGGAGAAGGTGCTGGCTGAAGAGTCCTTCACCCTCATCAACATCATGTGCAGCACCTGTGAATGGTGCTCACATGCAACCTTAAAGACTTTCAGCTGAAGCAGATAATTGGATGGCGTTCTGCATTTAAGTCATGTGTGATTCAAGCAGAACTGCCGGGAACTCGACCTTGTGATGTTCGTTTGTGAGACGCTGAGGACCGCGCCTGGGTTTGACACATCGAGCCCGTGAAGCAAGGAAGGGTGAGGGACACATGCTGTCAGCACACATCAAAGGTGATTAAGTGTTTGACTAATTGTTGATAGTAACTTGGTATTTTGTTATGCAGTATACTTGAATTGTGATGAGGATTGTGCAGCTCGCTTCTCACTGCTGTGGCATGCAGACAAGTGGTCCTCCACCTGTTGTGAGAAGCTGCTTATTTGCATAAAGCTTAAAATACAGACCTGTATGTGTTGCTGATAGTGTGTGTCTTTTGAAGGATATTAGTTGTAACTGCTAACTTACCTCACCTCTTCTATGCTTCGCAGAGAGTTGGTTTGTCGTGCCCACCTGGGGGGTGTTTGGCGGTGGTAGTGGGTCCAGGAGCGCCGGGCTTCGATCCTTTTGGGCGCTGGAGAGCGTGCCAGCCTTCACTCCACCAGAAGGATGCTATTTCTGTTTTTACACTTTTTATGCACCAGTGGGTGAAATAAATATATTGTTTTTGGAACCGCTTTTCTGGTTATTTGTAGCGCTGGGTTCCGTCTGACGCAGGTCCGCTCCTCAACCCGCGTCGACACATAACATTGGTACCTGCACACAGTGCCAAAGCTACCAGTACCTGGTTTAAGGACCATGGTATCCCTGTTCTTAATTGGCTTAATTGGCCAGCAAACTCGCCTGACCTTAAGCCCATAGAAAATCTATGGGGTATTGTGAAGAGGAAGAAGCAACACGCCAGACCCAACAATGCAGAAGAGCTGAAGGCCACTATCAGAGCAACCTGGGCTCTCATACCACCTGAGCAGTGCCACAGGCTGATCGACTCCATGCCACGCCACATTACAGTAATTCAGGCAAAAGGAGCCCCAACTACATACTGAGTGATGTACATGCTCATACTTTTCATGTTCATACTTTTCAGTTGGCCAACATTTCTAGAAATCCTTTTTTGGTATTGGTCTTAAGTAATATATTCTAATTTTATGAGATACTGAATTTGGGATTTTCATTAGTTGTCAGTTATAATCATCAAAATTAAAAGAAATAAACATTTGAAATATATCAGTCTGTGTGTAATGAATTAATAAAATATACAAGTTTCACTTTTTGAATGGAATTACTGAAATAAATCAACCTTTTCATGATATTGTAATTATATGACCAGCACCTGTACATCCTCCCAGGTCCCACTGCCAAAATAAAAATAACATAGTAATCACTGGGCGACATAATGAAACTTTTAATTACAAATTATTCTGGATCTGTATCTGTTTCTCAATTTAGTCAATGTTTTTCTGATCCAAGACCTACCGCTCTGTCAAATTTAACTGAAATCCATTTATGTTTTTTAAGATACAAATAATTTGAAATGCATGTGATAAAATATAAAACCATTAATTAATTGTAGCTCTGCAACAGATTGAGAATTTCATTAATTCTTTTTTGTTAACCCAAGGTCGACAGTACCTGTCCACCATATTTCCTTGAAATTTATTCATGTCTTTTTGAGATACAAATAATACTGAAATTAATAGGTGGTATTACAAAAATATTAATAAAAAATGGTCCTTGACCCAAATCTAGTTCAAGATTTAATCAATGATTCATTGATTCAAGGCTTATGTGACCGCTTTCTTTGAAATCTGTTATTTATTTTTTGGACACATAATTAAAAATATCAATTAAAAATGTTTATGCATCCAGATCTGATTTAAAACACAATGTCCAAGGCCGACTTGCCCATCTATTATCTTTGAAGTCTGTCAATATTTTTTAGACACGAATAACAACAAAATCAATTGAAAATTTAATCTTATTCCACACTGAATCAACACTTCCTTGACTCAAGAACTACCTGTCCACCAAGTATCCTTGGAATCCATCCATGCCTTTTTTAAAGATACAAATAATGTGAGAAAATATATAAAGAATGATCTGAGAACCACATTAAATTAAATTAAATTAAAAATTGTTCTGGATCCACATCTGGTTGAAAATTTAATGATTTTCCTGAAAAAAGCCAAAGCCAACATTTTCATCAAATTTTCTTGAAATCGCTCATGTATTTTTAAGAGAACCCTGTGAAAATTAAAGGATAATTCTTGGCCGACATCATAAAAGAAAGTAGAAATGGTTTTTGGATGATTTGCTCCAGAGTGGGTTTGGCTAATTACACAGATTAAGGATTTAAACGTTTAACATTTGTTTTCGCTTCCACATTGTTCTTGGCTGTGAAAATGTGTTACCAGTGCATTCCTTTCACCGTGCGCCCTCTTCGCCGTTAACAGCTTGACCTCTGCTCACCTCACATTGCTCAGTGATATTCGATTTGCTTTTCACAGGGGCTTCAGCATGGGATACCACATGGAGGTCTGTGGGTGCCTCTCGATTTTCAAGATGCATAAACCTTCTGAATTTACTCTCCGCTCCATTTTGCTTGATATTCTATTGTGGTGTGGTATTTCTTGAAATTCTCTGAAGACAACTGAGTGAGTTGAAGAGAGCAAAACTACTTTCTCATGAAGGCACATCTGTGGCCGCTGTGGTAGATTGTTTGCCCACACTTCCGCATTTGTACTGCGCCCCTTCAATCTCTATTTGTTCATGATCTGAGTCCTGTGGATCTATGCAGATGACCCCCAGCCACCCTCATGCCCAACACCACCAAAACCCTGGACCCCGACCCCTTGTCCTGAGGTTGTAAATATCTCCTGAGGTTATAGGATCTCAAAATTGCCACCCTTCTTCCTGCCACAGCCCCCACTGTTGGAAATCTCACTGTGTTTTCTGTTCACCTCCTTGATTTCTGTCTGATTTTTGAGGATTTTTGCCGCATTTTTCAGTTGTCTAAAGCAGTGGTGTGAGTTGAGTAGGACTAAGCTGGATGTTAAGAAGACAAGAGGTTTTAAGAAAACACACAAAAAATATATATGAAGTTTGACTTGAGAAAAGGGTTCAAACATAGAGAAAATATGATAAAGTTGTCATATTGTCATACTAGAGATGCTTTAGTTTGCTAATTTACTTTCTTTCTCTTTTTTTCTACAAAAGACTTGGATGAAATTATTTATAAAATACGTCCCACGAGTCATGATCTTTTTGGACGTAAAACAAATACATTTATTAACATTTTGTTCAAAGGAAAATAAATATAAATTATGTTAAACATTACTGGTGTTTGTATTTTTTCATGAAGCATATTTATTTTTGCTGTAATAATAAACATTTATGAGGCAACAAGAGTATAGCAACCAGTGTTGTTGACCAGCAGATGGCAGTATAGTACTATAGGCTTCTGACCACACTGAATGGCCTCATGAAATACTGTATTTAGAATACTGTACTTACAGTTACAGTTACGCATATATATATATATATACACACACACACTTGGTATTTCACACATTTTAATTTGTTTATGCCATTTCAAATACAAAAAAATAAAAATAAAACGCAAACTGAAAGCAGATCTCTATAACTTTGTAAATTAATTAAAAATATAAAAGCCAAGATGATGTTTCCATAAGTAATGGAACGCTTTGGTATAATACCTGTAAATAATCAGTTTTCAATTCAATTTCAATTTATTTCATGTTATATAGCGTCAAATCACAACAAAGCTGCCTTAAGACTTCACACGCAGCCCAGTGCCATCACGGAATGTATTAGAATGAATTTGTGCTGCCGTGATGAAAATGAGGCACTTCGTGACAATATCACAAACCAATAGATTAATGTATATTTCGTGCTGCTGAATCACGTCAGACTGGGTTCTCACATGCGTAAAGCCCCTTTCACACCAGGCCTGCGTAGAGTTGCATTGTGCTGCGTATCTTGTACGCTGGAATCGCTGCTGTGGCTACTGTGGCCATTCCAGCACAATGGCTGCGCATTGTGCTGGAATGGCTGCTTGGCCACCTCTTCTGTGGTTTTGAAGCTTCACTGCAAAGTTCAGCAGAGTCCACTGGGATGAATAAAATCTTGGAATGCACGTATGTACTGATTAAAAAAACTAATAAGATTTTTCGCTGGACTGGCCTAGGGTACCATACAATTTGCGGAGGCTTGGTGAATAGTAGCGGAGTGTTGCGTAGACTTGTGTAGATCACTGCATCCAGTGTTCTATGCCAAAAGTCCCCCCAAAAATTAAACCTGTTAATTTTTTTCCATCCATTTTGTGGACCCCTTTGCTTCCCTCAGCGTACTGCCACGTAGGGGCTGCATAAGAGCGACATAGGGCTGTATAAGAGGAGGATTTTCTTAAAAAGAAGTCCTAAAAGTTCACCTACAATTTGTCAGAAGGAACATCCAAGATGCAAGCCTAAATTTGATAGTAGAGAAGCGTGAATCTTCGACTGGACTAGGTTGCTTGATGCGAGGACGTTTCGCTTCAAATCGCAGAAGCTTCCTCAGCTAAAATTCTTGCTCTGGTGGTCTGACTTCTGTCTTGACTCTTGTAGAGAAGAATAATCAAGAAGTCACAAAAGCTGGAGTTTTAAACCTAACCAGACCCCTCCTACCGAGAGACAGACTGCTATAGGCTAGTGACTAAACAATAGCTCTAATTAGCACCTATTGTGCTCTAGTTAGCACCCACCTAATGACAGGGCAGCTGTCCCTCCTAAAGATGGGACGGACCCTCTCTTGATGGCTCCCTTGACGACTCTGCTGATGACGTGAATGACTCATTACCATGAACAAAGGACTGAAACTGCTTTGACCTGAGTACCCCATTGTAAACAGGGGATAAAGCATGTCTCAGACCCCCTCCCCGGTTAAGGCTGGGTTTCAAACGTTTCACAAAGAATGCCTCCTTGACCCCTCTCTCAAACCATTTCTTCTCTCTGGCTAATATTTTAACTTCCTTGTCCTCAAACGTGTGGTTAGTGTCTTTAAGGTGGAGATGAACTGCAGACTGAGGTCCACTGGTGCCCTATCTGCGGTGCTGGTATAGCCTTTTGTGTAAAGGTTGCTTAGTCTCACCTATGTAGTGCTTGTTACAGTTTTCCTGACATCTGATAGAATATACTACATTGCTGTGCTTGTAACTAGGGATCCTGTCCTTAGGGTGAACTAATTTCTGTCTCAAGGTGTTAACCGGTTTAAAGTAAACTGGGATTTTGTGCTGTCTGAAGATCCTCTGTAGTTTTTCCCCTACTCCTGCTAAATAAGGGAGAGACACTCCTCTTCTTCTTGTCTCCGTCTCCTGTCTATCTGGTCTCTTGTTCTCTGGGACTTCTGGGACCAGAGCAAGAATTTTAGCTGAGGAAGCTTCTGCAATTTGAAGCGAAATGTCCTCGCGTCAAGCAACCCAGTCCAGTCGAAGATTCAAGCTTCTCTACTATGGAAACCACCTGGACAACTGAGAGCCTACACAGAAGCCTAAATTTGATGTTTTGGTGAAACAAAATGCTCCTCTATATTGATGTAGGAACTCCAGATAATACTCCTTCTGATGGGTAATCATCATGCACAATCCCACAGTAGTCCAAGAAAACAGTTAACACGATCTTGACCTTGCTGTTTCCATTGTAATGACTGAAATTTGGTTTCTGGGTCGTACCTGTAAAATCCTGTCTCATCACCAGTGACAACAGTGTTCAGAAGACAGGGTCACTGTTTGCATATTCCAGCATGTTTTGCGAGATTTCCAGATGCAGTTGTTTCTGCTCTGCCTTTATGGAATGTATGGCGTCCATCCTGATAGTGGCTAAGTGATTAGTGTGCTTGGTTTCAGTGTGGAAGGTTCCTAACCCCACCCCTGCCACATTTCTCCAGGTAATGTAGAGTTGTGTCAGGAAGGGCATCTGGCATAAAACCTGCACCAAATCAACATGCAGGTCCACCTTGGAACTGGCATCCCCGAGTGAAAACAAGGGAACAGCCAAATGCACATACATACTAAACATGTGCTTATCCCCACCTCATCCATAACGTCTTGGGTGGTGGCACAATGGTCATCCATGACCAAAGCCTGTGTTCTGTCAATCGTGTGGTCATCTTGGCTTGTGGATGGCCTACCAGAACGTGCTTCACTCTCCACTGATGTGTGCCCATTTTTGAAGCATTATACCACTTTTTTATTTGTGTTATGCTCATGGCATCATCGCCAAAAGCCTGCTGAATCTTGCGAATGGTTTCCTCTTGGGTATCACCAAGCTTTTGGCAAAATTTGATGCAATCCCTTTACTCGAGTCATTCCATCATGTTATAGCAAAGGAGAATCCAACAAATGCTCAGAACACGTGCTCACTCTAAAGGCTGACTGCTCGCGACTGATGCACTCTAGGGGCAGGAAAAAGATTCACGTATGCACAAGGTGGTTCCCTACACCTTCCCTCCAAACGACAACTCCCACACATTTGTTTCTGTGGGATAAAATAAGTTTGGATACTTCATGAATGTACCTCATGTGTGTTTATGTGTGTGTTCACTCTAGGTTTTAACAGATTAAAATATTAGTTGTTTACTTGTGTTTAATGGATTCTTAAAATTATGTACTCTTCATGCTTCGATTTGAGTCAGTGTCAATTTTTACCAAACATTCATTTATGTAGGCTCAATCCTGTGAAAGGCCTGAATGGGCTTTTTTTTTTTTTACTGGACGTGGAAAAGGAACATACAAATCAGCCCTCGAATTCTGTCCACTGTCCCTGTGATTGGTCAATTTTAGCTGGGTTGACTGACCAATACAAAATGCAATGCAAAAACATCTTGCTCAGGGGAAACTCAGATTTCTGGTGCTAGGAAACATGGTCATTAAAGTCAACTTGACCCTATTGGCTGTGTTCCACTGATGGATGCATGAAATATCAATAATCCTGTGAAGGGATGAAAGGACACACTGCAGAAAGGTGACATGGTGTTCTCTTTAGACTTTAAGGACTCTCCAAGGAAACACTAGTGTTGGCACAGATTCTTCACCTGAACACTCTCTTTCTCTCTCTGTCTGTGTGTCTGTCTGAGGCAGAGGTGGGAGTAAGCCACTGTCAAGTCATTCTAAAGTCATCAATCTGCAAGTCCCAAGTCAAGTTTCAAGTCAGCTGTCAAACACTTGGTGGTCATTATGACGTGAGACTTGACTTGGGACTTGCAGATTCATGACTTGAGAATGACTTGATGGTGACTTACTCCCACCTATGGTCTGAGGAGCATAATGTTCGCTACCCTGTCAGTTAATTCTGTGTTTTGTAGTTTCCCATAATGCCCCCGGTGGCCGCCTACACTTCCCAGAATGCACCGCGGTGACAGCAGAGCTCCGCTGTCTCACAGCGGATGTAAACAATTGCATGTGGATGGCGGCGATTCAGCGAGTTCACGAGCGATTATCAAATCAAATCAAATCAATTTTATTTATATAGCGCCAAATCACAACAAACAGTTGCCCCAAGGCGCTTTATATTGTAAGGCAAAGCCATGCAATAATTACGGAAAATCCCCAACGGTCAAAACGACCCCCTGTGAGCAAGCACTTGGCAACAGTGGGAAGGAAAAACTCCCTTTTAACAGGAAGAAACCTCCAGCAGAACCAGGCTCAGGGAGGGGCAGTCTTCTGCTGGGACTGGTTGGGACTGAGGGAGAGAACCAGGAAAAAGACATGCTGTGGAGGGAGCAGAGATCAATCACTAATGATTAAATGCAGAGTGGTGCATACAGAGCAAAAGAGAAAGAAACACTCAGTGCATCATGGGAACCCCCCAGCAGTCTAAGTCTATAGCAGCATAACTAAGGGATGGTTCAGGGTCACCTGATCCAGTCCTAACTATAAGCTTTAGCAAAAAGGAAAGTTTTAAGCCTAATCTTAAAAGTAGAGAGGGTGTCTGTCTCCCTGATCCGAATTGGGAGCTGGTTCCAGAGGAGAGGAGCCTGAAAGCTGAAGGCTCTGTCTCCCATTCTACTCTTACAAACCCTAGGAACTACAAGTAAGCCTGCAGTCTGAGAGCGAAGCGCTCTATTGGGGTGATATGGTACTATGAGGTCCCTAAGATAAGATGGGACCTGATTATTCAAAACCTTATAAGTAAGAAGAAGAATTTTAAATTCTATTCTAGAATTAACAGGAAGCCAATGAAGAGAGGCCAATATGGGTGAGATATGCTCTCTCCTTCTAGTCCCCGTCAGTACTCTAGCTGCAGCATTTTGAATTAACTGAAGGCTTTTCAGGGAACTTTTAGGACAACCTGATAATAATGAATTACAATTGTCCAGCCTAGAGGAAATAAATGCATGAATTAGTTTTCAGCATCACTCTGAGACAAGACCTTTCTAATTTTAGAGATATTGCGCAAATGCAAAAAAAGCAGTCCTACATATTTGTTTAATATGCGCATTGAATGACATATCCTGATCAAAAATGACTCCAAGATTTCTCACAGTATTACTAGAGGTCAGGGTAATGCCATCCAGAGGAAGGATCTGGTTAGACACCATGTTTCTAAGATTTGTGGGGCTAAGTACAATAACTTCAGTTTTCAGATTATGATGATGACACGTTCTCTCAAACTGAGATGGTTATCTAGAGGAGGTGTAGCACCTGTGATAAACTTCTGCAGTGCACCGATGTTGTCGCGTTGTCTACATTTCACGAGGTGTGTTTACTTTGTGCCCTAAACCAGAACTCTGCTGAAACGATCTCTCACGTGAGTCATGGACCTCCAGACGGCGCGAGATTTCACAACTGCGAAAGACCGAATGAAGAAGCCAGTTTGATGAGTGGTGAAAAATCTCAAAGACTGAACTTGAAGTCCATTTGCTGTCAGCTGAAGTAGATATCTTGCAAGGATAACTGAATCCCTATTAGACAATTGAGTGGTTTCACAATATGATACGGTATCTCTTGACTGGTAGAGATAGGCCAAAATACAATCAGTGAAATCACCTGGTGGAGTGGGTGGTTGCAAAGAAAACCTGCACTCTCTTGGCCATTTCTGGAACAAGTTTAATACCCCTAATGTAGATCATCATGGGAACTTGTCAGTATTAGCAACCTCTAAGGGGATGATCCACCATGTTGCCATGTGTGCAACTCGGGGCTCAATGGTAGCTTAGTGGTTAGCACTGTTACCTCTCAACTAGAAGGTTCCAGGTTGGCTTCTTGTGTGGTGTTTGTATGTTCTACCGGTGTTTGTATGGGTTTCCTGTGGGTATACTTAATTCCACAGAGATGCAGCAAATTAACTGACTGTAAGGTATGAAAGTGTTTGCCTACCGTGGGGTAAAAAAGTATTTAGTCAGCTCCTGATTGTGGAAGTTCTCCTACTTTGAAATATGACAGAGGTCTGTAATTGTCATCATAGGTACACTTCAACTGTGAGAGACAAAATGAGAAAAAAAAAATCCAGGAAATCACATTGTAGAATTTTTTTAAGAGTTTATTCGTAAATTATGGGAGAAACTAAGTATTTGGTCAATAACAAAAGTTCAGCTCAATACTTTGTAGCATAATCTTTGTTGGCAATGACAGAGGTCAAAAGTTTCCTGTAAATCTTCACCAGGTTTGCACACACTGTAGCTGGTATTTTGGCCCATTCCTCCACGCAGATCTCCTCTCGAGCAATGATGTTTTGGGGCTGTCGCTGGGCAACATGGACTTTCAACTCCAGGACCTTCAATTGCTTTGTACGGAGCCACTGTGTCTTTGCCTGAGCCGTGTGTTTGGGATCATTGTCATGCTGGAAGACCCAGCCATGTTGCATCTTCAATGCTCTCACTGATGGAAGGAGGTTTTGGCTTAAAATCTCACGATACATGGTCACGTTCATTCTTCCCTTAACACGGATCAGTCATCCTGTCCCCTTTCCAGAAAAACAGCCCCAAAGCATGATGTTTCCACCCCCATGCTTCACAGTAGATATGGTGTTCTTGGGATGCAACTCAGCATTTGTCTTCCTCCAAACATGACTGATTGAGTTGAGTTCTATTTTGGTTTCATCTGACCACATGATATTTTCCCAATCCTTTTCTGGATCTTCCTGCTCTCTGGCAAACTTAAGACGGGCCTGGACATGTACTGGCTTAAGCAGGAGGACACGCCTGGCACTGCAGGATTTGAGTCCCTCGCTGCGTAGTGTGTAGTCTTTGTTCCTTTGGTCCCAGCTCTTTGCAGGTCATTCATCAGGTCCCTCCGTGTAGTTCTGGGATTTTTGTTCACCGTTCTCATGATCATTTTGACCCCACAAAATGACATCTTGTGTGGAGCCCCAGATCGAGGGAGATCATCACTGGTCTTGTATGTCTTCCATTTTCTTACAATTGCTCCCACAGTTAATTTATTCACACCAACCTGCTTGACTATTGCAAATTCACTCTTCCCAGCCTGGTGCAGGTCTACAATTTTCTTCCTGGTGTCCTTCGACAGCTCTTTGGTCTTGGCCATGGTTGAGTTTGGAGTCTGACTGTTTGAGGCTGTGGATAGGTGTCTTTTATACAGATAATGAGTTCAAACAGGTGCCATTAATACAGGTAACACGTGGAGGACAGAAGAGCTTCTTAAAGAAGAAGTTACAGGTCTGTGAGAGCCAGAAATCTTGCTTGTTTGTCGGTGGCTAAATAATTATTTTCCACCATAATTTACAAATAAATTCTTTAAAAATCCTGCAATGTGATTTCCTGGATTTTTTTTCTCATTTTGTCTCTCATAGTTGAAGTATACCTATGATGAAAATTACAGACCTCTCTTATCTTTCTAAGAAGGAGAACTTGCACGATCAGGGGCTGACTAAATACTTTTTTGCCCCACTGTATTTAAGATAGATGATGATGCAGCAGCATCCTAGCTAATATTCAGCACAGTACCTGGGAAAAAGAGATTATTGTGACACTTTTCAAACCTTTTTGTGATGGTTTTCTGTGATGGTTTTCACTTGTAAATCAATTTTATTCCCATCTGTTCAACATCCCCTCTCTCTCTCCACCTTGCTCATCTCATGCTAATGTCTCTGTCTACACTGGAAGGGCCTCTAGCAAACAACCACTAGTTGTATTGTGAATCTACTCAATTCTCTGTGTTAAATTTGAGCAAGACCAGATGTTGTGAATGACTAGCATCATCTTTGATGACACGTAGCTTACTGACAAAGTCTTGGTGATGGTGATGGGCTGTTTTCTCTCATTTGGAGACAAAAACTCAGTGGAGAAAGTACTTTATTGTAATCACAAGGTGGAGCTTTATGACCACTTTAGAAACAACAGCTGGCGCTGTTATGGGGCCAGTCCAGCACAGATGGTTGGTTGTATTTATACTTCTGCAAGTTCTACAACTTGAAGTTTTGAATAAGTAATGCATTTTAAGATTTCAGCTTAATTTCTGTGTATATAAAGATCCACAAATGGATATTTTTCTTGCAATAATTTCCCTCTTCCTCTCGTGACAGCAAAACAAGTTGCGTTAGGGTGGCAAAAGAGTGGTCAAGATTCCAGAGGACACTCATGAAGACATAGAGACATACAGGAAAAAAAATACAGTAGAGAATACTTGGGTTGCTCTCTTTTCAAGGATTAACAGAAAATACCTGTATACAGGTTCTATAGAACCTCAGCTTATGGCAGCCCAGTATCTGATAAAAGTGACACTGGTTAATTTTAGAGACATGGAAGGACATTAGTAGCGTTAACTTGATTCTACAAAAGATGCAAGACAAAAACACCAATAGGTTTGTCTCAAATGTGCTGATTAACCTTACAAAGTGCTACTGCTAATATTAGCTAACACACTGCTGCCAGAGTAGTGATGTGTTGTTCATGGAGGCCAACACCAAGGGCATTATTTTCCACCTGGACGGTTGTGTTTTTATGTCCAGTATACACGTCATTTAACTTGCAAGGCCACTTGTTCGCATGTGTGCACCCACAACAGAGTCTGATATAATAACTAGAGAGCGCACTTCCTGCTTCCATGGTACAAATGATGAATGGAGACCCCCAGGACCTGTTCAGATTAGCAAAACATGACGCAAAGTACACAGATATGTAAGCATAGCGTATACACTTTCAATGCAACAGTAATGGTGCAATTGTTTTTGTTTTTTTTCAAAAGAGGAGTGTCTAAGGAGTATTTCTGCCGAATTTGATGCTTTTATCACCATTTGCATGATTGTTTCAGTTATCTGCTGCTCTAAAAGGGAGTTTCTTCAGTCTGAGGGTTCCACTGTTGACCACACGCATGTTGATGCAGGTTCTTAGTCATTCATATATGAGATAGCTAGGAGTTCATCTCATTGTTCTCATTGTTTCCAAGACATTCTGCCACTCATTTAAAGTGCCTACTAGAGTTCTAACAACTTCTACTAGAAGACTCAGCAGGTTGGGGAAGAAACATTTATTACATAGGTAGCTACAGAGTTCTGAAATTGATTTGGCCTCAGTGCCCCTCATGGCAGTGGGATGAGCAGCGACTATCTCAAATCCTGCCGATAGAGAAGGCAGGGGGCTGAGCCCATCCCCCACAGCAGACACGGACAAACTGGTGGCAGTGAGGTGGTGGAGGGATCATCTGGTGGAGAACTGAAAAACAGCAAGATGTGAGTAAGACAATGAACCTTTTAAAGGACATGCCTGCATCCTATTGGTTACAGCAGTGACAAATTGTAACACCTCCTTAGGATGAAGGTACATGGCTGGATTCAATTATCTAATTCTGAGAGACTCTGAATTGTGTCTTCTGACAGAACTCAGGCTGTGCTACATTTCCTTTGCCATCAACTCAGTGCAGGATCATCTCTGCTCAGGTAAGAGACATCCAGGCCAGCTCCAGTTCATATATAGCAACAGCTGTGAGCCAACAGATGTGAATGAATATCTCAGTACTAAGAAGCGGTTGCAGAATCACCCAGAAATTCACTTGGACCAGCATCTCCTTTCCACCTTTCTGGCTCCTGGCAACCTTTTCAAAACATTTTTCTGGACAGGGACCAGGCAGGAGCTCAGACAGAGAACAAAACAGAAACATTGATGGAGGCAAATCAGCCATCAAGCAACAGTGTGCAGGATTTAGTGTCATCTAGTGGTGAGTTTGCATAAACAATTTTGACATGATCTGAAGCTGCCTGTGCTGACCTTTCATTCACCACTGGTGGTGGTGGCACGACAAACTGTAGCACAAAGTGCAGCATAACAGAAGCCCAGAAGAAGCCAGCTGTTTTAGGCCTGTAAAGTACAGCAGAAATTTCTGTGAAATCTCATCTGGTTTTTTACGCCCCACCTGTCAGTTTTATTCTTTATTTTGTTACAATTTGTGCCTGTTGTGCAGCAGCAACATTGCAGTAAAAATGAGCTGACAGCCTCCTGCTGACCTTTGAACTTTTATCACTAGAGGTGAGAAGGTCAAGTTGTGTTTAGTTCTTTAAATCCAGTCATAAGGCACACTGCTTCTCTGTAGTTTGCAATCATTTATTTTAACTTGCTACATATGAATACTTCATATTTGGATTGTGGTGATATTTGGTTCTGATATTCGCCTGTTTTGTGATTTTTTTATTGTAAAAATGTTTTTAACCTGTGGTATTTTTATGTAAATTTTGTATGTAGTCATAACATTCGCACAAATTTATCTTTTATATTGGTGAACTGTGATACCCCGACTAAACAAACATACATATTGTGCAAATTTAGTTTTTAATCTTTGTTTTACAGGTGAATATGCTTGGGACTTAATCTAAAACATCCTCAAAGTCTCGTGATTCTTTTGCTTTGGATGCTTCTGCAAGTTGAATGTATCCCAGAAATGGTTGTGTTTAAATGTATGTTACATCAAGTCAGGTTGAGTCTGAGAGCATTGCTGGAGTCACACTTCACTGCATCCACAACATCACAGAACTGCCTTGGTCAGTGGAATGCAATCTTGAATATGCCTCCACCTTTTAGAGAGGAGGCGTGGCAAATACCAACTCTTCTTTTATATTATAATAGCCAAGTAGCCTCTGTGTGCGTATGCGTGCCTGCGTGTGTATGGCTTCAATCACAGAAAAACTGGGAAGACCTGACATTTACCATTTACCAAAAAAAAAAATGAGGTGGGCTTCATAGATAATTGGCAAAGCTTCTGGGGAAAACCTGGTCTTGTTAGGAGAGACGGCATCCATCCCACTTTGGATGGAGCAGCTCTCATTTCTAGAAATCTGGCCAATTTTCTTAAATCCTCCAAACCGTGACTATCCAGGGTTGGGACCAGGAAGCAGAGTTGTAGTCTTACACACCTCTCTGCAGCTTCTCTCCCCCTGCCATCCCCTCATTACCCCATCCCCATAGAGCCGGTGCCTGCTCCCAGACCACCAATAACCAGCAAAAATCTATTTAAGCATAAAAATTCAAAAAGAAAAATAATATAGCACCTTCAACTGCACCACAGACTAAAACAGTTAAATGTGGTCTATTAAACATTAGATCTCTCTCTTCTAAGTCCCTGTTAGTAAATGATATAATAATTGATCAACATATTGATTTATTCTGCCTTACAAAAACCTGGTTACAGCAGGATGAATATGTTAGTTTAAATGAGTCAACACCCCCGAGTCACACTAACTGCCAGAACGCTCGTAGCACGGGCCGAGGCGGAGGATTAGCAGCAATCTTCCACTCCAGCTTATTAATTAATCAAAAACCCAAACAGAGCTTTAATTCATTTGAAAGCTTGACTCTTAGTCTTGTCCATCCAAATTGGAAGTCCTGAAAACCAGTTTTATTTGTTGTTATCTATCGTCCACCTGGTCGTTACTGTGAGTTTCTCTGTGAATTTTCAGACCTTTTGTCTGACTTAGTGCTTAGCTCAGATAAGATAATTATAGTGGGCGATTTTAACATCCACACAGATGCTGAGAATGACAGCCTCAACGCTGCATTTAATCTATTGTTAGACTCGATTGGCTTTGCTCAAAATGTAAATGAGTCCACCCACCACTTTAATCATACCTTAGATCTTGTTCTGACTTATGGTATGGAAATTGAAGACTTAACAGTATTCCCTGAAAACTCCCTTCTGTCTGATCATTTCTTAATAACATTTACATTTACTCTGATGGACTACCCAGCAGTGGGGAATAAGTTTCATTACAGTAGAAGTCTTTCAGAAAGCGCTGTAACTAGGTTTAAGGATATGATTCCTTCTTTATGTTCTCCAATGCCATATACCAACACAGGGCAGAGTAGGTACCTAAACTCTGTGAGTGAGATAGAGTATCTCGTCAATAGTTTTATATCCTCACTGAGGACAACTTTGGATGCTGTAGCTCCTCTGAAAAAGAGAGCCTTAAATCAGAAGTGCCTGACTTCGTGGTATAACTCACAAACTCGCAGCTTAAAGCAGATAACCCGTCATAGACATATCGTTCTCTTTGGCTGCTTTCAGTGATGCCGGTATTTGGTTAGACTCTTTCTCTCCGATTGTTCTGAGTTATTTTCATTAGTTACTTCCTCCAAACCATCAACATGTCTATTAGACCCCATTCCTACCAGGCTGCTCAAGGAAGCCCTACCATTAATTAATGCTTCGATCTTAAATATGATCAATCTGTCTTTATTAGTTTGCTATGTACCACATGCTTTTAAGGTGGCAGTAATTAAACCATTACTTAAAAAAACCATCACTTGACCAAGCTATCTTTGTTGTGTGTTGGGGGGTTTGACTGGACATTTTGGTGTTGTTTTCTTTTCTTTGCTCTCCAGGTGGTATGCAGACTGGTTTTTCTCTGTGGAGAAGGTGCTGGCAGAAGAGTCCTTCACCCTCATCAGCATTATTGGCTGCACTTGTGGAGGATATTCACGTGCAGGCCTAATGACTTGCAGCACCTGTGGATGATGCTCACGTGCAAACTTAAAGACTTTCAGCTGAAGCAGATAATGAGATGGCGTTCTGCATTTAAGCCATGAGTGATTCAAGCAGAATTGCCGGGAACTCGACCTTGTGACGTTCGTTTGTGAGACGCTGAGGACCGTGCCAGGGTTTGACACATCGTGCCTGTGAAGGAGGACGGGTGAGGGACACATGCTGTCAGCACACATCAGAGGTGATTATCGTCTGAATGATCGTTTATAGTAATTTGGCATTTTGTTACGCAGTATATTTGAACATTGATGAGAATTGTGCAGTTTGCTTCTCACTGCCGTGGCGTACGGAATGATGATCCTCCACCTGTTGTGAGAAGCTGCTCATTTGCATAAAGCTTAAATTCAGACCTGAATGTTTTGCTGATAGTGTGTGCCTCTGAAGGATATTTTCTGTAGCTCTGTTGACTTACCTCACCTTTTCCATCCTTCACAGAGTCGGTTTGTCGTGTCCACCTGGGGGGTGTTCGGCGGTGAATCTGAGTCCAGAAGCGCCGGGCTTCGATCCCTTTGGGCGCTGGAGAGTGCGCTGTCCTTCACTTCGCCAGACAACCAAATATTTATGTTGTACACCAATTATTGCACAGGAGGGAAATAAAACCGTTTTGTTTTTGGAACCGCTTTCTGGTTATTTAGCGCTGGGTTCAGTCAGACGCTGGTCCGCTCCTCAACCTGCGTCTGCACATAACAATCTTTGCTAATTATAGGCCAATCTCCAACCTTCCTTTTCTCTCAAAAATTCTTGAAAGGGTAGTTGTAAAACAGCTAACTGATCATCTGCAGAGGAATGGTCTATTTGAAGAGTTTCAGTCAGGGTTTAGAATTCATCATAGTACAGAAACAGCATTAGTGAAGGTTACAAATGATCTTCTTATGGCCTCAGACAGTGGACTCATCTCTGTGCTTGTTCTGTTAGACCTCAGTTCTGCTTTTGATACTGTTGACCATAAAATTTTATTACAGAGATTAGAGCATGCCATAGGTATTAAAGGCACTGCGCTGCGGTGGTTTGAATAATATTTATCTAATAGATTACAATTTGTTCATGTAAATGGAGAATCTTCTTCATAGACAAGGTTCTGTGCTAGGACCAGTTTTATTCACTTTATACATGCTTCCCTTAGGCAGTATTATTAGACAGCATTGCTTAAATTTTCATTGTTACACAGATGATACCCAGCTTTATCTATCCATGAAGCCAGAGGACACACACCAATTAGCTAAACTGCAGGATTGTCTTACAGACATAAAGACATGGATGACCTCTAATTTCCTGCTTTTAAACTCAGATAAAACTGAAGTTATTGTACTTGGCCCCACAAATCTTAGAAACATGGTGTCTAACCAGATCCTTACTCTGGATGGCATTACCCTGACCTCTAGTAATACTGTGAGAAATCTTGGAGTAATTTTTGATCAGGATATGTCCTTCAATGCGCATATTAAACAAATATGTAGGACTGCTTTTTTGCATTTGTGCAATATCTCTAAAATTAGAAAGGTCTTGTCTCAGAGTGATGCTGAAAAACTAATTCATGCATTTATTTCCTCTAGGCTGGACAATTGTAATTCATTATTATCAGGTTGTCCTAAAAGTTCCCTGAAAAGCCTTCAGTTAATTCAAAATGCTGCAGCTAGAGTGCTGACAGGGACTAGAAGGAGAGAGCATATCTCACCCATATTGGCCTCTCTTCATTGGCTTCCTGTTAATTCTAGAACAGAATTTAAAATTCTTCTTCTTACTTATAAGGTTTTGAATAATCAGGTCCCATCTTATCTTAGGGACCTCATAGTACCATATCACCCCAATAGAGCGCTTCGCTCTCAGACTGCAGGCTTACTTGTAGTTCCTAGGGTTTGTAAGAGTAGAATGGGAGGCAGAGCCTTCAACTTTCAGGCTCATCTCCTCTGGAACCAGCTCCCAATTCGGATCAGGGAGACAGACATCCTCTCTACTTTTAAGATTAGGCTTAAAACTTTATTTTTGCTAAAGCTTATAGTTAGGGCTGGATCAGGTGACCCTGAACCATTCCTTAGTTATGCTGCTATAGACTTAGACTGCTGGGGGGTTCCCATGATGCACTGAGTGTTTCTTTCTCTTTTTGCTCTGTATGCACCACTCTGCATTTAATCATTAGTGATTGATCTCTGCTCCCCTCCACAGCATGTCTTTTTCCTGGTTCTCTCCCTCAGCCCCAACCAGTCCCAGCAGGAGACTGCCCCTCCCTGAGCCTGGTTCTGCTGGAGGTTTCTTCCTGTTAAAAGGGAGTTTTTCCTTCCCACTGTCGCCAAGTGCTTGCTCACAGGGGGTCGTTTTGACCGTTGGGGTTTTTCCATAATTATTGTATGGCTTTGCCTTACAATATAAAGCGCCTTGGGGCAACTGTTTGTTGTGATCTGGCGCTATATAAATAAATTTGATTTGATTTGATTTGGTATGCTTATGTATTTTGGGTCAAGGATGAATGCCGCAAAAACATAAAATTGACAAGACTAATATTTTTGGAGAAATTGCTGAAATTAGCTAACATTATGCTGAAATGCACCATGGGAGGCGAGGGTTTTGGGGTCTTAAATGTTATTGTGGTTCATGTTAGTTTAACAGTGTTGGTAGTCTTATTGATTTGTTGTGTTTTTGTGGTTCAATTGGTTTAGTCAGTTTAGTTAAGTGTCATGTTGCCATTACATGAGTGAAAACTGATGTGTTCCGCCACTTTGCTGATTGTGGGTGTGTAAATTTAAAACCACCTGCTTGCAGTAGAATGCAGAAAAGACAAAAAGCTGTGTGTGTGTGTGTGTGTGTGTGTGTGTGTGTGTGTGTGTGTGTGTGTGTGTGTGTGTGTGTGTGTGTGTGTGTGTGTGTGTGTGTGTCTGTGTGTGTGTGTGTTCATGTGTGTGTGTGTGTGTGTGTGTGTGTTTGTGTGTATAACTTTGATTACAGACAAACTGGGGAGAATTAACACTTGCTGTTTGGTATGCTTATGTATTCTAAGTCAAGGATGAACACCGCCAAAACGGAACATTGCTAGAACTAATATTTTTGGAGAAACTACAGATATTAGCTAACAACACTGAACAATGGACGTTGCTAATTACATTCTGGAGTCACATGCCATTCCAGCAGGAGGCAGTAAATCACCTTTATATTAAAAGCGTGAATGCGTGTGTGCATGATTTTATTTAGTAAGTTCAATGTAAGTACATAATACAGGTAAGACCCGTTAACTCACACACACGTATGTCCCAATTTGGGTTTACTCACAGTAAAGTTATAAACCCAGAAGATTTAGGCTACCTATAAAAGTTCATTTTGATATGACCGTTTTTGCGATAGATCGTCAGTGCAGATGATTCTGGACAATGATTTCTTCCTCCTCCAGCTGCTGCAGATCAGCGATGAGGGCAGATGATTCTGTGCGGAAGATTCCTGACAATTTGAGGTTTTTGGATGTGGCTGTTTATGGCCCTGTCACACGGCATACGACGATTCCTGAGAGATGGAAAAAGCTACAAAGTCACAAATAGACAAGAAAAGGTGGACAAACGAGCTTTCACTTTTCTCATCACCAATTAGCCTGCGAATTATGAGCGCAAAAGGAACAAAAGAGGAACGAAACAAAACTGAAGCTAACGTTGGACCTCGACGCTTTAAACGAAATGTTCACAATCACGTGAACAACAGCAGCAAAAATAACATCTCTGTTTTGTTTCAGCGAGTTGCTTCTGTTCCTCTTTCTTGGTGCTGAGGAGGCATCAGTGAGCCGTGCCTTCATGCATACGTGTGTGTGTGTGTGTGTGTGTGTGTGTGCATAGACTGAAAGCGCACTAGAGCCGCAGCCTGCATCCCTCCGTCTGGAATGTTTGGAAAAAAATCAAATTTGTTTGCTTACTGCCGCAGGCAGCCAGGTTCTCCCTCATTTCCACAGTATTTCCAGGTGAGTGGGGAACTGTCCGTGTCTGGCACTGGTCATGGGGAACTGTCCATATCAGATAAAGTCCACACCCACATGCGGGTGAGCAACAAACATTTGAAACATCCATACATACAGTAGTTGATAAAACGTTCTTAATGCTATTGTTATTGTATGAAAACGTTCAGCTGATCGAGGCTTTAGTTATTGATTCATTCAGATGTCGTTGCGTTCGTTCAATACGTCGGGCATGTGAGGCTGAATGAAGTGTAAAGGAAGTCGAACAAAACGCTAACATTACAAAAGCTAAGCAAACAGTAACAAACCGTAAAAACAAAATACGGACGAATTTAGGTTTTTGCCGGCATTTGTTCAAATTTTTCCACAGTTTAAAAATCCTGAAGAAGCGCCAGCTGCAGGAAGGAAGCTGAGCGAAGGTTAAACGATGCCAACAAAAGTCCAGATTTCTTGTTTGGCTTGGGCTTCGCTGCCCTTCGTTAGTGCCGTGTGACCGGGCATTTAGGTCCTTACTGCCAGTTCAGATTAGGCTGGAATGTATTTATATATACACGCACGTGCCGTGTGTGTGTGTGTGTGTGTGTGTGTGTGTGTGTGTGTGTGTGTGTGTGTGTGTGTGTGTGTGTGTGTGTGTGTGTGTGGCGAGCACGTATAAATTCCGGCCCAAACTGAACTGGTAGTAAGGATCTAAAGAGTCACATCCAGAAAGTTTTAATTGCTGAGAATTGTTCACATTGACGAAGCGCTCATCACTGACATGCAGCAGTCGGAGGAGGAAGAAAAAGATCCAGAACCCATTCCAGATGAAAAAATCATCAACTTCATTAACTCACGGTTTTAGATAACTTGCAGTCCAATTTTGTGGAACCCAAATCATGCGAGTTAACAGGGATCACCTGTATAATTGTAAATACATGAAAAATACATGGATGACACAAGAAAGTGAAAACATTTATTTTCATTGTCATCCATTTAAAAATCAAATGACAAAACTGAAATAAAATAATAATAATAACTAGGACTGCAAGCAGTCATATACGGGCCCTCGTTCCACGCAACCGCCTACCCATGATGAAGTATGTGTGCGTGACAGCCTTTCGAAGTGAAATGGCATGCTCCGAAAAGCTCGCCAAAGTTTGACGACCCCTAGCAGCCACGCCTTTTGACTTAATTAGAATCTTTTGATAACTTTTGATCACCATTGTGTTGTGATGATTTTGACCAAATTTGAAGACGATCGGATGAAATCCCTAGGACGAGTTCGTTCAAATGTAAGTAGTGGAAATGGCCAAAAATGGCAAAAATTTGCTCAAAATCGCAACTTAAAATCAAAATGGCCGACTTCCTGTCGATATTTCACCATGACTGTAAGAGACTTTTTCGTGCATCCTGGCATGGTAAATATGTGTACCGAATTTCGTGAGGCTACGATGAAAAAAGCCCAATGCGGAGGGGTTTTTGAAAATTTCTAGGGGGCGCTATTTCGAGATTTTTCTGTGACCATGTGCGACGCCCCAAAAATATCGAATTTCGGATCCGGCCAGATGACTTTGGAAAGTTTGGTGAGTTTTTGAGCATGGGAAGAGGCTGAAATTTCGATTTCAAAAGTGGCAATAATAATAATAATAATAACTAGGACTGCAAGCAGTCATATACGGGCCCCCGTTCCGCGCGACCGCCTACCCAGGCCAGTGGGTGCCCTTGTGACCACATGTGGGCATGTGCATGCAGGGGTAACCACTCATCACACAGTTAAAATTTTAAACAAATCACACAATGCATCAAGGAGTTATGACATGTTGATTGTTCATCCACTAGGGGGCGCTCAGTGTACAAACAGAGGGGCTGGGTGTGTTCAGGGGCCAACCGTCATCATACATGTGAAGTTTCAAGTCAATCAGGCAAAGCATGAAGGAGTTATCATGACTTGATGTTCTATGGCAAAGGGTCAAAATGGCGGCACCATAGCGGCCACACCCTTCAACATAGAGAAAAGCTTTCGATAACTGTTGTTCAGTATCATCTTTGGATGCTGTCAAAGAAATTTGAAGTGCATTGGACAAAATCCCTGGGAGGAGTTCGTTCAAATACAGCATGTGGAAATCACGCCAAAATGAGAAGAAAATTCAAAATGGCTGACTTCCTGTTTGGAGTAGACTCATGGTGCAAGAGACTTTTTTGTACGTCTATGCAAGTCACACATGTATACCAATTTTCATCTCCCTACTCCAAAAAAAACCCTATGTGGAGGGGTTTTTGAAAGTTTCAAGGGGGTGCTATTGAGGCATTTTGCCCCGCCCATGGATGATGCCCCTATGAATTGTAAGAGGTTGTCATGCTCGACCTGTGTATCAATTTTCATGATGATGTGACAAAATTAAAGCCGTCAAAATGAAGAACGTAATTTCATGGCGAATGGGCAATATTCGGCACGCCGCCACACGGACGCCGTTACTCGTAACTTCACGGCGTTGATCGCCTACGTTCACCAATTTGTTCTGCATGTTTTAGAAGCGGAATGAAGTTGATTGGGTTAAGTATGTGACATCAGGACCTCTTAAAGTAAAAATAGGACATTTCCCGCCACCACCGGGGGGCGCTATGGCGCAGGTGGGAACTTAAGATATGTAGACGTTCAGGGCGGAGCCCTTATCATGTCCAGCAAGTTTGAAGGATCTACGATGATGTATGTGGGCTCGACAGCCGTTCGAAGTGAAATGGCGTGCTCCGAAAAGCTCGCCAAAGTTTGACGACCCCAGCAGTCACGCCTTTTGGCTTAATTAGAATCTTTTGATAACTTTTGATCAACATTGTGTTGTGATGATTTTGACCAAATTTGAAGACGATCGGATAAAATCCCTAGGACGAGTTTGTTCAAATGTAAGTAGTGGAAATGGCCAAAAATGGCAAAAATTTGCTCAAAATCGAAACTTAAAATCAAAATGGCCGACTTCCTGTCGATATTTCACCATGACAGTAAGAGACTTTTTCGTGCGTCCTGGCATGGTAAATATGTGTGCCGAATTTCGTGAGGCTACGATGAAAAAAGCCCAATGCGGAGGGGTTTTTGAAAATTTCTAGGGGGCGCTATTTCACGATTTTTCTGTGACCATGTGCGATGCCCCCAAAATATCGAATTTCGGATCCGGCCGGACAACTTTGGAAAGTTTGGTGAGTTTTTGAGCATGGGAAGAGGCCGAAATTTCGATTTCAAGAGTGAGAATAATAATAATAATAATAATAATAATAATAATAAACAGCGCAATTACAATATAAACAGCGTAATTACAATAGGGTCTTCGTAGGACGTTGCCTACTCGGGCCCTAATAATAATAATAATAATAATAATAAATAATAATAATAATAATAATAATAAACAGCGCAATTACAATAGGGTCCTCGTAGGACGTTGCCTACTCGGGCCCTAATAATAATAATAATAATAATAGTGTGTATATGATAACAAGAACCTAAACAATTTAGAAATACATTAAGACAGTAAATTTATATAAAATAATTACGTAATTAACAGGAAATATAAGAGTTTAGTTCCTCTAAAAATAGTTGAGGTTTAAGGTTCTAAAAACATTCTGGACTCACACACCATTCCAACTCATTATAGAAACTTAGCATAATTTATTACCACTCATGAAAAATGTCAGCTACCTATTTTATAAACACTACCCAGTCTAGAGCCCATGGATCCCCACGGGCAACACACTAGTTTACTTTTAAAGCATCAGGCATCGAAAAATCACTTATTAGGAATTCCAATATTTTTTCAAACTGGGCTGTATTTTTGGTTTGTTTTGGTTTTTTGTTGTTTTTGTTTTTTGCTTTTAAATCAGGACAAACCATTTTAATTTGTACAGTATTGTTTTAAAGTAACAATTTGTGCTCTGTTAGTAAATCAGCATGCACCTTTATTATTATTATTTTATTTTATTTTTGTTTTTTTGCGAGTGCTATGACATTTGCACATTTTAACACACTCAAGCCTTTAGTAAATCAGGCCTCAAATGTAAAAAAAAAAAAAAAAAAAAAAAAAAAATGTTTTTAAACAACCAGTTAGTTATATTTAGCTACTTAATTTAGCCTCCAGTCCACGTGGTGGCACTGGTCTCCACTGAGCAGAATGGTCTTTAAAGACCTGGGTATTCTTTATGCCAATGTCTAATTCATATCTTTTTAAGACACTTGGCAATTTATATTAGCTTGCTGAAATCATGTATTATGATATATAACCTTGAAATGCAAATACACTGAGACATAAAATATATGTACTACTTTCTCTTCACTGTCATGCTGCCCTCTGGAGTCAAACAATTTAACATATCAAAGGTAACATGGATGGACACTTAAAAGAGGTTACTTCATTGTAACGACAGATTAGTTATGCTTTCAATTTCTGAAAATGATTTCAGCACAGCAGCAGGTCTATCTATTAGATTGATGGTGTAATCACCTTTTCCATTTGGTGCAGAGCTGTGCATCATATATCCTGCTTCCTGGGAGTCACATATTACCTGAGCTGACATTTCCATGTTTCAGAAGAGAGATATTTTAGTGTTTCTAGTCTTTCTTCTTCTTCTTCTTGTTCTTTCCAGCAAGTACAAAAAAAAAAAAAAAAAAAAACTACAAGTACTGCAAAAGCAAGGGCATGTTTGAACTTTAAGCACAGCTGGACATTTAATTGCAGCTGAAGATAATAATAATTCTAACTTTTACTTCACTGGACATTATTTTAATGAACAAAAAAACCCTGACATTTCCATTCAGACTTTCCTGGGCTACTCAAGATAAAGAAAAAGACCTCCAAGATAAAGCCCCTAAGGAAACACCATACCACCTCCTTCCTTCCTTCCTGTCTGCATTGTCCAAATACTTAGCAAACATTAATTCCTTAGGTTCACTATTTAAAAGTATTTGATCAGTCAAGATGAAAGTATCTCTCTCTCTCTTTGGGGAGGTGATGGTCTAGTGGTTAAGCATTGGGCTTCAGACCAGAGAATCCTCGGTTCAAATCCCAACCTGACGGGAAAATCATTAAGTGCCCTTGTGCAAGGTCCTTAATCCCCGAGTTGCTCCCGGTGTGTAGTGAGCGCTTTGTATGGCAGCACCCTGACATCAGTGTGTGCGTGTGTCTGTGTGAATGTGGGGCATAATTGTAAAGCATTTTGAGCGTCTGATGCAGATGGAAAAGCGCTATATAAATGCAGTCCATTTACTGTTCTTAGGTGCGCACACACACACACACACACACATACATACACACACACATATCCCACCCATAGAGTAGGTTTGTAATAATAATAATGAATACTAGTAATAAAAATAATACATATTATTTTTTTATTTCCACCACTTCTCACTCAAACCCATTACATCCAATTTATGGGTCCAATTTATTTTTTTCAAGATTTCCCAAAGCTTCTGAACAATGTTATCTGTTTCCAAATATACTTTATAAGGTTTTAACTTGCTCCATATAGGGTTGAGTGAGGGACCTTTTCCATGCTTGCTTTCAAAGTGGATTCAGAGCAGCAGTAAAAACAGATGACATTTTGAAAATAAGACATTCATCTTGAGCTCTTACTGCAGCAAACCTGATGGCCACATACATCTTAACAAGTGTGATAGTTTTCCATTTCTTTCTCTTGCGTATGTATTGTATTTATAGAAATTCATTTTGTGTGTGCACACATAAAGCAGCGTACCAGCAACAAAACGTAAAAAGCACACTCTGTGTTCTTGCTGTCACATGCTCTAAAGAAAATGAAGATGCCAGCATTCCTCCCACGTCTCGTCTTCTTGTTGCCCACTTTTTTTTTCTTCCAGTCGCAGTTGATTTATTGAACAAACCAGCCTTCAACTCACCAGAAACTCTTTATTCTAATCCAGTTACATTTTTTCCCCAAATCTGATATATCCCCCGTATAACATAGGTGTCAAACTGATTCCAGAAAGGGCCAAGAGGGTGAAGGTTTTCTTTGTAACCACCAACTCCAGCAGGTGATTTCACTGATGAATATCACTTTGAGCAGATGGGAAGAATTCATCAGTGAAATCACCTGCTGGAGTTGGTGGTTACAAAGAAAACCTTCACCCTCTTGGCCCTTTCTGGAATCAGTTTGACACTTATGCCGTATAATATCGGGGTAATGGTTGCAAAATATTCAGCTGTTTCACATTTAGATGTTCTGTTCTGACGAGATGTCATTCCTGTCAGGACGCCAACCCTCCACGCAACTGCTCATGTGCACGCATGCGCAATATTGTCGGGACACAGAACTATCGATTCATGCAAAGTGACACACATCTTGACAGAACACCGGCCACGTGCGCTGCTACGCAGAAGTCATAATGGCACTGTTAGCTGAGAGTGGGAGAAAGTTGCGTACTGACGCCGCTGCAGAAATGGGGGAATTTAAGCTGCCATACGAAAGCTGTTTTAAAACTCAATTTGCGACCGTATAACCAGCATGAACATCTGCAAATCATCAGACACAATAGAGTTATTCCATAATTCTAATCCAATTACATTTTTTCTACGAATCTGATTGGTTAATAGTGAGAGATTTCGGACCGTATAATATCTGGGTAACGGTGGCAAAATATTTGACCGTTTCACATTTGGATGTATTACTCCACGCCTTGAACGGTGTCCTGATGAGATGTCATTCCTGTCGAATATCATTCCTGTCATCCGTGCAACTGCGCATGCGCAGTACTATGCGACGAGATGCACAAGTCGACTGAACACCGGCCGTGCGCTGCTAGCTGTTAGCGCTATTAGCAGAGAGCGAGATAAAGTCACATACCGACAACAACACTGAAATGGGTGAATTTAAGCTACCATACAAAAATATCAACACAGATTCTGATACAGAATTACCGTTTCACATTTGGTGGATTTAATGGATTTTCACATTTGATGGATTACTCTGCGCCCTGACCGCCTGTTGGAGCGACGCTGCCTCACGGTAAGCTTCACCAACAGAATTACCTACAGAAAAATAAACCATGCAAACGATGGATTTGAATTAAAATGGGAATAACCCCCTTGTGTCTGATGATTTGCAGACATTCATGCTTTTATATGATCGCAATTTAGCCGTTTTAGCTAGCGTATCGCTGTAAAGCTCAATTTGCGACCATATAACCAGCATGAACATCTGCGAATCATCAAACACAACAGGGTTATTCCCTAATTACCTTGATACGTTGCACTGTAGAAATTATCAGGGTGACTCAACTTTAAAACTTAAGTTCAATTGCTGCCTTAAAAAACACAAGTTAACTTAAAGAAAAGCTTTAATTGAACATGGGAAAGTAAGTTATATACAACAACTTAGGTCAAGCTTTTAACAGCTTAAGTTTTTAAGTCGAATCACCCTGATAATTTTGACACTGTGCCATGTCCAACACACCTTCCGTCCCCATCCACATCAAAGGTCACACTCTTCCACAAAGATGGAAGTTGGGGAAGGCGGTTTGCATCAAACTGTCCAGATTCTTTGCCAGGCTTTCATTGGGAGTGGAGCAGCTGGCGCCATGACACACACGAAGTTCTAACGAGTCGGGCGATTTGACTGCAGAGTGAAGGAGCATCTTTCTCTCTAAATGTGTAGAAGCAAGGTGGTACACACATACACTACTAGAGGCCAATGAAGGTGCATTATGCCCCCTGGGCACTTCCCATCATTCTTCTGCACCCTTGTAGGACAACCTCCCAGAACATGTGTGTGTGAGATCCAGGCTGAAACAATATCTGCAGACACATATTGTAGAGCCTCATAAAAATTTAATGCCATGTTTCTTCCAGTGTGTTGATGCATTTGGAAGGAGAATATATCGAGTATTTTTTCTCTCGTCAGTGTGGTTGCCACAGACTTACTTCATCGTCTGTGTCCACACCCGCCGAGCTCTATGTTACCTTATTGTTGGGTCTAAGTCTCTATCTTTTTCTTTGCACCATCGTTATTGTTGTCAATATAAAAGCTATTTGCCATTTCTGATGAGCAGCACAGGTCATCTTAGTTTAGTTTAGTTTATTCATTTATTTTGAGGGACAGTGTACAGCATCATTAAGCTCATCAAAGCAGAGATGAGTTGTACCAGATTATAGCTGAATAGCTAATTTCCATCTGCAGTCCCTAGGCACATCAAATAATTTAACCATGAATAAATTAAAATTCATAAATTACAGTATATTAGCACAATATTCTAAAATTCAAGTTCTATTGCTCTCCCACAATACGTCACTGTCACAAGTACCATATCATGATATCACAGACTATCAGTCAGTCGCAAGCATATAAATCCATGTCCCCTAAAGACTGTACTATTGCACATTTAAGACTAAAAAACATGGATTTAACATTAGACAATTTCACACACAAAAAAGAAAGAAAAAAACGGTATCTAAGAAAACATGAAATTAATACTAAACAGTTTCTTACAAAAAAAAAAACTCAGTCAATGCTGGCAGATCTGACCATTCAGCAGACACTTTTTTAATTCACTGGTGAAAATAAAATAATTAGTTTGACTTTTTAGTACAGTGGGTAGATTGTTCCATTCTTTAATTGCTCTATATGAAAAAGCTGTCTGTGCAAAAGTTGTTTTACATCTTGGAACAGCACACTGCACCCTAGTGACGTAACGTGTACTTCTATTTGTCACTTGAGATGTTAACTGGACAAAGTTCTGAAGAGGAGCAGGTGCCGAATTATGTATAGTTGTATGCACTAATCGAATACTAGCCATTCTTTGAATATTTTCAAAATTCAACAATCTGTATTTTTCCAGTACATGGCAGTGACGGTACAACCTTGTTCTCCGATCAAAGATTTTTAAGGCTTGTTTGTTGTTGTGTGGGCCGCTGAAGAGGAGGTACTGCTGGCCCACCACCACCAGAGGGCGCCCTGTCTGGAGTGCGGGCTCCAGGCACCAGAGGGCGCTGCCGCCTTACGAGAGCAGTCAGGGTGACAGCTGTCACCCATTAATGGACACAGCTGACTCCACTCAGCACGGAGGTATATCATCAGGACGGCGTCTCCACCTCAGTGCCGAGATATCGCCTTAAGATTGAGCTGACTACTGAAAGATAATTACTTGGATAAGTACTCACCTTCCTGCTGTATAGTGACAAGAGGTGGAGGCGGCTTCTCCCCTCTCCGTTTGCTGGGTGCTGTCGCATCCACACCTGTGTGTTTGTTGCTCTCTCCCGCCAACAGTACCGGATCCGACGAGCGGAGGCAGTGGCCACCTGGGAATTCGGGACTTGGCGGTTCCAGTACTCCCAGGGTTCGGTGGCAGAGGAGATCTGGGTGGTTCCGGTTCGACTGGGACGGACGTCTCCTACCTTCGAGCCTGCCCACACGACACCAGCGGATTTCGACCTAAACCCCAAATTATTGTTGTATTAGTTGTGCTCGTTTCACAACAGTAAAACTTGTTATTCACCTTTCTCCATTGTCCGTTCATTACGCCCCCTGTTGTGGGTCCGTGTACCTACACTTTCACAACATTTGTAAATGAATTCTAACGGCTTCAAGGTGATTTTATTTCGTTGTGACCAGCAACAATAATAGAATCTAGACATGATCATTGCATTAAAATAATTTTTTGCTGCTTCCACAGTTAGAGAATTCCTGATACATTTAAAAGTTGCTATACTAGATTTAAATTTCTGACACATTTGTTTTACGTGCTTTTTAAAGGTAAGCGAAGGGTCCAGAATAACGCCTAAGTATTTGTATTCTGTTACATTTTCAATCTGTTCCCCGTTTAAATGCACATTTGGAAAGTTACACTTTTTTGGTTTACTGTAAAAATACCTGGTAGATGTTTTCATTATATTTAATCTTAATTTTGACTCTAGTAGCCACGCTGCCACTATACCCATGGCCTCAGTCAGTTTAGAAGTTACCTGCTCAACGTCTCTCCCCCAATTATAAATGACTGTGTAATCTGCATACATTTGAATATAAATATCCTCCTGCATCACAGATGGAAAGTTGTTTACATATAGGGAGAAGAGCAGAGGGCCCAAATTGGACCCTTGAGGCAGCCCACTATCAGCTGCTAAGATAGAAGATGTAGTATCATTAATACGAACACATTGAGAACGATCTGCCAGATAGGATTTTAGAGCAGCTTAACTAATTCTGATTAGTTAGGACATATTGACTAGTAGTCCAAGAAACTGTCGGCAGTCTCAGGGTGTACTCTTGAAAGGCTCAGGTGCCTTGGACCATTGCCTGAGCAGGACGTCTCCCACCCCCTCCAGTTCCCCACTGCACTGCACTCACACGTTACATTCAAGGCTGAGCATGTCTACATCACCACAATGTGACTTCTGCTTTGAGAAAGACTTCTCTCCACACACCACAATAATGCAGTGCATCTCTGAAAGATTACTGAGTTTACCCCAATTCAGATTATTGTAATTTGAGATTAGATTTATACAAAGAGGTGGAGTATTGTAATATTTATTATGACTGAATAGCACGGGATAAGAAATCTTAATATACGTAAATGACTGTGTGGACAAGCAGCCCAGACACACAGCCATCACTCCTCAAAACAAAAAGAAGAATTAACGAAAAAATAGCCAAAACCTTACCAGGCTTCTGCATATTTTTCCTTGTTCTCAGACCTGAAAGAATGTTTTCTTTTTCTTTTCTTTTTCTCCAGTCACTTTCTTTCATGTAGCTTCAGGTTTTCTGTCAGTTTCACCTTTTATATTGGCATGGCTGCACGCAGTTTGTTAAACTGATTCACTCGGCACATTCTGACATGACCAAAAACAGAAGAAATTTGGTAATAATGGCTTCACCCCAACTCCTCATATATTATGCAATAAGGGATTCACCAATGACAAGATTTTGATGGCTGGGATAGATTAAATATTTTGAAGCTTCACTCACTGACCATGATTCACTTTCATCAATAAGATAAGAAATCAGGACCATTTTGAACCCAAATGTTGAATGAATTGAAGGCTGTATTATCCAAATAGTAATAATAATAGTAATAGTAATTGTTAATTTGAAGTCATGTCAGAGATGTGACGTAAGTATTTTGTGCTCCTGCATTGTGACCATATTACATGCACCCATGGATGAGTCCTGCTGGGCCTTGGCCCAGACCACCTTTGCAAGTCGGACCAGATGTGCCACAGTGGGCTTGTCCAGAGCATGCACACTAGTCAAACAAACTGGACTTTGGGAGTGTAATGCACTCAGGCTTGGTCCAGAGTGCATAGTGTGAGTACACCCTATATTGCTGGCTGGCCATCATTGGTCAGTGCTGTTATTAATGGGTGTAAGAAGGTTCACAGCAAGGGTACAGGCAGATATGAACAAACGCCTAATTGAGGCTTTTTTCAGACCAAGTCCTCCTACACACAACTGTTTTGAGCACTTCCAATTCAGGATGTATCTAGCAAACTCCTAGCCAATGGTTATTGGAAATGCCAATATTGTCGCTGGAGAATGAAGGGTTTGTATTTTTAATACCCTGGTGCTTCCTGTCTGTACTGTATTTTTCCAAATATAAGATGGTGTTTTTATACTGAAAATACATCTTAAAAAGTGGGATTGTCTTCCATTCTGAGTCTAGACTCTTACATGTCATACACATCCACAACAGTAGGTGGAATCAACAAAATTAGTCCACATACCAAGACTGATGTACCTGGGAGAGACAGTGTAAGTAAGGTCTTTCAGCTTTTCCTTTGGATCACCACAGGTCTGCATGTCAATTTGGTAAAACTTTACTCTGGATTTTCATTCTGACAACACTTCACATTACACGGAGAACATGTAGGGGTGGCTTTGAAACTGGAACCTGTTGTGTGGGCCGCTGAAGAGGAGGTACTGCTGGCCCACCACCACCAGAGGGCGCCCTGCCTGGAGTGCGGGCTCCAGGCACCAGAGGGCGCCGCCGCCTTACGAGAGCAGTCAGGGTGACAGCTGTCACCCATTACTGGACACAGCTGACTCCACTCATCACGGGGGTATATCATCAGGACGGCGTCTCCACCTCAGTGCCGAGATATCGCCTAAGACTGAGGTAACGTTCTCTGCATTCATATTCTGAACAACCAGCTAAAACTTGTTAAACCTTTTCAGGACTGTTGACTACTGATAGCTACATTGCTTGGATAAGTACTCACCTTCCTGCTATACATTGACAAGAGGTGGAGGCGGCTTCTCCCCTCTCCGTTACTGGGTGCTGTCGCATCCACACCTGTGTGTTGTTGCTCTCTCCCGCCAGCAGTACCGGATCCGACCAGCGGAGGCAGTGGCCACCTGGGAATTCGGGACTTGGCGGTTCCAGTATTTCCAGGGTTCGGTGGCAGAGGAGATCTGGGTGGTTCCGGTTCGACTGAGACGGACGTCTCCTACCTTCGAGCCTGCCCACACGACACCAGCGGATTCGACCCCAAATCGTTAATTGTTGTATTCGTTGTGCTCGTTTCACAACAGTAAAACTTGTTATTCACCTTTCTCCATTGTCTGTTCATTACGCCCCCTGTTGTGGGTCCGTGTACCTACACTTTCACAACAGGATATCTCGGCCAGCGTCATGGACCCCGAGGGGCGTCAACCGGCTGTTGAACGGCCAATGGAAGACCAAGGCGCGTCGGCGGCTTCGGGAGGGGTAATCGGTGAGTTGCAGCGGATCCTCACAGCTTTCACCTCTCGGATCAATTTAATGACCGAGCAGCACGTTCTCCTAAACCGCAGGGTGGAGGCTCTTGCCGCACAAGTGGAGGCGCGCCCTCCGGGCGCCGCTGCGGCTCTCCCTCCTGAGGACCCTGCGCGTGAAAGTGACGTTCCACTGGTCGTTCAACGGTCCCTTCCTCCGTCCCCAGAAGCATACATAAGCCCTCCAGAGCCGTACAGAGGCTGTGTGGAGACGTGCGCGGATTTTCTGATGCAGTGTTCGCTCGTCTTCGCACAGCGTCCCGTGATGTACGCGACTGATGCTAGCAAAGTAGCTTATGTGATAAATCTGCTTCACGGGGAGGCACGCGCTTGGGCTACAGCGCTCTGGGAGCAGAACTCACGGCTCCTTCATACGTACGATGGGTTTGTACGGGAGCTCAGAACGGTGTTCGACCATCCCAACAGAGGAGAGTCCGCTTCAACCGCACTACTGTCAATAAGACAGGGGCGTCGGAGCGCAGCTGCCTATGCAGTCGCCTTCCGCATCGCGGCGGCGAGATCCGGCTGGAATAGCACTGCCCTCCGCGCTGCCTTTGTAAACGGACTGTCACTGGTCCTAAAAGAGCACCTGGTGGCTAAGGACGAACCGCGGGATTTAGATGGGCTCATCGATCTAGTCATACGACTCGACAACCGGTTAGAAGAACGCCGTCGGGAACGAGGCGAAGGGCGTGGCCAGGCACGCGTCGTCCCTCTCCCTTCCGGGTCCGATCGAGCTCCGCCCTCCCCACGCTCCTCTGTTCCTGCGCTCCGTGCGCCTATGGCTCCCCCTGCTGACGAAGCTATGGACACGAGCAGGGCAACATTTAGGGCACCTGGAGCACAAAGGAGGCGGGCCCACGGAGCTTGTTATGTTTGTGGCTCGAGTGAGCATCTCGCAAACGACTGCCCCGAGCGGTTAAACTCCAACGCCCGCCCCTAGAGACTGGGCCAGGGGTGGGCCAAAACATTCACGTGGGACACACCCACATTGCTACACGACTCCCAGTCACGATCCTGTTTGAGGATTCAACCCTGAAGGCCCCAGCACTGGTGGACACGGGCTCCGAGGGGAATCTGCTAGACAGCAGATGGGCGAGGGAGATAGGGCTCCCTCTGGTGGCTCTTACCTCGCCTGTGCAGGTTCGGGCACTAGATGGCTCCCTACTCCCACCAATCACGCATAAGACACCTCCAGTAACTCTGGTGGTGTCAGGTAACCACCGGGAGGTGATCGAGTTCTTTGTGACTCAGGCCACCTCCCGTGTGGTTTTGGGTTTTCCCTGGATGCTAAAACACAATCCCCGGATCGATTGGCCGTCCGGGGTAGTGGTTCAGTGGAGCGAAACCTGCCATCGGGAGTGTCTAGGTTCCTCGGTTCCTCCCGGCTCCCAAGCTAAGGAGGAGGTCCGAGTCCCGCCCAATCTGAAGGAGGTGCCGGCGGAGTACCATGACCTCGCTGACGTGTTCAGCAAGGATCTGGCTCTCACGCTTCCTCCCCACCGTCCGTATGATTGTGCCATTGATTTGGTTCCAGGCAGTGAGTTCCCGTCCAGTAGGCTGTACAACCTCTCACGGCCGGAGCGTGAATCAATGGAGACCTACATCCGGGACTCATTAGCTGCCGGGTTGATCCGGAATTCCACCTCTCCGATGGGTGCTGGTTTCTTTTTTGTGGGTAAAAAGGATGGCGGGCTTCCTCCATGCATTGATTATAGGGGGTTGAACGAAATCACGGTTCGCAATCGATACCCGTTGCCCTTGTTGGATTCGGTGTTCACCCCCTTGCATGGAGCCAAAGTCTTCACCAAGCTTGATCTTAGGAATGCGTATCATTTGGTTCGGATCCGGAAGGGAGACGAATGGAAGACGGCATTTAACACCCCGTTGGGCCATTTTGAGTACCTGGTCATGCCGTTCGGTCTCACTAATGCTCCCGCGACCTTCCAAGCGTTGGTAAACGATGTCTTGCGGGACTTCCTGCACCGGTTCGTCTTCGTGTATCTGGACGATATACTCATCTTTTCCCCGGATCCTGAGACTCATGTCCGGCATGTCCGTCAGGTTCTGCAGCGGTTGTTGGAGAACCGCCTGTTTGTGAAGGGCGAGAAGTGTGAATTCCACCGCACTTCTTTGTCCTTCCTGGGGTTTATCATCTCCTCCAACTCCGTCGCCCCAGATCCGGCCAAGGTTGCGGCGGTGAGAGACTGGCCCCAACCCACAAGCCGTAGGAAGCTGCAACAGTTCCTCGGCTTTGCTAATTTCTATAGGAGGTTCATTAAGGGCTACAGTCAGGTAGTTAGCCCCCTGACAGCCCTGACCTCTCCAAAAGTCCCCTTCACCTGGTCGGATCGGTGCGAAGCCACGTTCAAGGAGTTGAAACGGCGCTTTTCGTCTGCACCAGTTCTGGTGCAGCCCGATCCTAGCCGCCAGTTAGTGGTTGAAGTGGATGCCTCGGACTCAGGGATAGGAGCGGTGCTCTCCCAGAGCGGGAAGACCGATAAGGTCCTTCACCCGTGTGCCTATTTTTCCCGCAGGTTGACCCCCGCTGAACGGAACTATGACGTCGGCAATCGGGAACTCCTAGCTGTGAAAGAGGCCCTCGAAGAGTGGAGACATCTGTTGGAGGGAACAGCCGTGCCATTCACGGTTTTCACTGACCATCGGAACCTGGAGTACATCAGGACCGCCAAGCGGCTGAACCCCAGGCAAGCCCGCTGGTCACTGTTCTTTGGCCGTTTTGACTTCCGGATTACCTACCGTCCCGGGACCAAGAATCAACGATCGGATGCATTGTCCCGGGTGCACGAAGACGAAGTCAAAACGGAACCGTCGGATCCCCCGGATCCCATCATCCCGGAGTCCGCTATCGTGGCTGCCCTCACCTGGGACGTGGAGAAGACCGTCCGGGAGGCCCTGACCCGTGACCCGGATCCTGGAAACGGACCAAAGAACAGACTATACGTCCCACCAGAGGCTAGGGCTGCAGTCCTGGACTTCTGTCACGGTTCCAAACTCTCCTGTCACCCTGGGGTGCGAAGAACCGTGACAGTCGTCCGGCAACGCTTCTGGTGGGCATCCCTGGAGGCCGACGTCCGGGACTACGTCCAGGCCTGTACCACCTGCGCCAGGGGCAAGGCCGACCATAGAAAAACCTCAGGGCAGCTACAGCCACTGCCCGTGCCTCATCGCCCCTGGTCCCACATCGGCCTGGACTTTGTCACGGGTCTCCCGCCGTCCCAGGGAAACACCGTCGTCTTCACGATAGTGGACCGTTTCTCCAAGGCGGCCCACTTCGTGGCCCTCCCGAAGCTCCCAACGGCCCAGGAGACAGCGGACCTCCTGGTCCACCACGTCGTCCGTCTGCATGGAATACCATCAGACATCGTCTCCGATCGCGGTCCCCAGTTCACCTCGCACGTCTGGAGGAGCTTCTGCCGGGAACTGGGGGCCACGGTCAGCCTTTCGTCCGGGTATCACCCCCAGACCAACGGGCAAGCAGAGCGGGCCAACCAAGAACTGGAGCAGACTCTACGCTGTGTGACAGCCGCGCACCCGACGGCCTGGAGTACCCACCTGGCCTGGATCGAGTACGCCCACAACAGCCAAGTGTCATCAGCCACCGGCCTCTCCCCGTTTGAGGTGTGCTTGGGGTATCAGCCCCCCTTGTTTCCGGTGGTCGAGGGAGAGGTCGGTGTGCCCTCGGTCCAGGCCCACCTACGGAAGTGCCGTCGGGTGTGGCGTGCCGCCCGCTCTGCTTTGTTGAAGGCCCGGACGAGGGCAAAGAACCATGCAGACCGGCGGCGGGCCCCGGCCCCCAAGTATCGTCCTGGGCAGGAGGTGTGGTTGTCCACCAAGGACATTCCCCTTCACGTGGACTCCCCCAAACTTCAAGAACGATACATTGGTCCCTTCACAATCCTCAAAGTCATCAATCCCGCCGCAGTGAGGCTCCAGCTTCCGGCCTCGCTGCGGATTCATCCAGTTTTCCATGTCTCCCGGATAAAACCCCATCACACCTCACCCCTCTGCACCCCGGGTCCGGCACCACCTCCTGCCCGGCTCATCGACGGGGAACCGGCTTGGACCGTGCGCCGGCTCCTCGATGTCCGTCGAATGGGCCGGGGTTTTCAGTACCTGGTGGACTGGGAGGGGTACGGCCCCGAGGAACGCTCCTGGGTGAAGAAGGGCTTCATCCTGGACCCGGCCCTCCTGGCCGACTTCTACCGTCGCCATCCGGACAAGCCCGGTCGTGCGCCAGGAGGCGCCCGTTGAGGGGGGGGTCCTGTTGTGTGGGCCGCTGAAGAGGAGGTACTGCTGGCCCACCACCACCAGAGGGCGCCCTGCCTGGAGTGCGGGCTCCAGGCACCAGAGGGCGCCGCCGCCTTACGAGAGCAGTCAGGGTGACAGCTGTCACCCATTACTGGACACAGCTGACTCCACTCATCACGGGGGTATATCATCAGGACGGCGTCTCCACCTCAGTGCCGAGATATCGCCTAAGACTGAGGTAACGTTCTCTGCATTCATATTCTGAACAACCAGCTAAAACTTGTTAAACCTTTTCAGGACTGTTGACTACTGATAGCTACATTGCTTGGATAAGTACTCACCTTCCTGCTATACATTGACAAGAGGTGGAGGCGGCTTCTCCCCTCTCCGTTACTGGGTGCTGTCGCATCCACACCTGTGTGTTGTTGCTCTCTCCCGCCAGCAGTACCGGATCCGACGAGCGGAGGCAGTGGCCACCTGGGAATTCGGGACTTGGCGGTTCCAGTATTTCCAGGGTTCGGTGGCAGAGGAGATCTGGGTGGTTCCGGTTCGACTGAGACGGACGTCTCCTACCTTCGAGCCTGCCCACACGACACCAGCGGATTCGACCCCAAATCGTTGATTGTTGTATTCGTTGTGCTCGTTTCACAACAGTAAAACTTGTTATTCACCTTTCTCCATTGTCCGTTCATTACGCCCCCTGTTGTGGGTCCGTGTACCTACACTTTCACAACAGAACCTCCTGCTCTGGAAACAAGTGCACTTACTGCTTGGCCAACACATTCCCTAGTGGGAACCCACAGTGATTGTCTTGAAACAAGCAAGGTTCAGACGTCACTTCGAAACGTTGGGTAAGTTTACCAGCATTGATGAGAAGTTTGCTTTCTAATCCTGCTTACTCCAGTCAAGGGTCGGGGGGGCTGGAGCCTATCCCAGCAGTCATAGGGCATTAGGCCATGTACACCCTGGACAGGGAGTCAGTCTGTCAGAGTGTACCTGACAGGTGTACCTGACAGTCAGCGTCTTGATGAGAAGTTGAGAAGTTTTGATGCAAAATTTTAAATCATGGTGAAAATGTATGTCATCAAACAACATTCAGACAGACAAATAAATGTATATGATTGTCATGTTAGAAGGTGGCAAGCCCAAAAAGACCAACTTTAAAATGCTGTCAGAACAGCTTACAGAGGGCCAAAAAGAAGTAAACTGCCAGTATGTTGGTTTTCAAAAAAGGGGGGAAATTGAGGGGAGCGGCTTTTATTAGCATTGTTTATATAATATAATATAATATAATATATATATATATATATATATATATATATATATGTATGTATGTATGTATGTATGTATGTATGTGTGTGTATCTTTAAGTATTGAAAGAAATTGAGCATTTGCAGTTTATATCTGAGTTGAATACAAAGCTGTAAAATGGTAAATGGACTTTATACAACGCTTTTCCATCTATATCAGAAGCTCAAAGCGCTTTGTAATAATGTCTCGCATTCACCCACACCAGTCTGCTGCCATGCAAGGTGCTCAATACACACTGGGAGCAACTCTGGGATTAAGAACCTTGCCCAAGGGCCCTTAGTGATTTTCCAGCATGACAGAGGCTTGAACCGAGGATCCTCTGGTCTGAAGGCCACTGCTTAACCACTAGACCACCCCACCTGTACACATATACTGTATACATGTATACACTGTATGAACCAGAAACAAAATGCCAAACGATCATGTGTGTTGTGGCTGGCGTGCCTGGCTGGCTTTTGTGTGTCTTCTGTTTCTGTCTTTTGGTTTTCCTCCCAGGTGGTGCGCATTTGGGACTGAGTGGCTGTGTAGCTGAGTTTATCAGGACCTCACCCTGATCACCTGAGGCTGATCACGTGCAGCTCGTCAGGACTCACAGCTGTGGTGCATCTACATGGATTGGAACATGGTAGCATTTAAGTCTGGAGTACACAGTGTGTATTTGCCAGAGACTCGACCTTGTGACCAGACGGGTGAGATCGTCGTCTCTAGAGCCATCTCCCATCAGTGGATGCAGAGAACGTCCAGGTTTGATGCATGGTCTGTGAAAGAGGAGGGGGTGAGGTCTCACTTTCGTCAGCACACTTCCTGAGGTACGTTTGGTTTTGTGACTAACATTTATACAGTCAGTAAATGTGGTGTCCCTCACACCTTATTATATTGAGCTGTATGTTAGTCGTTTAAATCAGCTTCCACTGCAGTGGAGTTTTGTGAACGGGGTGTTCTATGCCTGCAGGGTGGGAAGCTGATTTGCAATTAAGCCAGGAAGTGTTTGCTGTTTGTACACCTTTGAGTGGTCTCTCTGTGTGTTGAGTGTGGACTCACATAATGATTTCTTCTTTCACAGACCCGGTTTGTCGCGGCCACCTTGGGGGTGTCGGCGGGGTCCTTGGGTCCGAACAGTTTTCTGGCTCCGGACCGTTAGCGCTGCTGGGAGCGCACCGCAATCCACCACGCCAGACCGCACACTCTTTTGTTGTTTTCGTATCACTTCACTGTTATGTTTATTAAACTCTGTTATCCTTTGTACCGTGCTCTGCTTATTTTATACTGGGTCCTTCAAACGCTGGTCGGTTCTCCGGGCTGCGTCGGACACATAACAATGTGCTGACACAGGTTTTACTTTGAGGCTGCTGTTCTTGCTGAATATTGTACTGCAGCTCTCAGCACAAACACCACTGACGGCTTCAGCATCTCTTCACAGGTGATACACTGTTCCAACCACATTTTTTTTTTTTTTTTTCATTGCAGCACAGTGAATTTCAGTAGCACAGCAATAAAGCTCCTTTTCATAAAACACTTTGATTTTTAAGCCTTTTGAAAATGCTGACGCAGAGTCGAGCTTTTATTGAAGCCTTTTGTTATTCTTGAGGGAGAATAAAACATACAGTATGTGAATGTTTGAAAGAAACACCTTCACAGGCCCCCTTCTGGGAGAAAGGAATTTAAATGCAGGATTTCAGGCAAATTTCAGGTTAGACTGATCTCCAAAAGACTGGTTGCCAGTCTGGCTAGCTCAAAAGGTTATAATACAACATAAATAAGAAGAAGGCACGGGCACACACTGTGTGGAAAAGTGGCTTTAATGAAACCTACAACCCCTGGCAAAAATTATGGAATCACCGGCCTCGGAGAATGTTCATTCAGTTGTTTAATTTTGTAGAAAAAAGCAGATCACAGACATGACACAAAACTAAAGTTATTTCAAATGGCAACTTTCTGGCTTTAAGAAACACTATAGGAAATCAGGAAAAAAAAATTGTGGCAGTCAGTAACAGTTACTTTTTTAGACCAAGCAGAGGGAAAAAAATATGGAATCACTCAGTTCTGAGGAATAAATTATGGAATCACCCTGTAACTTTTCATCCCCAAAACTAACACCTGCATCAAATCAAATCTGTTCGTTAGTCTGCATCTAAAAAGGAGTGATCACACCTTGGAGAGTTGTTGCACTGACTGGTGGAAGTGGACTGACATGATTCATGGCTCCAACAAGAGAGATGTCAATTGAAACAAAGGAGAGGATTATCAAACTCTTAAAAGAGGGTAAATCATCACGCAATGTTGCAAAAGATGTTGGTTGTTCACAGTCAGCTGTGTCTAAACTCTGGACCAAATACAAACAACATGGGAAGGTTATTAAAGGCAAACATACTGGTAGACCAAGGAAGACATCAAAGCGTCAAGACAGAAAACTTAAAGCAATATGTCTCAAAAATCAAAAATGCACAACAAAACAAATGAGGAACGAATGGGAGGAAACTAGAGTCAACGTCTGTGACCGAACTGTAAGAAACTGCCTAAAGGAAATGGGATTTACATACAGAAAAGCTAAACGAAATCCATCATTAACACCTAAACAGAAAAAACAAGGTTACAATGGGCTAAGGAAAAGCAATCGTGGACTGTGGATGACTGGATGAAAGTCATATTCAGTGATGAATCTTGAATCTGCATTGGGCAAGGTGATGATGCTGGAACTTTTGTTTGGTGCCGTTCCAATGAGATTTATAAAGATGACTGCCTGAAGAGAACATTTCCACAGTCATTGATGATATGGGGCTGCATGTCAGGTAAAGGCACTGGGGAGATGGCTGTCATTACATCATCAATAAATGCACAAGTCTACGTCGATATTTTCGATACTTTTCTTATCCCATCAATTGAAAGGATGTTGGGGGAAAGACTAGAGTTAGGTTATGGTTAAGGTTAGGGTTAGCGGAAGGGTTAGTAATAGTAAAACAAAACCCGTCATACTGGCATCTTTTTCCTCATCCATCAACAGCCACAGCAGCTCTTCATCGTACTGACATCTACTGGTCAAATAATTTGTAGTACAATACAACAATATTAAAACTAATTTGTTTTGCAATAAGCAATATTATAGCCACTATTAATGAGATGAATAGAACAACTTCAACTTATCTACTATTTAAATTACCTGCTCTACACACGTTTTCTATTGATCTACTAAAAATTATTACCCAAGACCAAATTGTGGCCATCGGGCCCGTCTGTCTGTGTTCAGCATAGGTCCAGTCCTATTACTGTCAGGGTTTTCAAATTCACAGGGACCATTCTTGGGATAGACCTTGGACAAGTTCAAAGATGGCTAATCTTGACCTAGTTTAACAGGTCACACAGTCACATTCTGTTTCTTATTTCTATACTCATGTGGCCGAGGGTATTTTAGCATTGCATTATATTTTAATGTACATTTGTGGATGCTATGATTTTATTCTATGTATTTAGTCAGTACTATTGTGAATGTTAAGTTAAAGCTCTTTTGTTTCAAGCCTGTTTTTTGTTTGTTTTTTTATGTTATGGAATTTGTTTTGGACAATCATGTCAATTTTACTGGTATTGGTGCTGACTATGACATTTCTGGTATTATGCACATGCATGCTTCTTATTAACATGTGGTGCAACTGACCAATATTCAGTGTTGCCATTACCCCACCCTTCCTGTTGCTGTTCTGGAGCCGCCTGTGCACACTCATCCGTCAGCAGGTGGTTGTTATTGGGTGGTAGCTGTAGTGCAGAGCCTCAGTTGGAGCACTGAAACGGTTCAACTGGATTCATGAATGTTATTTAATGAAAAATGCCTCCAAAGTGACAAAAATGAATGATCTATAAATGTGTGAATTCATCTTATTAATCCCAGAGGAGTCACAGAGCAGGAGGTATATAATTTCATTACATTTCAGGGGACACATGCACCTGCACGCTCGCACAAACGTTTCCCAGGGCAAGATTGAAATGTGGCGTCCAGGGAGAGCTGAAGCTGTCAGCCACCTGATTATTTGCAGTGGACAGAGCTGTGGGGACAGGCTTGCACTCAATTACAATTCCACAGTATCCACACACATTGATTTTAATCAGGTGGGAGATATGGAGCAGAGACTTAAGCAAAATGTGCAGGAAGAAATACAAATGCAGTATCTGTGTGTGTGTGTGTGTGTTGGGGGGGGCTTAAGAGTAAATCACACTTATCTATTATCAGCACATGAACATACAAGGTATGTGTACATGTATGTATTCGATGCCCCCCCCCCACACACACACACACATACATCTGGGAGTAAATTACTCATTAATCCTGAAATAACTTGAATTTACACCAGTGCTAGAATAAATGCAGTTCCTAATCAGTCACTAAGCTCTTTGGCCTCAAGACAGATGCAGGAGATCATAACAAATCTATCATTTGTTATGAGACATTAGCTATCAAATGGAACAAAACACAGTTCTAATTCACTCATATTTTTCACAAGCCATAAGAAAGCTGCAATAGTCACTTTTCAATAGTCACTTTTCAATAGTCAATTTTAACAGCCTCCATCATAAAAATTCCTCATTTCTGTTTGATCCACCATCCTTTGTTTCAGGTACTGTATTTTTCAGAGTACAAGCCACAGGACCTCCAAAGCTAGTAAGAAAAAAAAAACATGATTTCTACTCCGGAAAATATGAAATACAGTATAATCAGGTTGACAGCTAGCAGGGACTTGAGACTGTCCTACTAGCATCAGTTTTTGAATATGTTAAGGCCACTAATTCATAAAAGAACGTTAACCACCTGGGTGCCATTTTGAAAGATGGCAACCATTCATGCTATGATTTTTAACTTTTCGCAATGTTATTTGATATGTTTTTGACATTGGATGGATGGATGGATGGATGGATGGATGGATGGATAGATAGATAGATAGATAGATAGATAGATAGATAGATAGATAGATAGATAGATAGATAGATAGATAGATAGATAGATAGATAGATAGATAGATAGATAGATAGATAGATAGATAGATAGATAGATAGATAGATAGATAGATAGATAGATAGATAGATAGATAGATAGATAGATAGATAGATAGATAGATAGATAGATAGATAGATAGATAGATAGATAGATAGATAGATAGATAGATAGATAGATAGATAGATAGATAGATAGATAGATAGATAGATAGATAGATAGATAGACACTTGAACAATCCTTCTGAGATTTGCACTTATCTGTCCCATGAATAAAAGTGCACCCTTAGATTCCTCAATACTAGGGTTGGGACTAATGAAAATCATTCGTCATTATCAACTAGTCTGCGATTAAATTTGACATGGACTGAATTAAGACTATTTTGAATCTTTGTGGTGAACAACTCAAATGTAACATTTATTTTAACAAATATGAGCACAAAATCACAAACACAAAAAAAGAGCATTGGTATGAAGACAATACCGGCATTCATTACTAGGCACAGACTGCCCGTTTGAGCTGACTAATTCACCTGCCGAGGTTCACACACTTTCTTCACTGAGTGTGAAGGGAGTGGTGGCAGCTCCAGCAAGTCTATTCCTTTAAGGGTTAAATGAACCTAATAAATGTCTTTCGACTACTTGACAAATAAACATGCTAGTTAGTCATAGTAGAGTATTATGACTAGTCATCCCATCCCTACTCAATACCATGTAAGACCGTGTTACTCTGTGTGTTCTTACCCTGAGTGGGGCTATCCAATGCTGCTAGAACCTCAATTTCCCTGTCTGATCTAATCTATCTATCTATAAAGCAAGATGCATCTATATGTGGCTCGCATGTCTCTCTGACTGTTTGTCAGATCAGCCTCAGCTTTCGGAATATGGCTTGCGCGTGGCACAATGATGTACAGTACATCCTTTATTATGAATATTTTGGGGGATTAATTTTCAAAACCTTTATTTTGAAGTCATTATCATCATTATTGGCACAACGTTCTCACACTTCGACAAAGATTAGTCACTCTCTGCCTTAAACAGATGCGTATCTCTAACATGTTCACAGGGGAGAGATGGAAGAAATAAATTAAAGAAATAAATAATGCACAAACCCTCTGCGAGATATGTGAACCACAGACAGATGCACAGACGCTTCTTGCTTGATTATCACAAGGTGGAACATTCTCACCCACCAGCTATGAAAAAGCTTGTCAACAAAGCTCCCACTTTTCTATAAAAATGCATACTTCCTACAGGCACTGCACTAGTCTAATCTAGTGTGCCTAGATAGAGAGAGTAGCAACATGACCAGTGGTGGGCACAGTTCCGATAATCCAATAACAGATAATTATAAAAGATAATGTTTTCATTATCGAATGATCATTTTAGATAACTTTAAAAACCATTATCACACTAATTATCTGCCGATAAATTTTTGTCCAATAACATTTAGACCAAAAACGTAGTAAACAAAGCTGAGCAACAGCAAACATTTTTAAAATTTAACATCAGTTAAGCACCTACCTGTTAAAAGTTTCCTAACAGATGTATAGTTCCACCCTCTGCAAACAGAAGAGAGCTGCTTCTATAAAAAACTGCTCTATCCTCTGTAGGCAAAGGAAAACTGGTTTAATTAATAATAAAAAAAAATCATTTCATTTAACACCATACTGATACACTGGCAATATCACCCAAGTCATCCAGAGGCATACATTCTTAACTTATGGTTCAAAGTTTAAGTTATTTAAAATTACTGTCATGTCTGAAGTTTTATAAAGTGAAAATATCAGATATATGTTTTAGTTTTAAAGTAATGTGCTAATTTTTAAGGTTTAAGTGAGCACATGCTGTGCCCAGCAGTGCATTATGGGTAGGATAGGGTAATCTCAGTACTTTCAAGACAGGACAAATGCATTTCAGACACTCTGTTCAGGCTCCACGGACAACAGCATTAAACTCTAGTGCCTAAAACTCTCATCAATATATTCTCTTGGTTTATAGACGTTATTGTATTTGCGTTTATTAAATTCCACGCATAAATGTAGCAGACACGGATTATCTGGCAAGTTTTCACAGTCTCTACTGCCATCTACTGGCCAGTAGTGTTCATGGCAGTTCATGGCAGTATTCGTCCTGAAGATGAGCAGACACTGTATGATATTTTTAATCACAAGTTAAGTTTTTTCAAACTTAATTTACAAAAACACTCAATGGGAGACATCAAAGTTTAAAAACAAAACAAAACGACAAAAAAAAAAACATTACAAGACAGCTATGCGGTGTTTGCTCATGCACAGTGCGAGCGGTTGGATGCTTGTAGCTCTTCAGCAGCTGGATACCCTCACGACGGCTGACCAAAATAATATCAAACAGGTTTGATTTTAATATGACCATACGATCAGCGATCAGGAGGTTTTCATGAGATGTTCAATGCAGCTTGTTACTCCATGTACACTACACAATGCAGAACGCATGAATAACCTGAAACTCAGTCCAAAAAATTCTCGCATGAATGAAAAATCATCTAAAGCCAACATTGATGTGTCAAGGCACGTTTCACAATATAATAAAACGTGCGCACGGCACTAATAAAATGAGCGCACATTCTCTCCACATGCAAAACATTTTGCGATGACACTTCCAGGGCTCTGTAAAAATGCCTGTTTTTACAAATAAAAAATGGAATATTTTGCAAAAGCACATTTATCTGTAAACACCAACACACGACACACGTCACATTAATGTGTTGGTTTGCATAATGAATGACTGAAACAATCAGTGTTTAGCAGAGGCACTTTTACCCAGAATCCTTTGCAATCTGTCTGTGTTTGTTACAAAACCTCAGAATTAGTGCATTATTCAACATTAAAAGATGTATGTTATATTTTAACTTTGTACAAATGACAGAATTGACATTAATGGAGTTATTCTATCAGTATTCACACCAAACCATAAATCAGTATGACTATTTTCCAAGACCTCCGCCTGACCGGAGCATTGTGATTGATAGAGAGCTGGGCTTTGTGGCTGCTCTCAGCGCACTTCTGTGCTGTAAGCTGTGTAATAAACAAGATCTTACAGCAGGGGGCAGGATGTTCAAACATAGAAGTGTGGGCTCATTGTTTGGGTCTTTTGTTGCTTTTGATGCTTCTAAAAGCGATCGTGGTGTTAAAACTCAAATTCAGTTTATTAGTAGTTGCAAATGTACCAGAGACAATACTGGAATTTATCGGTTATCTGTAATTTCCGATACATTTTTGGGTGGTTTATCAGTTTATCTTTATCAAAGGCAACTTTTCAGTTATCTGATTATCTGTTATCGAAGTTAATTTTTTGGTTATCTGTGCCCACCACTGGACATGACAAGTCGAAAAAAAAAAAAAAACGGTCACGTGACTCCTGGTGCTATTTTGGGTTCAAAATAGCATTCACTGTTAAACTATCTGCATGTAAATCCAGCTATGTTAGTTATTTATTTGCTGAAAATGACAGGTTGTTATGCATTTGGATGCACTAATAGAAACAAGGGCTTCAAGATGTACAGATCCCCTTGAGATCCGAACAGGAGAAAAATTTGGGAATATAAAGTCAGTTGTGTGGGATGGAAGTCGACATCATCATCAAAGCTTTGAGAGGTAAATTTATTGTTCAGTACCATGTACAGTAAAACTCATCTAAACCGTCACTGTATAAATCCTGCTGGAAAGGCATGTGAGTCCAAAATGTAATTAGCAATGTTAGCTAATATTCATAGCTTCTCCAAAGCTATTAGTCCTATCAATGTTCCATTTTGGTGGCATTCATCCTTGACCCAAAATACATAAGCATACCAAACAGCAAATTTCAGCTGTGTTCTGTTTGTCCCTGATCGAAGTTGCATGCACACACGCACGTGTTTGTCTTTACTGCATGCAGGTGGATCAAATTTGAGACACAAACAGGGTGGAGATTAAACACAATACATGTTTCACTCACTGTGTCAGCAACTTGAGACTGAACTCACTCATGGTAACAGCAACATAACTTCACTAAAGTGACAAAACCTACAAACAAAATCACAATAAATCAACAACACTAACAACATGGCTAAACTAACATGAACCACAATAACAACATTTAAAAACCCCAAAATACTTGTCCTATCAACATTCATCCTTGACCCAAAATACATAAGCACACCAAATGGCAAATGGCAAATCTCCCCACTTTTTGCATGATTGAAGTCTTACGCATACACACACGGACACAGAGGCCACTTGGCTGTTGCAATATAGATTAGGTAACAACTGTGAACAATGGATGTTGATATCACCATTGATCAGTCCCTGGTAACCAGACAAGCTCTGAACAAAGCACTCAACCTTGCACCAAATAATACAGAACATCGAGTGATGACATGTTTTGTTTTTTATGTGCTGTTTTAAATTTATTGTATGTGTGTTTTATTTTTTTCCTTCAAAGTCTGGTTGCTTTATCTCACATCTTGGCATCAGAATGAAAGGCTGAATTTGTATTTTAACATTTTTATACAGGTGGTGTGTAGCACATGCTGGAGGTTGATGAATTTTACACACAGTATTGTAAAATGGTCTTATTTCCAACACGACCTCACGGCCCCGAAAGCAGCCGTCTTTAACAGCGTGAAATATCTTTGGAATGGCTCATAAATAAATCAGCTTAAGGACACATAAAGGAATGATATTTAATCATCACTCAGCCCTTCCACATTGGGAAATGTTTAGTTTTCTTCTGAGCTGTTCTGGAAAGGCCAAAAAAATTGTTGGTTATTACACAACTTTAATTTCTACGATACTGAACAGATGTGAAACGCAGACAATAAAAACAGATTTTGAAACCTGTGCTGTGTCAATAAAATTTATTTATTTGTGTAACCTCAGCTGGCAGATAACAAGCCTTTAATGAAATATCGAAGTGAGTTGCAAAATAAAGGACAATAGCTCCTCTTCCAGGAAGCTGTCTTCAGTCTTTTAAACAGCAGAGATGGTCGGCGCAAAGCTGATAGAGTCTAATAAAGTGAGAGAAACTCGAGAGTTGAAAGTATTTTCTCTCGGAACAGAATGTTTCACAGTTTGGTGGAGTGATGGAGGTAAATGCAGCTCTGCTTCATTTTAATAAATGGGCTTTATTTAAGAGCCACACACTGTGAATACATTTGCAGGGGAGAAAAAGCACGGTTCCTTGTTGTGTTGCCGCAGTAGTGATTACAAAAAATGGCCTTTAGTGAAGATGTTTCACTGCAGCAAAGCAAGAACAAAATGCCATCAGTGAGAGTTAAAGGCAGAGAAGCTGACTGAATTAATCATCTCAAAAAAGTCCTGAATAATAAAATCAGTTAAAAGAATTCAATCAACAGACTTTAAAATGCATTTCATGACACAACCTCTTTTACCACAATGGTAATTAGGGTTAAACTTATTAAGATCCATAAGTCTAACCTTCATCATGATCGTGGACCCTGAGCAACGGTGTAAATAGGGGATTGCTCATTAGGATCAAGTGCGGTGGACCCCAAGCCATGATGGTAACCGTGAAGGTTGTGTAGGAAAAACACACTTTTTTACTGCACAAACCCCCGGTGACGTCACCCATTGGTCACCATTTAGAGTTGGTCATTTTAATCTGGGGTTCTATGGGGATTGTTCCACCCTCACATGGCCATTCGAGGCAGGTTTTGATACTTCCACACTGTCTTTGCTTTTGAGCACTGGAGGTTGCCAGTTGGTCAAAATCAAACCAGTTTTGTTCAACTTGTCATGTGGACCAGAAACTTTGCCCGATGATCGGACAGACGGATACAGTAGAAGTCTGAATCCTGCTTATGGCCTTATGGTTGGTGCAGGATAAAAACATTGCTTTTTGGACAAGACTATTTTCTGTGTAAAAGAAAACTGAGGAAACATTGCAAACTGAACTGTTATCTTCTCTTTGATTTCAGGAAATTCTGACATTGCTTTGATACTTTGAAATGAGTGAGTTATTTAAGGCCATTTTCCACATTTTCATGCTTGTTCTTTCTGTAAGAGGGATTCAGTCTGAGACTGAATGAAGACAAGTCATGTATACAGTATGTAGTGTACATATGGTGCATCCATCTGGGCTTTTTGTCTCGAGCAGCTCATGACGCACATACAGTCTGGACATTATTAAAGAAACTGTGATGGCGTGATGGGTAATAAAACAGTTTTTCACAGCACAAAGACTACATGTGAATCCGCATTTCATGAACATGTTTTCTCTTGAAGCTCACTGTCATTTCTCAGTTCATATGTTTAACATGTTTCTTTTTTGTGATTTTTGTTTGTTTGTTTGTTTTAGTATTGCTGTTATCTTGTAGTGCACACTTACCTGCTGCAACATACACAGTGTTTTCTTTAAAAAAATTGTAGTATTTTAATTGGTCATTAAGCTTATTTTATACATTTCTGTATTTATTTGTTGCAATTTGTCATTGACAGCCTTTTCTTACTCAGATGTCATGGGCGGCTCCACAATTTTACAATGGAGAAGTTGGTAGTGGTTGGGGCAATAATCTTGCACCAGTGGAGTCAGTTTCACTCAAGATTTTAAGCAGGACTGCTTGAATGCTAATGAACTCATTTTCACACACAAAATTTTTTTTAAATGTTGATTCTTTGTTTGAAGTTGGTGAATTTTTATTGCGTACACAGTAAATGGGAACATTATGAAAATTGCAAAAGAATTATTTTAACACTGCAAAATTAACTGTTTCTAATTTTTATGTGTATATGAACAGATATGGATGCAGAAAGCATGCAGTGATAATTATCATAATAATTAAAACTTTTTTAAATTCAATTTTTTTTAAATTGCAAAAACAAACAACTTAAAGGACAAATTAATTTGAAAGATAAAATATATTAAAAGAAAGATATTTCATTAAAACTAAGATTATTACTAAGAATATTATTAAGATTATTACTAAGAATGTTGAGAAGGTGTCGTAACACGGACCCACAACAGGGGGCGCAAATGAACGGACAATGGATAAGAAAAGGAGTAACAATTTAATGTTGCGAAAGAACACAACGGAATATAAACAAGAATAATGATGCCAATCATACACAGGAGGACTGCGGGCAGGCTTGAAGATAGGAGACCTCGGATGAACGAAGAGCCGGGGCCCACACCGCTTCTACCACCAACGGCCTGAAGAACACCGAAGCCGCCAAGCCCTGAGTCCCCAGGTGGTCTCTGTCCTCCGTTGTCGGCCCTGGTACTGCTGGCAGACAGAAACAGAAGGTGGTGAGTGTGAGTCCTCACACCCAGCAACCTTTATAAGTAATTCCTCCGGGAGGGATAACCTCCACCTCCAGGAACGTCTTTACTCGTGCAGCTCCTGTTTGTCCCTCTCCTGGGTCTTCACGGGCATGCGACTGCACACAGAACAATATTAGATTAACAGTAATCACAGCAGAGAAGGTTACCTCTAGTCGTAGAAGATTTCTCGGCGAGGAGGTGGAGTTGCCATCCGGCCTTTATGGTGATGGTGATGAGATGAATGAGTGACAGCTGGTGTTGAGGATGAGTGACAGCTGTCACTCCCAGTGGCTCTGGTGCCCTCTTGTGCTTGAAGCCCGCACTCCAAGCAGGGCGCCATCTGGTGGTGGTGGGCCAGCAGTACCTCCTCTTCAGCGGCCCACACAACAGGACCCCCCCCTCAACGGGCGCCTCCTGGCGCCCGACCAGGCTTGTCCGGGTGTCGGTGGTGGAAATCGACCAGAAGGGCCGGGTCCAGGATGAAGCTCCTCTTCACCCAGGAGCGTTCTTCGGGTCCGTAACCCTCCCAGTCCACCAAGTACTGAAAACCCCGACCCTTCCGACGGACGTCCAGGAGCCGACGAACAGTCCATGCCGGCTCCCCGTCGATGATCCGGGCAGGAGGTGGGTCGGATCCAGGGGTGCAGAGTGGTGAGGTGTGGTATGGCTTGAGTTTAGAAACATGAAAAACCGGATGGATCCGCAGTGAAGCCGGGAGTGTCAGCTTCGGACTGAGGATTTTGGCGATGGGGAATGGCCCAATGAAACGGTCCTTTAGTTTGTGGGATGTCACCTGGAGCGGGATGTCCTTGGTGGATAACCACACCTCCTGCCCCGGTTGGTATGCAGGGGCCGGGGAACGCCGGCGATCTGCATGGGCCTTGGCCCTCGTCCGGGCCCGCAACAGGGCAGAGCGGGCGGTCCGCCACACCCGGCGGCACCTCCGCAGGTGGGCCTGGACCGAGGGTACCCCGACCTCTCCCTCCACAAGTGGGAATAATGGGGGCTGGTAGCCCAGACACGCTTCAAAGGGGGAGAGGCCGGTGGCAGAAGATACTTGGCTGTTGTGAGCGTACTCGATCCAGGCCAGATGGTTACTCCAGGCCGCCGGGTGCGCGGAGGTGACACAGCGAAGAGCCTGTTCAAGGTCCTGGTTCGCCCGCTCTGCCTGGCCGTTCGTCTGTGGGTGATACCCGGACGAGAGACGTACGGTGGCCCCCAGCTCCTTACAAAAACTCCTCCAGACTTGCGAGGAAAACTGGGGACCACGATCCGAGACGATGTCCGACAATATCCCATGCAGACGCACGACGTGGTGGACCAGGAGGTCTGCCGTCTCCTGGGCCGTCGGGAGCTTCGGGAGGGCCACGAAGTGGGCTGCCTTGGAGAACCGGTCCACTATCGTCAGTATGGCGGTGTTGCCCTGGGACGGCGGGAGGCCCGTGACGAAGTCCAGGCCGATGTGGGACCAGGGGCGATGAGGCACAGGCAGGGGTTGGAGCAGACCCCTGGTCTTGTGATGGTCCGCCTTGCCCCTGGCACAGGTGGTACAGGCCTGGATGTAGTCCCGGACGTCGGCTTCCAGTGACGCCCACCAGAAGCGCTGCTGGACTACTGCCACGGTCCTACGCACTCCGGGATGACAGGAGAGCTTGGATCCGTGGCAGAAGTCCAAGACGGCAGCCCTAGCCTCTGGTGGGACGTAGAGTTTGTTCTTCGGACCGTCTCCCGGGTCCGGGTTCTTTGCCTGGGCCTCCCGGACGATCTCCTCCACGTCCCAGGTGAGGGTGGCCACGACAGTGGACTCGGGAAGGATGGTGTCGATGGGGTCCGACAACTCGGCCTTGGCCTCCTCTTCGTGCACCCGGGACAATGCATCGGATCGTTGATTCCTGGTCCCGGGGCGGTAGGTGATCCGGAAGTCAAAGCGCGCGAAGAACAGGGACCAGCGGGCTTGCCTGGGGTTCAGCCGCTTGGCGGTCCGGATGTACTCCAGGTTCCGGTGGTCCGTAAAAACCGTGAAAGGCCCCGTAGCTCCCTCCAACAGGTGTCTCCACTCTTCCAGAGCCTCCTTCACCGCGAGGAGTTCTCGATTGCCCACGTCATAATTCCGTTCAGCGGGGGTCAACCTGCGGGAATAGTAGGCACAAGGATGGAGAACCTTATCAGACTCCCCGCTCTGGGACAGCACGGCTCCTATTCCTGAGTCTGAGGCGTCCACCTCCACTACAAACTGGCGAGTAGGATCAGGCTGCACCAGAACTGGCGCAGACGAAAATCGGCGTTTCAACTCCTTAAACGCGGCCTCGCACCGGTCCGACCAGGTGAAGGGGACTTTAGTGGAGGTCAGGGCGGTCAGGGGGCTAACAACCTGACTGTAACCCTTAATGAACCTCCTGTAGAAGTTTGCAAAGCCGAGGAACTGTTGCAGCTTCCTACGGCTTTTTGGTTGGGGCCAATCCCTCACCGCCGCAACCTTGGCCGGATCCGGGGCGACGGAGTTGGAGGAGATGATAAACCCCAAGAAGGACAAAGAAGTGCGGTGGAACTCACACTTCTCGCCCTTCACAAACAGCCGGTTTTCTAACAACCGCTGTAGGACCTGACGTACATGCCGGACATGGGTCTCAGGATCCGGGGAAAAGATGAGTATATCATCCAGATATACGAAGACAAACCGATGCAGGAAGTCCCGCAAGACGTCGTTAACCAATGCTTGGAACGTCGCGGGCGCATTGGTGAGACCAAACGGCATGACCAGGTACTCAAAATGACCTAACGGGGTGTTAAATGCCGTCTTCCATTCGTCTCCCTTCCGGATCCGAACTAGGTGGTACGCATTCCTAAGATCGAGTTTGGTGAATATTTTGGCTCCATGCAGGGGTGTGAACACCGAATCCAAGAGGGGCAATGGGTATCGATTGCGAACCGTGATCTCGTTCAATCCCCTGTAATCGATGCATGGACGGAGTCCGCCGTCTTTCTTGCCCACAAAAAAGAAACCAGCACCCATCGGGGAGGTGGAGTTCCGGATCAACCCGGCGGCCAAGGAGTCCCGGATGTAGGTCTCCATTGATTCGCGTTCCGGACGTGAGAGGTTGTACAGTCTACTGGACGGGTACTCAACGTCCGGAATCAAATCAATGGCACAATCGTACGGTCGGTGCGGTGGAAGAGTGAGTGCCAGATCTTTGCTGAAGACGTCAGCCAGATCATGGTACTCCCCTGGCACCGCCGTCAGATTGGGAGGGATTTTAACCTCCTCCTTAGCCGTGATCCCGGGAGGAACCGAGGATCCTAAACACTCCCGGTGGCAGGTTTCGCTCCACTGCACCACGGCCCCAGACAGCCAATCGATCCGGGGATTGTGCTTCACCATCCAAGGAAAACCCAAAATCACTCGGGAGGTAGAAGGTGTCACGTAAAACACGATCTCCTCCCGGTGATTCCCAGACACAACCAGGGTCACAGGCTGGGTCCGGTGTGTGATTAGCGGGAGTAGAGTGCCATCTAGTGCCCGTACCTTCAAAGGCGAAGGCAGAGCCACTAGAGGGAGCCCCACTTCCTTTGCCCATCTGCTATCCAACAGATTCCCTTCGGACCCCGTGTCCACCAGTGCTGGGGCGTGAAGGGTTAAATCCCCACTCAGGATTATCACTGGGATTCGTGCTGATTTGCGGGGTTTCCCCGTGTACATGTTATGGCCCACCCTTAGCCCAGTTTCTAAGGACGGCCGTTGGTGTTTGACCGTTTGGGGCAGTCTTTTAACATGTGTTCACATGAGCCACAGTAAAAACATTCCCCGCGGGCCAGTCTCCTTTGTCTGATATCAGATCTCACTTTGGCCCTGCTCGTGTCCATAGCTTCGTCAGCAGGGGGAGCTGTTGCCACACGGAGCCCACTGGCAATGGAGCGTGGGGAAGACGTCACCCTTTCAGACCCGGAAGAGAGAGGGACGGCTTGTGCCCGGCCACGCCCCCCGGCCTGCTCCCGACGGTGTTCATTCAAACGGTTGTCTAAGCGTATAACCAGAGTGACAAGCCCGTCGAAATCCTGTGGTTCGTCCTTAGCCAGTAAATGCTCCTTCAGTACTGGAGACAGTCCGCTTATGAAGGCAGCGCGGAGCGCAACGTCATTCCAACCCAACCTCGCAGCCGCGATGCGGAAGTCGACAGCGTAATCAGCTGCGCTCCGACGCCCCTGTCTCAGTGACAGCAGCACGGTCGAGGCGGTCTCGCCTCTGTTGGGATGATCAAACACATGTTTGAATTCCCGTATAAACCCAGCGTATGACGTCAGAAGCCATGACTGCTGTTCCCAGAGCGCTGTAGCCCAAGCGCGTGCCTCACCTCGAAGCAGATTAATTACATAAGCCACCCGGGTGGCGTCTGCTGCGTACATGACTGGACGCTGTGCAAAAACGAGCGAACACTTCATTAGGAAGTCTGCGCACGTTTCCACACAGCCTCTGTACGGTTCGGGAGGACTTATGTAAGCTTCAGGGGACGGTGGGGGGGGTAGTTGAACGGCCAGTGGAACATCTACATTAGGCCCCGGGCCAGCAGGAGGAGACACTGCAGCGACGCTCGACTCGCGTGCTTCCACTCTGGCGGTGAGAGCCTCCATCCTCTGATTGAGGATTGCATTTTGCTCGGTCACTAGCTGTAACTGAGCAGTGAAAGCGGTAAGGATTTGCTGCAGATCACTTACCACGCCTCCTGCTGACGCCTGCGCTCCTTGTTCTCCCATTGGCTGTTCAAGCTGTGGTTGACGCCCCTCGGGATCCATGACGAATGGCCGAGAAATCCTGTTGAGAAGGTGTCGTAACACGGACCCACAACAGGGGGCGCAAATGAACGGACAATGGATAAGAAAAGGAGTAACAATTTAATGTTGCGAAAGAACACAACGGAATATAAACAAGAATAATGATGCCAATCATACACAGGAGGACTGCGGGCAGGCTTGAAGATAGGAGACCTCGGATGAACGAAGAGCCGGGGCCCACACCGCTTCTACCACCAACGGCCTGAAGAACACCGAAGCCGCCAAGCCCTGAGTCCCCAGGTGGTCTCTGTCCTCCGTTGTCGGCCCTGGTACTGCTGGCAGACAGAAACAGAAGGTGGTGAGTGTGAGTCCTCACACCCAGCAACCTTTATAAGTAATTCCTCCGGGAGGGATAACCTCCACCTCCAGGAACGTCTTTACTCGTGCAGCTCCCGTTTGTCCCTCTCCTGGGTCTTCACGGGCATGCGACTGCACACAGAACAATATTAGATTAACAGTAATCACAGCAGAGAAGGTTACCTCTAGTCGTAGAAGATTTCTCGGCGAGGAGGTGGAGTTGCCGTCCGGCCTTTATGGTGATGGTGATGAGATGAATGAGTGACAGCTGGTGTTGAGGATGAGTGACAGCTGTCACTCCCAGTGGCTCTGGCGCCCTCTTGTGCTTGAAGCCCGCACTCCAAGCAGGGCGCCATCTGGTGGTGGTGGGCCAGCAGTACCTCCTCTTCAGCGGCCCACACAACAAAGAATGCCAAATAAGAAGTCATTTTTAAAAAGTATTGCATCATTTGGGGTTTCTTCATACTTATCTGTGTTATAGTGAAATGTTAGTGATATGGTGACATAAGGGTCATACTGATGGTTGTGAATTGCCCACAAAACCGATAGCAATCTGCTCCCTTTTTGAGTCAGCCTCAATTGTCCAGTCAAGGAACAGCAACTTTTCTTATTGTTTAAGTTAATTGAATTTATTTTCATTTATATTGCACCAAATCACAACAAAGTTGCCTCAAGGCGCTTCACACAAGAAGGGCTAACCTTACCAACCCCTGGAGCAAACACACAGGTGACAGTGGTAAGGAAAATCTCCCTCTGATGATTTGAGGAAGAAACCTCAAGAAGACCAGACTCAAAAGGGTGACCCTCTGCTTGGGCCATGCTACCGACACAATAGACAATACAGGAAATTTGGGGAAATTTTGGGGTGTCCATACTGGTGCACAAGATGGGAGACCTGCAGAAGAACCCACTCCCACTTCTGGATGATGCCACACCTTAAACAGAGAGAAAAAAAACAGAGTCAGACAGCAGAAAGACAACAAATACAGTATAATTTATCAGTATTTAGCAACAAGAAAAACAAGAAATACTAAGGTGATTGCTGGCCACTAGCCCTAAGCTTCACTAAAAGACCCAGACTTTAAGTTGAGGCCAAGGACCGCTCTCTTTACTATTGAAATGAATTTAAAAGGGTAGAAAGCATAGTAACACACTATGCCAGTATGCTAGCCGTACGAAAGGGAAAATAAGTGCGACTTAAGTCTGGATTTGAAAGTCTATCATAATATCTCAAATGTGGAGATCAAAGGACAATGTAGGATCAAAAATTACACCAAGGTTCCTCACTTTGTCAGTGTGCTGTATGACACACGAGCCTAGGCAAAGCTTTAGCTTGTCAAATTGATGCCGATGTCCCCCTGGACCAAGAACCATCATTTCAGTCTTGTCAGGGTTTAAAAGTAGGAAATTGCTAGACATCCACCTTTTTGCTGATGCAAGGCAATCTTCTAAGGATTTTATGTGAATGAGATTACCAGCAGTTATCAGCACATGTAACTGAGTATCATCAGCATAGCAATGAAAGGTAATACCAAAACGCCACAATATGTGCCCAAGGGGTGCTATATAAATGGAGAAAAGCAGGGGGCCTAAGACAGACCCCTGTGGAACCCCAAATTTCATGTCACTAAGGTTAGAGGTAGTGTTATTGTACAAAACACAGTGAGAGCGACTGGTCAGGTATGATGTCAACCATGCAAGGGCACTCCTAGTAATCCTAAAATGATTTTCCAGCCTATCGTTTAGAATATGGTGATCCAAAGCATCAAATGCAGCACTAAGATCTAACAGCACCAGAACCGTAGCGGTGTCCGAATCCATTGCAAGCAGAAGATCATTCACCACTTTAGTGAGAGCCGTCTCTGTGGAATGAAGATTCATGATTGAAACCATGATTTTTATGATCCATTTCACCTTAGTTGTTATGGATTGCAACCCCAGAGGTCCAGAAACATTAAAAAAGCTTTAATGTGGAAACCTGAGGGTGAAAGCGATATGTTTTTGTTTCAAATCATAAATACATCAGGTGGAATCTTGGAGTGACAGGTGCAGACCACGGCATGCTATTTTTTTGTTTTGTTTTGTTTTGTTTTTTGCCAGATGGAAGTTGGGCCGTCTGTCTAAATGAAGAATGCGCTGTCAAAATGCTCGTCAATTGTTAGTCATGATATTGAGTTTATTAAAGCCAAAAAACTCATCCTCAGTGTGATTCTTTGAAAACTATGTAGATGCACAACATAGCCATCCATTTGTGAAACTCGCTTGTTCCAGTTATGGGTCTCGGGGGGGCTGCAGCCTGTCTCAGCAGCCATTGGGCAAGAGGCCACAACATAAACCTTGTTACTCAAATACTCTCTTCTGTTTAAGAAGTGATTGATGTCGCCTCAGCCTGTGTTCTGCGTATGCCTCGGGCATCAGCGGTAATTGTCTCATTTGAAAAGAATGGAAAGATCTTACGGCCCTTATTTCAAGTGTGGCTGTTACCTGATTGAACTCCCCTCTTTCAGATGACAGCCTCCATCTGTGAAATTGTCAGGCTGAACTTCATTTAAATCTTGAGGAAAGCCAATTAGCAGCCCTGTGTTGGTGTTAGCTGTGACCCCGATGACACCGGAGAGGATTGCCCACGCCCAAAGCTGTGAAAGAAATTAAGTCATGCTTTTCTCATCATTTTCAGTCCTCGAGGGAAGAGAGTACTCCATTATTAGATATTTTAAAAGAATTCAGAATCAATGACCATTTTCCAGTGAAACAACAGATCGTGAACTTATTCTGTACTGACCATGACCCACCAGTTCCTGTTGTGGACCGTCATCACTGAGTCTGATCGAAGGTACAAAGTAAAATAAGATGTGTGATTCCTCTATTGTCTTTTTGCTCAGAGCATCGCTCCTGCTGCAGTTTCTTCTTCTTTCAGCTGCTCCCATTATCAATCATCACAGCAGGTCATCCGTTTCATCTCACCCTGTCCTCTGCATCTTCCTCTGTCACCCAAACCACCTCTATGCCCGCCCTCACCTTATCCATAAACCTCTTTGTCCTCCTTCTCCTCCTGCCTGGTGGCTCCATCCTCAGCATCCTTCTCCCTGTATACCTTGGGTCCCCCCTCTGTATATCAGAACCATCTCAGGCTTGCCTCGAACTCTGTCTCTAAAACATTCTACCTGTGCTGTCCCTGTGATATGTTCATTCCTAATTCTGTCCATCCTCATCATTTCAAAAGAAAATCACATCTGCAGCTCTGCCACCTCCAGCTGTGTTAGTGGCACCACCTCAAAGTCATACAGCACAACTGGTTTCACTACCATCTGGTAAACCTTCCCCTTCACTTTTGCAGATATAGTTCTATCACAAATCACTCCTGCCACCTTTCTCCAGCCACTTCACCCTGCTTACACACTCTGCTTCACCTCTCTATCACACCCTTCATTAATTTAGATAATTGACCAGAAGTATTGAAACTCATTTACCTTCACCACCTCTACTCCTTGTCACTTAAATATTTCACTGGTCTCACTCTCATTCACACATCTATTCAGCCTTGCTTCAACTGATTTTTATTCCCCTTCTCTCCAGAGCATATCACCACTTCTCCAGGCTGGAATCAACCTGTTCTCTACTCTGTAAGAGTTTCCTGTAGACTCATTCTATTTACATGGAAACCCTTCATGTTAGTGTCGCTGTTGTCTGTGTTGACATCTTCTGCAGCATGTAAGTCAGTGAGATAAGGCATTGAGCTACCCATATCTTCAAATCTTATCTCTTTATTTTTCATAGTGAAAGACTTATTCCTTTGATTTATTTTTCCGTCATCTCATTCACTCATCCCTGATCCTCACTTGTGATCTGAATAACATTTTTGATCTTGAACCTTTGCTCTTTAAGCTCGTCTCTACAATTATTTGAACATAATCTTTGATCCTGAACCCTTATCTTTGATCCTGATTTGTGATCCCAATCACTTACCTTCCATCATGAATATTTGACCTCTTCTCTAACATTCTTTGATGTTAACTATTGATCCTGATCCTAGAGTTGTCATCCTGCTAGCTCATCTTTTATTCTGATTTGTGATCCTAATCATTTACTTTTGATCTTCAGCGTTTGCTCTTTAATTGCTTGCATAACATTAGTTGCACCTAACCTTTGATCCTGATCTCTCCTATTTGATCCTGATAACTCAGCCTTGATCCTGATCATTCATCTTTAATCATGATTTGTGATACTAATCATATTGATCTGTAACATTAGATTTATTCTCCAACATTCTTTCATCCTTACATTTAACCCCAATCATTGTGCTTTGATCCTGATTTGTGATCCTAATCACTTTCTTTGACAGTGAACATTGAATATTAAGTCATACAAGTCAAATCAAAATCAAATCAAATCAATTTCATTTATATAGCGCCAAACCACAACAAACAGTTGCCCCAAGGCACTTCATATTGCAAGGCAAAGCCATACAACAATTACAGAAAAACCCCAACTGTCAAAACGACCCCCTGTGAGCAAGCACTTGGCGACAGTGGGAAGGAAAAACTCCCTTTTAACAGGAAGAAACCTCCAGCAGAACCAGGCTCAGGGAGGGGCAGTCTTCTGCTGGAACTGGTTGGGGCTGAGGGAGAGAACCAGGAAAAAAAACATGCTGTGGAGGGGAGCAGAGATCAATCACTAATGATTAAATGCAGAGTGGTGCATACAGAGCAAAAAGAGAAAGAAACACTCAGTGCATCATGGGAACCCCCAGCAGTCTAAGTTTATAGCAGCATAACTAAGGGATGGTTCAGGGTCACCTGATCCAGCCCTAACTATAAGCTTTAGCAAAAAGGAAAGTTTTAAGCCTAATCTTAAAGTAGAGAGGGTGTCTGTCTCCCTGATCTGAATTGGAGCTGGTTCCACAGGAGAGGAGCCTGAAAGCTGAAGGCTCTGCCTCCCATTCTACTCTTACAAACCCTAGGAACTACAAGTAAGCCTGCAGTCTGAGAGCGAAGCGCTCTATTGGGGTGATATGGTACTATGAGGTCCCTAAGATAAGATGGGACCTGATTATTCAAAACCTTATAAGTAAGAAGAAGAATTTTAAATTCTATTCTAGAATTAACAGGAAGCCAATGAAGAGAGGCCAATATGGGTGAGATATGCTCTCTCCTTCTAGTCCCTGTCAGTACTCTAGCTGCGCATTTTGAATTAACTGAAGGCTTTTCAGGGAACTTTTAGGACAACCTGATAATAATGAATTACAATAGTCCAGCCTAGAGTAAATAAATGCATGAATTAGTTTTTCAGCATCACTCTGAGACAAGACCTTTCTAATTTTAGAGATATTGCGCCTATCCAAAAAAGCAGTCCTACATATTTGTTTAATATGCGCATTGAATGACATATCCTGATCAAAAATGACTCCAAGATTTCTCACAGTATTACTAGAGGTCAGGGTAATGCCATCCAGAGTAAGGATCTGCTTAGACACCATGTTTCTAAGATTTGTGGGGCCAAGTACAATAACTTCAGTTTTATCTGAGTTTAAAAGCAGGAAATTAGAGGTCATCCATGTGTTTTTATGTCTGTAAGACAATCCTGCAGTTTAACTAATTGGTGTGTGTCCTCTGGCTTCATGGATAGATAAAGCTGAGTATCATCTGCGTAACAATGAAAATTTAAGCAATACTGTCTAATAATACTGCCTAAGGGAAGCATGTATAAAGTGAATAAAATTGGTCCTAGCACAGAACCTTGTGGGACTCCATAATTAACCTTAGTCTGTGAAGAAGATTCCCCATTTACATGAACAAATTGTAATCTATTAGATAAATATGATTCAAACCACTGCAGCGCAGTGCCTTTAATACCTATGGCATGCTCTAATCTCTGTAATAAAATTTTATGGTCAACAGTATCAAAAGCAGCACTGAGGTCTAACAGAACAAGCACAGAGATGAGTCCACTGTCTGAGGCCATAAGAAGATCATTTGTAACCTTCACTAATGCTGTTTCTGTACTATGATGAATTCTAAACCCTGACTGAAACTCTTCAAATAGACCATTCCTCTGCAGATGATCAGTTAGCTGTTTTACAACTACCCTTTCAAGAATTTTTGAGAGAAAAGGAAGGTTGGAGATTGGCCTATAATTAGCTAAGATAGCTGGGTCAAGTGATGGCTTTTTAAGTAATGGTTTAATTACTGCCACCTTAAAAGCCTGTGGTACATAGCCAACTAATAAAGACAGATTGATCATATTTAAGACTGAAGCATTAATTAATGGTAGGGCTTCCTTGAGCAGCCTGGTAGGAATGGGGTCTAATAGACATGTTGATGGTTTGGAGGAAGTAACTAATGAAAATAACTCAGACAGAACAATCGGAGAGAAAGAGTCTAACCAAATACCGGCATCACTGAAAGCAGCCAAAGAGAACGATATATCTTTGGGATGGTTATGAGTAATTTTTTCTTTAATAGTTAAAATTTTATTAGCAAAGAAAGTCATGAAGTCATTACTAGTTAAAGTTAAAGGAATACTCGGCTCAATAGAGCTCTGACTCTTTGTCAGCCTGGCTACAGTGCTGAAAAGAAACCTGGGGTTGTTCTTATTTTCTTCAATTAGTGATGAGTAGTAAGATGTCCTAGCTTTACGGAGGGCTTTTTTATAGAGCAACAGACTCTTTTTCCAGGCTAAGTGAAGATCTTATAAATTAGTGAGATGCCATTTCCTCTCCAACTTACGGGTTATCTGCTTTAAGCTGCGAGTTTGTGAGTTATACCACGGAGTCAGGCACTTCTGATTTAAGGTTCTCTTTTCAGAGGAGCTACAGCATCCAAAGTTGTCCTCAATGAGGATATAAAACTATTGACGAGATAATCTATCTCACTCACAGAGTTAGGTAGCTACTCTGCCCTGTGTTGGTATATGGCATTGGAGAACATAAAGAAGGAATCATATCCTTAAACCTAGTTACAGCGCTTTCTGAAAGACTTCTACTGTAATGAAACTTATTCCCCACTGCTGGGTAGTCCATCAGAGTAAATGTAAATGTTATTAAGAAATGATCAGACAGAAGGGGGTTTTCAGGGAATACTGTTAAGTCTTCAATTTCCATACCATAAGTCAGAACAAGATCTAAGGTATGATTAAAGTGGTGGGTGGACTCATTTACATTTTGAGCAAAGCCAGTCGAGTCTAACAATAGATTAAATGCAGTGTTGAGGCTGTCATTCTCAGCATCTGTGTGGATGTTAAAATCGCCCACTATAATTATCTTATCTGACAAAAGGTCCGAAAATTCACAGAGAAACTCACAGTAACGACCAGGTGGACGATAGATAATAACAAATAAAACTGGTTTTTGGGACTTTCAATTTGGATGGACAAGACTAAGAGACAAGCTTTCAAATGAATTAAAGCTCTTTCTGGGTTTTTGATTAATTAATAAGCTGGAGTGGAAGATTGCTGCTAATCCTCCGCCTCGGCCCGTGCTACGAGCGTTCTGACAGTTAGTGTGACTCAGGGGTGTTGACTCATTTAAACTAACATATTCATCTTGCTGTAACCAGGTTTCTGTAAGGCAGAATAAATCAATATGTTGATCAATTATTATATCATTTACTAACAGGGACTTAGAAGAGAGAGATCTAATGTTTAATAGACCACATTTAACTGTTTAGTCTGTGGTGCAGTTGAAGGTGCTATATTATTTTTTCTTTTTGAATTTTATGCTTAAATAGATTTTTACTGGTTATTGGTGGTCTGGGAGCAGGCACCGTCTCTACGGGGATGGGGTAATGAGGGGATGGCAGGGGGAGAGAAGCTGCAGAGAGGTGTGTAAGACTACAACTCTGCTTCCTGGTCCCAACCCTGGATAGTCACGGTTTGGAGGATTTAAGAAAATTGGCCAGATTTCTAGAAATGAGAGCTGCTTCATCCAAAGTGGGATGGATGCCGTCTCTCCTAACAAGACCAGGTTTTCCCTAGAAGCTTTGCCAATTATCTATGAAGCCCACCTCATTTTTTAAGTCAGATATCGGAGACCTGAAAATGTTGTATCCATCCCCTGACTTGTCTAAAGAAAAGTGGCAATAAAACTAATGATTTGCATCAGTTATATCAAAGGGGTCCATTACGTGTGCAACCCACCATCTTGGCATTGATATTTTTATTTAATTTATATACAGTTGAAGAGATTTGCTTTCAATTTGAGTTTAAGGAGGATAACTTTATGAATTTTAATATCAAGAAGCTTGATTTATTTTTTGTGTTTGAAACAGCATAGACAAATTAAAATCTATAAAAGCCAGAGGAAGTGAATCCAAGGCACTGTAGCATGACTAGGAATCAACCCCATGTCAAACATCGGTGGTTGCTATTGAACACCAATATGAAGTTATATATCACCTTTGCATTGGTCACATGACCTCTGACTATGATTAATTTTGAAAGGTCAAAGTCAAGGTCATAACGAGACTTGAATATCAAATACCTTCTTCAGCATCCAGTGAGCCGAACCCTTGATCCTAATCACTAAGTTTTGAACCTGATTACTTATCCATGACTGTGATTTGTGGTCAAAATCAATTACCTTTAACCTTAAACTTTGATCTCTTCTCCAGAATTTTCTTGAGCCTAACCTTTGATTGTGATTGCTGCACTTTGTTCATGATCACTCATTTTTAAGCACGATACTAGTAACATTGATTTTGAACCTTTGGTCACTGATTTTTAGCTTTGATTTGTTTGATTTTGATCACTGAGCTGTGATCCTGATTACTCATCTTTGCACTTAGCTTTGATCTTGAAGCTTTGTTCTTCAGTCTCTTCTGTAGCACTGTTTGATCCAAGCCTTTGGTTCTGATCAATGAACTTTGATCATGATTGTAGAAGTAATCTGATTGGTGATTACTTTGATCCTTCAGTCAGGATTAGAGTCTACCCAAGGCCTACCTTTTCACCAAATTTATTGAAACCCTTTCAAGTCCTTTTGTAAGAACAGCGAAACCATAACCGAAACCATAACTGCCTTAATGGAGGTTAAAAAAAATAGTTGCACTGCTTGCAGCAATCGCTGAGGCTACCCTGCTGTATTTTAGATGACATTTGAAGTTATACAAATTTCTTAATGACATGTTTATTGACACAAAGTGGCACCTCACATGCTGAAAAATAAAAACTCAAATGCTTGCTTCACCTCTTGGCAAGAAAGTACTTGTAGGTATAAAAACATTTACACAGTGAAATGAGAGCTTTTGCATGTGATGCTTCATGTGTCAAATGCCAATAGTGCTCCAGCAAATGTTGATCAGCAGCTCACTTTAAAAAATGTGAAGTAGGACACTGACAACAACAATGAATCCTTTCTTTGTAAACCAATTATTGCTTCTCCTGATCAGGTAAAGTGGTTGTCATTTAAATCAGGAAACACTTTTAATGGGGTCATCATTAGCAGGCTTGGGGAGTAATGGAATACATGTAACAGCGTTACGTAATTAGGATACAAAAAAATGTATCTGTATTCCGCTACAGTTACAGAAAAAAAGGACGTATTCAGATTACAGGTATATTTAGTAAAAATGGGGATTACTTCGCAGGATTACAATTTTAATGCATTTTATGATATTATCTGTATAATATATATTTTTTCTTTGAAATGAAAACGTCCCTTCATGGACAGCGACATGACGTCTCCTAACCCGGCAAAATATTGATGAAGTACCCGGATGTTAATGCATTTTCAATGGAGATCCGTGACTGGACACACTCAGAAAAATGCTCGCAAAATACGTGTTAAAATGCCATTTTGACCTCGATATTGAGCCAGTAAGATTAAATTACATTAAATTATGTCAGGAAAGTATTAAACTTACTCTGACACACACACACACACACACACATTCCCAAATATTAGTGTTGAAAGTTACACGGATCTGCGTTGTTCAAGCTGAGGCGTCCTGCAGCAGCAGCTGATGTTCAACGCAGCGCGGCTCCTAAAACCATTACAATACATTATATACATATTATATTTTTACACAAATGTCCTTGATTGACCGAGTTTCATTCATGAAGTCAGTGGTGTGTGCGCACATCTCTCTGTGTGGGCGGGTCATTATAATCTCATTATTTTAAGGTGCAAATAAAAAAAAAAAAATCCCCAGTCTCGTCGAACAATTTTAATCACTAACGACAAGTACTTTAACTAGACATTGGTCTAGCAGTGGAAAATATCAACTAGGCATAAGTGAAGAGTTAATGGTCCGTGTCATCGGGCGACACAGGTACGGCAGGAAACATACAGCTGTTATCATCCAAATATCACGGACAAAGTGACAAGAAGAACCAAAACCACTTACTTATGGAAGGAAATATTGTCTCCCTTGTTCCTCTGTTTGTGGCTTTGCCAACATGCGCAGCTTTCCGGCAATTCCACCTGTTTCTTGAACGTCTATGCGCGCAAATCACTAACTTGCCCGGAATTAAAATGGCGATCACGCCTCCTTACTGACAGTATTTACTTAATGGTTTTCATTATGCTTTTGTTCTTATTTTGAAAGTTCATTAAATGGACTGATATGTTAAACATGGTGCGAATGCCATGTAAAAGACTAAAGTAAGACAATTTTATGTTTACTGAACAAGTAGTAGACTTTTTTTGTTTTGTATATTGTTCTGCAAGCCACTTTTAATTACAAATTCATCCGCACACCGACTGAGTTTTCATTATCCTTTAATTGTTGGCATTTTTTGTTGAAAATTTAGCAGGTGAACACTGGGTGTGTTTAAAACAATATTGTGGGTGCTCTTAATTCATAATGTGAAGTAAAACAGAACATGCCATGTAAAAGAAAGTTTTATTTTGCTTAATAACTGTACTATGTAGTCAAGACTATTTATATTTATTTTCTTTTGTTTGTATTAGCATATTTGATATTGGAGTAATCCAGAAGTAATTGAAAGTAATCAAATTACATTACTTTAATATTATGGTACTTGGATTATGTTACTGACTACATTTTTCAACAGGTAACTAGTAACTGTATCGCAATACATTTTTAAAGTAACCCTCCCAACCCTGATCATTAGTCTATGCAGGTAATATGATGAGGTCTAAGCGATTCGAGCTATAATTATTTAAAGACATCTACAGGTTGCTGCCAGCATAGTTCAGTAATCACATTTAGATATTTTTTAGGCTAATATCTCCAAAAAAACAAAAAACTGAATTAGCAGGAGTTTTACTCCCCTCCTTCTGGCGTATTGTGGTATTTACCATATCTAAGTGTAAAAGCACAACGGCTGACTGCTGTCAGATCACTCTTATATATTAAAAGTGGGAAAGAAAAATGTGGTGTACCACAAAGCTCTCTTGGTCCTTTGCTGTTTTCCCTCTATATAGTCCCTTCTGACCAAATATTGCATCATTTACACCAATAATATGGTGCTCTGCGATTCATGTGGATCAGATAAGCATTCACATGTTCACAATTTGGAGCTATCCCCCCCATCTGTTGTTAAAGAATCTGTGCCATTCAACTTCCTATTACCTACCTCCGGTATAGGTCCAGCTTACCAGATGCACCGTTATGAAGCTCTAACCATCTCACTCAGTACCTGCGTGATATCATGATAGTTCAAATCTTTTTTTTGTTACTTTAATGCCCTATACTATGCCTAGATTGGGCATCGCTTTTTTGTTTGTTTGTTTGTTTTTTTGTCTGGACAGTGGTCTGAAGGAGCTTTCACACTTACTATTTTGGTTCACACCAAGAGTGATAAGAAAACACCCTCAGTCTCTCTCAGATGAATCGACTCCAACACCCATGACCTTTAACTGGAATAAGAGGATGGATGGCTTTCTGGTTTGTTACATTGAGAATTCACAGTATTTGTTTTCTTGTTGACATCATTGTTTGGGTTTCATTTTACAAACTGATTTTAAGGTCTTACTACTGACCTAAAACAATATGAAATGGCCATCATTCCACATTAAAAACACTTTTCGCTATCTTTTAACAAAATTTGCAAACCATATTATTTGGAACTTTGCTATTACACCAATTTGATATACAGGTGTATGCAAAAGTTTGGACACCCCTGATAATTTTCATGATATTCCTTTATAAATCATTGGTTGTCTGAATCAGACATTTCAGTTAAATATACCATATAGCAGACAAACACACTGATATTTGAGAAGTGAAATGAAGTTTCTAGTATTCACAGAAAGTGTGCAATAATTCTTTAAACAAAATTAGGCAGGTGCATAAAATTTGGGCACTCCAACAGAAAAAAAATACATCAATATTAAGGAGATCCTCCTTTTCAGAAATAACAGCATCTAAATGCTTCCTATAGCTTCCAATGAGAGTCTGGATTCTGGTTGAAGATATTTTAGACCATTCTTCTTTACAAAACATCTCCAGTTCAACCAGGTTTGTTGGTTTCCGAGCATGGACAGCCCACTCAAAATCACACCACAGATTTTCAATAATATTCAAGTCTGGGGACGAGATGGCCATTCCAGAACACTGTACTTGTTCCTCTGCATGAATGCCTTAGTAGAGTTTGAGCAGTGTTTAGGGTCGTTGTCTTGTTGAAAGATCCAGCCCTGGCGCAAACATTGTTCTCAAGAATCTGCTGATATTGACTGGAATCCATGTGACCCTCAACTTTAACAAGATTCCCAGTACCTGCACTGGCCACACAGCCCCACAGCATGGTGGAACCACCTCCAAATTTTACTGTAGGTCGCAAGTGTTTTTCATGGAATGCTGTGTTCTTTTTCAGCCATGCATACCGCCAATTGTTATGTCCAAATAACTCAATTTTAGTTTCATCACTCCACAGCACCTTATTCCAAAATGAAGCTGGCTTTCCAAATGTACTTTAGCATACCTCAAGTGACTCTGTTTGTGGCGTGTATGTAGAAAAGACTTCCTCTGCATTACAGCAAGCGTCTCCTTGTGCAAAGTGCACTGTACAGTTGAACGATGCACAGAGACATGATGTGCTGCAAGATCATGTTGTCGGTCTTTGGAGCAGGTCTGTGGGTTGACTACGACTGGTCTCACTATCCTTCGCATCAGCCTATCTGAGATTTTCTTGGCCTGCCACTTCAGGCCTTAAATAGTACTGTGCCTCACTATGTTCCTCACAGTGGAAACTGACAGCTGAAATCTCTGAAATAGCTTTTTATATCCTTCCCCTAAATCATGATGTTGACTAATCTTGTTTTCAGGTCATCTGAGAGTTGTTTAATGGGTCCCATGTTACCACTCACTAGAAGAGATTCAAAGAGGAGAAACATTTGCAAATGGCCACCTTAAATACCTTTTCTCATGATTGGATTCACCTGTCTAAGGAGGTCAAGGGTCAATGAGCTTACCAAACCAATTTTGTGTTCCAAGTGCTAAATGTATTCAAATCAATAAAATGACAAGGGTGCCCAAATTTATGCACCTGCCTAATTTTGTTTAATATGGCACACTTTCTCTAAATGCTAGAAATTTCATTTCACTTCTTAAATATCAGTGTGTTCGTCTGCTATATGATATATTTAACTGAAATTTCTGATACAGACAACCAATGATTTATAAAGGAATATCATGAAAATTATCAGGGGTGCTCAAACATTTGCATACAACTGTAATTGCATATTGATTATTAGCTGTGAAACATATTGAGATGCTTCTGATTTGATTGTGTACGTAACATTTATATTTGCTTTTTCTAATCATGTTTTCACAGAGTAATGAACTAGAAAGTGGTGAACTAGAAACTGGATGGAGTGCTGGGATTTTAACTTCTCCATAAACAATAAATATTTCAGATGCCATAAGGTTAGAAAACACTACAGTTTCTACTTGTGTGACTCCTTCTCACTTTTAGTCCCTTAGCTCCTGTGGATGTCAGGATGATTGACGGCATCGCACTGAATCAAGTCAAAGCCTTTCAGGTGGATCAGACACAGAATGGTGTATTTACCAGGGGAGCTAAAATTGTTCTTCAAATTTCATGTTTCAATCGCTTCAGTTTAACACATTGCTATGTTTTGACATTTATGTTAAAATAGTATAAAAACCTGTCAGCAACTTATTTTTTCAAGTGACATTATTAGAAGAGAGGCAGAAATAATTTCAGGCTAAAAAAAATACAAAACAAAATTAAGACAAATTACATTCTTGCACCCAGTCAAACTCTCCAGTCTTTTAAAGATAAATGTTAGGCTAAAAATTATGTTAGTGGAATCTTTCAGTTTTCATATTACGTGCTTGCACCAGTGAGATTGTTCCCCAGTAGTGACCATATTTCACAATGTAATGTTATTCAGTACCCAAACACACTTATATCATCAAAACATTAATACATTACATCAATACATTTGTTGTGAACTCACACATACTCTCAATTATTAAAAAAAACCCATCAGAATTATTGAGAGTAAAATCCAGTTGTGATTGTATATTTTCATCTGCCCAAATTTCCAGCAAATATTTCATTTCTTCAGCAGCTCTGTGTGAGCCTGATCCTGTCAGATCTCAGAAGCTGAGCAGTGCAGGACCTGGTTAGTACTTGGATGGGAGACCTCTTCGGAACACCAGCAGCTGTGTGTGTTTCTCCAAGTAAAACTGGAGTTACATCAGGAAAGGCATCCGGTGTAAAATGTATGCCAAATACCAATGTGGATCTGGCTGGGTCCACTGTGGTGACCCCGAACAAGAAAAAATGGGAGCAACCGAAAGGACAACAAACAGACACGTCATTTTGCATATAAATCATTGTTGTTATTATTTATAACATAGGTGTCTGCAGCAGATGGATAGATTGGTTGTCTGCCTGTGTGGTTCCCATCCAGAACCCAAGGTTGTTCTGTGGTGTGGTGGATGTGGTGATGAGCGAGACCAGCATATGGTCTTACACTTGATTTGATTATTTTAAAAAGTCATTCATTTTTGCAATTTGTATATGTTAACCTACTTGGCTAGTTAATGTGAAGCTGGCTAATTATCCAGGCAGGTTGAGTCAGGTCAACTGAGCTAAACAAGACTTGCTTAGTTCCGCTTGACCTGACTCAACCTGTCTGGATACCATGACCTGCATGACTGAGAATCACATAATTTCAATTTCATTTCAGTTTCAATTTATTTTCATTTATAAAGTGCCAAATCACAACACAGTTGCCTCAAAGCGCTTCACACAAGTAAGGTCTAACCTTATTACCCCCAGAGCAGCAGTGGTAAGGAAAAACTCCCTCTGAGGACGAAACCTCAAGCAGACCAGACTCAAAGGGGTGACCCTCTGCTTGGGCCATGCTACAAACATAAATTACAGAACAATTCACAAAACTAATATACAGGAAATGCAGTTGGTGCACAGGACAGGAGGGTCTCCAGCACAAATACCACACCTATCTCTGGAGAGAACAGAGAGAAAAACAGAATCAGGTGTCAGAAAGACAAGAAATTTGCCAGCATTAAACAAGAAAAATAGGAAATACTAAGGCGATCGCTGGCCACTAGCCCTAAGCTTCACTAAAAGACCCAGAATTTAGGTAAAGCTGAGGCTGCGGCACGCTCCGTTTCCTAATAAAATGAATCAAAGGAGTAAAAAGGTGGGATTGTATTGTATTAAATGGTTTCACATAAAATGTCAAGTGTTTTGTGTGTGTGTGTGTGTGTGTGTGTGTGTGTGTGTGTGTGTGTGTGTGTGTGTGTGTGTGTGTGTGCGTGTGTGCTTGTGGTGCAATAAAAGCTGCGTTTAGGAAGAACACGTAGAGTCTCGCTTGTCTGCTCACCAACGACTGCACAGAAAATGTTAAAGCCGCCTCTTTTTATGCATATAGGGTGAGGCCCCCTGCTGGTCTCTTATAGACACCACATCAAGCTAATATGAATCATGGTCATTTTAGTTTACAGAAGACTCCTCCAAGATCAGTAATATCAGAGAGGCTTTTACCGGCTGTTGATTAAAATTCACGGTCAAGCTAACCAAAGCTGAACTTGACACCAACAGAAAAATAAACAGAAATAGTTTAGAATTACATTTGCATGATTCAACATATAATGTTGCTATTGACAGGGATTATGGTAAATATGTAAATTTCACTTTTTAAAAAAAAGCTAGTTTATGCCACGAAACTCTATCAAACAGTTTTCATTTGTGTGATGATTTCAGCTTTACAGACCCAGAGTTGTTGTTTCGAGTTTAAATAAATGCCGATCCCCGCTGCTTTGATGTCAGTCTGAAAAGCCCATTCATCTCTTTTAAAGTCAGCAGTTTGAACCCAAAGGGCTGCGTTGGACTTGTCCTGAGAAATCCTTTGGCTGCTGAGAGGCATCTGTGATATTTTCTGCTTAAGTGCTGTCTGCAAGTATTTGTATGCAGTAGCCAAAGTTACATCATTTCGGTTTAGACTTCTAGTTTTTTTTTTTGTTTTTTCATGTTTGCTGTTACTGTATCACACACACGCGCACACACACACATATACACAGTATTTTCTCAACCCATCATCCTCTGACGGTTGCCTTCAGCTTGCAGGTTGGCCCAGTGAATTGAGTTGATGGCAGGTGGCCTCGTGCCACACAGTGCCATGTGGTTGCAGCCTCTGAGATCACTATTTTTATAATGAGGTGTCAGTAGCGATGATGGATGCTGTCTCTCCTCCTCAGTTTGGGCTCCAAAGTGGAGAGACTGGGTAAAAGGGCCAAGGACATCAGAGAGTAGAGGAAATGTGCAAGATGTGGGCAGCATAACTGAGTTGCAGTTTTCCCTTTTTTTTTCTCATTAACAGAGACATCATATGTGACGCAAGCACAGAGAAGTGCTACAGTCCTTGTATAAGCACCAAGGATCTGAATGATGATGATATCTTAGGTTTTCAAAAACCGGATCCCATTGAGTTATTCGTGTTAAATCATATTCTGGTTATGTTGTTCTGTGGGGTTGTAAAAGTAGATTTACACACTGTGTGTGTGTGTGTGTGTGTGTGTGTGTGTGTGTGTGTGTGTGTGTGTGTGTGTGTGTGTGTGTGTGTGTGTGTGTGTGTGTGTGTGTGTGTGTGTGTGTGTGTGTGTGTGTTATAAGAACTAGCACATCAGTTAGCTCAATCAAATCATCCTCTTGCTTGTGTCATTGTCTCACGCGCTCACACAACCGGGTCGACGCTTGTGTGTGTACTACAAAAAAAAAAAGACTGTGTACTTCCTCAGTGCAGTGAAAAAAAATTAAGTCAGAAATTAGTCCAGCTTTTCATTCTAACTTCCTGCAAACAGCCTCCAGACGCCTTACAGTGAAGTGGATTTGTTTTTTATGTGTGTGTGTGTGTGTGTGTGTGTGTGTGTGTGTGTGTGTGTGTGTGTGTGTGTGTGTGTGTGTGTGTGTGTGTGTGTGTGTGTGTGTGTGTGTGTGTGTGTGTGTGTGTGTGTGTGTGCATAGTGCAATGGTACCAAACATACGGAACCAAATTTGCACTCTAAATGCAATGCAACACAAATGGGACAAATAATCCATGTCATGTGACATACAAATGACAAGGATCCACTCAGCCGTTATATAAATTTTAATCAAACATGCCCCAATCACTCTCATATTTGAAAGTGAGATACAGACTGGCACTCACCATCGCCTGACAAAATTTGATCCAGTGTCGCAGACCGAACAGTCCTCCTAAAAATTGGTCCATCCTGCCTTCACTGCGCATGCGTCATTTCTGAACATCACCAGCGTTTCGCTGATTATCACCTCGTTTCTGCTTCAAACTACACTCCAGTCATCATCTATCTCAGTGACAGATGTCTGAAGCTTTTGTACAACAATCATTTCCACATAAATTCAGCATTATTTCATCATAGAAGATGGCGGACCGATCGCCTTCATCATTTCACAGTGTCAGTAACGACTCATCAATTATCGCCTCATTTTTTGCTTAAAACTGACTTTAGAATGATTTAAGAGGTTTTACATTTCATCTGATGGTTAATAATCCCATTAATCCATTTGATCGCTTTGGGTGCATAGACATGACGCATCCTCTGTCCCTTCACCAGCAGCTTTTACTCCTGCTCTTCTGATATCATTATTGTTTTGATTGACATTTCTGCATCTCCACTAGGGACCAGTGACAGACATAGTACCACGGCACATAGTAGAAGAAACCCAGAGCAGTAACCGTTTTCACGATGGGAGCAGCGTATAGAATGTTGTATCCCCCCTAAGAGTGGCGCGATAATATATTGTAAAAAAAAGAAAAGCAACTACTTGAGTTTTTTTTTGTGTGTGTGTGTCTGCTAAAGGTAATCTGTTTCTTGAAGTTTGTTGTAAACACTGTTCTTTTAAAAAAAAATTTCATTTAAGCCATTGCACCAATAAGTTCAACGAATCACTTTCTTTTGATATGAAGCAGCAAAGACATGATGTTAGCAACTCAGCCACATGGGGTGTGCAGCCAGTACATTCTGAGTGCCGGTCCCAAGCCCGGATAAATGAGGAGGGTTGCGTCAGGAAGGGCATCCGGCGTAAAACAAGCCAACCCAACTATGCAGACTAAGAATCGAATTCCCATACCGGATCGGTCGCGGCCCGGGTTAACAACGTCCACAACCGGTGCTATTGCCCAACAGGGTGCCGGTGGAAATTGGGCTACTGCTGGGTGAAGACGACGAAGAAGAGGAGGAAAATGTTGCCACGAACAGCGGGAGAAGAAGAAAACTAGAAGGGTGGAAATGAGAGTGGGGACTTTGAATGTTGGTAGTATGACTGGTAAAGGGAGAGAGCGGGCTGATATGATGGAGAGGAGAAAGGTAGACATATTGTGTGTGCAAGAGACCAAGTGGAAGGGAAGTAAGAGCAGGAGCATCGGCAGTGGGTACAAGTTGTTGTACCATGGTGAGGACAGGAAGAGAAATGGTGTTGGGGTCATTTTAAAGGAAGAGTATGTTAAAAGTGTGTTGGAGGTTAAGCGAGTGTCTGACAGGGTGATGAGTGTGAAGTTGGAAATTGAAGGGGTGATGATGAATATCATCAGTGCATATGCCCCACAGGTAGGTTGTGAGATAAAGGAGAAAGAAGATTTCTGGAGTGTATTAGATGAGGTGGTGGAGAGTGTGCCCAAGCATGAAAGAGTGGTGATAGGAGCAGACTTCAATGGGCATGTTGGTGAAGGGAACAGAGGTGATGAGGAAGTAATGGGTAGATATGGTATCAAGGATAGGAATGGGGAAGGACAGATGGTAGTTGATTTTGCAAAAAGGATGGAAATGGCTGTGGTGAATACCTACTTTAAGAAAAGGGAGGAGCACAGGGTAACATATAAGAGTGGAGGAAGGTGCACACAGGTGGACTACATTCTTTATAGGAGATGCAAGCTAAAAGAAATCACAGACTGTAAGGTGGTAGAAGGAGAGAGTGTCACTAGACAGCATAGGATGGTTGTTTGTAGGATGACTTTAGAGGTAAGAAGAAGAGAGTGAGAGCTCAACAAAGGATCAGATGGTGGAAGCTGAAGGAGGAAGACTGTTGTGTGAAATTTAGCGAGCAGGTGAGAGAAGCACTAGTTGGAGGGGAAGCAATTTTGGACAACTGGAAAAGTACTGCAGATGTGGTGAGGGAGACAGCTAGGGCAGTACTGGGTATGACATCTGGACAGTGGAAGGAAGACAAGGAGACTTGGTGGTGGAATGAAGAGGTCCAGGAAAGCATAAGGAGAAAGAGGTTGGCGAAAAAGTTTTGGGATAGTTGAAGAGATGAAGAAAGTAGACAGGAGTACAAGGAGATGCGGCATAAGGCGAGAAGAGAAGTGGCAAAAGCAAAGGAAAAGGCATATTGCGAGCTGTACAAGAAGTTGAATAGTAAGGAAGGAGAAAGGACTTGTACCGATTGGCCAGACAAAGGGACAGAGCTGGAAAGGATGTGCAGCAGGTTAGGGTGGTAAAAGATGCACATGGTAATGTGCTGACAAGTGAGGAGTGTGTGCTGAGAAGGTGGAGGGAATATTTTGGAGAGTTGATGAATAAAGAAAATGAGCGAGAAAAAAGGCTGGATGATGTGGTGAGAGTAAATCAGGAAGTAAAAGAGATTAGCAAGGAAGAAGTGAGGCCTGCTATGAAGAGGATGAAGAGTGGAAAGGCAGTTGGTCCAGATGACATTCTAATGGAGGCATGGAAATGTCTAGGAGAGATGGCAGTAGAGTTTCTAACCAGATTGTTTAATAAAATCTTGGAAAGTGAGAGGATGCAAGTACAAATCCAGACATCGACTTATATGACAAATCCAACTGAGTCTAATGTGAGCCCTTTTAAGCCAAAGTTTTGCACATAGCAGGAGAATTTCTACATGCAGAATCACAGAATTGTGGGACTTGGAGGATATTTGTCCCATAGGAGGTTTATGGATGTGCTGAGGGAGGACATGTAGGTGATTTCTGTGACAGAGGAAGATGCAGAGGACAGGGTGAGACTGAAACGACTGGCTGCTCTGGCGACCCCTAACAGGAGGAGCCGAGAGAAAAAGAAGAAGGACTTGTACTTGAACAGATGTGACTGGAAATTGAACCCAGGTGTACATATTGGTAGCCCAGAGCCTATGGATAGGATCATGTGACACCTCAGCGGAAACTAACTGCTGCTGTATAATACTGTGACTCCTCTGCAGAATGGATGCAGGTTATCTTGATGGTGACTGCAATAAGATGAGATATATCGAAAGGAGAAGGAAAGTAAACAACTGGGAGTATTTTTCTTCACACAGGCCATATTGGGTAAACTTTAGAAGACATAAATTCACTTTGGTTCTTATTTTTCATGAGGAAATCTCTGTGAACATCTTGAGGAATGGATTTTGGCAGGAAGTGATAAACCGTAGGGAGATCTGTCTGTCAGCAGGCACAACTCTACTCCCTAAACTATTATGCTGATTGATTGGAAATTTTGCATCTGCCACAATGTCATCACAGCCTGGTCCTCTTCCAAGATCAGTTTGGATGCATTTTTTCACATGGAGAAATTCAGATTATATTCATATCTGTAGGCATGACATTCTGTGAAAGTGCTGCAGATGCCAGGAGGGTCAGCCACACTTGCTTCAATGTTGGAGCTCACAGTATAATGTGTAATTTTCACCGTTCAGTTTGTCCTAATATCTGCTCTCTGCCCTGGAAGAATGATAAAATATGCAATTAATGGTGCTGCCTCTGACCCAGTTCAACAGTTCAGTGATGGGGCAGCCTGATATCCACTGATGGGCCCGCTGACAGGTGACATCATTAAACATGACCCCTCCACTACTGTTAAATAAAGCTGAGATAGGGTCATTTTGAAGATTTATGCAATATTGTAAAATTTTAAAAAGACGATATTGAAATGCATCAGTCAAATCAATTATTAACTTCAGTTCCACCGGGCCTAACACACCACTTAATGACTCGGTTTTTGTAGAGTCTGGAGCTCAGCTATGAGGAGAAAGGTGATTGAAATCTGGACATTTTATACAAATTTGATGATGAACTGAAAAAAGATTTTTTTTTTTTTTTTTCGATACTATCATTGCACATTCTAATCCAATTGCAATGTTTTTCCACAAATCTGAGTGGTTAATCATGTGAGATTTCAGACCATAAACGTTTGTGTAAACGGTGGCAGAATATTAAAACCATTTCACATTAAATGTGTTACTCTGCACCCTGTCCATGCACGTTGCTACGCAGATGTCAATAATGGCGCTGTCAGCTGAGAGCGAGAGGTTGCCATCCGCCATTAAACATGAAGAAGAAGAAGAAGAAACAGAAACAGAAACTGGTGGAGCAACAACGCCAAAGAATTTCCAGTTTGGCATGAAGACACTGTTGCAGGATAAGCTCTGACGAGCCAACCACACCCTTTGTCTGCGTAACATTTTGACCAAATTATATTATTATTATGCAGATTAAGATGTAGCCTTCAGTGGGGACACGGATCCATGCAAACGTTGGAATTGGATTAGAATGGGAATAACCCCTTGTGTGTAATGATTTACAGACATCAAAGTATTGGACTACCCCGAAACATCCAAGACAAACCACTGTAGTTTGTGCCCTGCCATTTCTTAGCAGCTTTTTACTTGTGTAGTTTCATTAGATTTCTCCTCAAAATTGAACTTAAGCTTGACATTATACAAATTATTAATAATTTAACAACTAAACATTCTGGGGTTTTTTCTAGGTTATTGAAGCTCTAATGTGGGCTGCGGTGGGACCTAAAGTGTAAAGTTTTTCAGTTTTTTTAAAAGGAAGGTGACAGCTGTGATCAATTATCACTTACTGGTTTTACTGGGTAGAGGACACTACCAACACAATATCCTTTATCATGCCCCAAACCTTGTGATGGAAAATGGAGCCAACACAGAACTGTCAAATCTTGCAGTTCCTTAAATGGTCACTTGAGGCCTGCTCCAAAACTGAGTCACTCCCATACACGCCATACACTGTATCAGTGGTGAGCACAGTTACACAAATCTGCTAACTTCTAATTATCAAAGCTTTTTTTGTTAGCGGATTAGCTTTTCAGCTAACGTCAGAAACTATCAGCGGACCAATTAGCTTCTGATACATTTAGTTCCGATAACTTTTAGACCGCTAACGGTTATGTACATAGTAAGGGTGAACGTTTATAAATCCTGTTGGCTCCTGACTGCTACATATTTTGCAGCAGTGAGGCAGCTGAGAGGAGCTGAGGTCACCTCTACCCCAGCAGGAGGGACCTTTTTTACTGCTACAAAAAAAAAACAAAAGTTATTCCCCTTTACAGCATACAGCGGTCCAGCCATGAGGCCGAAGTCCTCAAAAGGAAGGCAGGTTTGACTTAAGGTTTTAATTTATAAATCAAATGAATCCAGATTGTTTAACAACATTGATGTCACAGGTGCAGCTAATAATGCTGATGAGGGTGAAGGACTCTTCTGCCAGCATCGTCTCCACAGACAAAAAAACAGTTTGCATACCACCTGGAGAGCAAAGAAAAGAAAACAACACCAAAATGTCCAGCCAAACCCCCCAACACACAACAGTCAAGTCTATCAGTTGTACAAAGTGCCGCCTGAGGGATCAAAGGTCATGGGCATTCAATGTTGGTTTTTGGCCTTGCCGCTTATGTGTAGAAAGTTCTCCAGATTCTCTGAATCTTCTGATTATATTATGGACTGTAGATGATGGAATCCCTAAATTCCTTGCAATTGAACATTGAGAAACATTGTTCTTAAATTGTTGGACTATTTTTTCACACAGTTGTTCACAAAGCGGTGATCCTCACCCCGTCTTTGCTTGTGAACGGCTGAGCCTTTTGGGGATGCTTCTTTTATACCCAGTCATTACTGGCATAGTTCCACCTTAGAACTGGAATATAATATATAAGATATACCTTACTGAATTTTCATGACACTCATCTGTTTCAGATTACCCTGTTCACCTGTGGAATGTTCCAAACAGGTGTTCTTTGAGCATTCATCAACTTTCCCAGTCTTTTGTTGCCCCTGCCCCAGCTTTTTTGAAATGTGTTGCAGGCATCCATTTCAAAATAAGCAAATATTTGCACAGAAACAATAAAGTCTATCAGTTTGAACATTCAATAGCTTTTCTTTGTGGTGTATTCAATTGAATATAGGTTGAAGAGGATTTGCAAATCATTGTATTCTGTTTTTATTTGCATGTCACACAACATCCCAACTTCATTGGAATTGGGGTTGTGTACTGGACAAAACCTACGTGACGTCAGCCTTAGGTCTATAGAGATCCGGAACAGCCGGAATGTCTGGGTGTCGCCATGTTGACAGCAGTGACATGATTAACTACTTATTGTCCCTCAAATGATTGCTGGTGATGCAATAATGTTGTTAATGAAACACAGATTTACCCTCATAAAGAGGAAAAAAAAAACACCCCAAAATGGGCTCTTACTTATTTGTAGATACCAACAGCTAATAGGACATCTGTGCTGTTGGTTTATCATCAGCCATGAAGCTTTCTTTTGTGGAGATACACCCAGGAGATCTAGTCGGATGAATGCAAATAATTAAAATGAAAAAATGAAATGAAAGTGGTTTTCATTCAACATACAGTTTGTTCACTGTTCAATAAGTGTTAAACTGACACATATGGAACTAATATGGAACTAATAGGATTAATAAATGGATTAGTTTTGACTGTGTTGAATGCTTGGTTTGCAAAGTAAAGGTCAAACAATGTCGATGTACATTGGATTCTGTGGCATGTGACATGTTATCACGTTACATATGTAACATGATAACTAAGCATGACACATGGTGCAAACTTTCCTTTTTAAAACCCTATTAACTCCATAAATAATTTTCATCACATTTTTCAAAAATTGGAGTAACTTTAACTTTTGACCCCTGTACAAACTGAAACTGACCTTTGCCACCATTCTTGCTGTTTTTACCCCATAACTCCTTAACATTTAGTCATACATAGTCCAAACTATACCTTTTTTGGAATATTTATGATCAGATAAATAATCTGTTATACTTTTCAATATGATTGGTGCATTTTTAAATTTTAATGCCTGTGTAAATCTTCATTGACCCCTACCTGGCCGCCATATTGAATTTTCAAGTCGCCAGCACTTTTTTCTAAAACACTGATTTATGAAGAGCACGCTTGACAAATCTGATGCTTGTATCACCAAGTGAACAATTTTGGCCAAAAGTCATATTTATCTGCTCCACTAGTGGGGAGCAGATTGGGTAGTGTTTATAAAATAGAATATTAATGAAATTAATTTTCAATTAATTTCATCCATTTTGGAATAAGACTGTAACATAAAATGTGGGAAACGTGAAGCACTGTAAATACCTTCTGGCTGCCCTGTAAAAGCTATTATAAGGATTTTGAACTTTACTCACTTTTTAAATACACTGCTATTATTTTGAACATAAATGTACATATAATATTTAACTGTAAATGTGAGCTCCTCCTCTCAGTCTGCAGTTCTGAAACCAGCCTTTGTTCTTTTTTAAAAAAAGAAAAGACACAGTCTCCTTTCAGTTCAGTTACTTAGCAACTAAATGACATATCACGCAAATAAAAACCTGAGCCCTCAGCGGTCAAAAGAAAAAAAAAAAAACCCTCAAGAAGAGAAGGACATCAAAATGATTACATTTATAAATCTGTTTCCTCTTGGCCAACATATTCAAGGTGGACGTGTCAACCTCAAGGTTTTTCCTCCCACTTTGGGCCAAAAAGGCTGTTAGCGCATATTTCTCAGGGAATGTCGGTCAATACGGCTATTAAATTTCATGTTGCAGAACTGAAATTACAGCGGGTTGTTGGAAACATAAATTTCAGGGCAGAGCAGAGGAGGATCAATGGAAGTGACGAGTGACACGTGACAAAGAAAGAGAAACATTTGTTCTGTGAGACGTTACAGAGAACAAAAACAGCAATAATGTGATGAACAAGTTCGCAGTGAAATAATCACCTGCCAGCAGAGATCTCAAACTGGCAGCTCGAGGGTCGGATACAGTTAAAAAATAAGAATCTTGTGGCCAACTAAGATACAGTCAGGTCCATAAGTATTTGGACAGAGACCAATTTAGGAACGTACAAGATCCCTCATCCACAATGGAATTGTAATGCCTCAGTGCCACGCAGCGCCACGGAATGGACTGCAAGCTAAGGTAAGCAGCTAACTGGATAATCAGTCTGCTCTTGGGAGATCTATTTTGTTCTGCCACATTAACATCACAAAATCTCCGCCTTCTTCTGTTTTCTTTCCCTCTAAGTCTCAGTTGCTCCCACATAGCTTCAAATAACCGCTGACCTTTTCACAGCGCAGCCACCTTTCAGATCATTACAAAGGTAAATAAGAAAGCTCTAATCATAGCAAAATTAGTCCAATATCACACCACAAGGGTGTTATGGCACCTTTTTGATGTTAGTGTGTTTTCCTCATATTGGAATTGATCACACACATACACACATAAAGGAATAATAATCATAAATCTTGGCCTAAAGGCTTTGAGCTCACACTGAGCTCACCTTTACAAAAGCGCTCCATGTGCCAAGCTGAAACTGGAAATGGAAAATGGCTTTCAAGTAAATTCCGCTTTGAATTTTCTTCTGTGGTCAAAGACGTAATCATGAAGGCAACACAGCAAGTGACTGTACAATATGTGTGACTGAAATGTGAAAGCGAGTTGCACCTCTTATACAATGTTCTCCTTCAGGTGTAATTTAAATGGGCAATATCTAAAGTTTTTTGTTTATTTTTTTTCCCACTACACTGCTAACAGCTTTGGGCTTGCAGATCAAAAATGCAGATGAGTGGATGTGTGGGTTAGTCGAGCTCAGTGAGATTTTGTAGACAATAACTTAAAAACATTATATACTATCATTTTGTAACTCACCATCTTAAAAGAGGACATAATAAAGAGGAAGCGATTAGTTTGTGCTGAACTTTGATGCATCAGGTCAACTGAAAAAGCACCTTTGTTTTGCCTATGTAATATCCTACAGACATGTCTGGCACTTACAAGCTGGTTAGTGGATGCTGAATGAGGAGTACGCCCTTTGCAGGCCATAAGGCCCTTTGGAGCTGGTGCTTATCCCCGGATACCATAGCATGAAGAGGATGACAGTCTACGACTCCCCCTGGATGGGACACCAGTCCACACAGGTCCCTTCCTCAACCGAGGTTCGTACCCAATTTACAGCTGAGACTGATGTCTTGTCAAAATACACAGGCAGGAAGTTTGACCGGCTGGACACTGGTTTGATAATGGAAAATTAGAAACAGCTACCTACCTTCACGTCATGTTAGCGTCAGATAGCATGCTAGCATTCACCTTTGCATGAACATCAGCTAACACGTAGGTGATCACAGGTAGAAAGATCCATGTCCAGTAAGTGGACAAATATGCAGTGAGCTATACGACAAAACAGGAAAGTAAAACGGGAATTTAAAAATTGACAGAATGTGTGGCTGAGGATGACATCAATACTTTTTGTCTGTACCGCAAATTAGTGATGGTAAATTTGAAACATTCTTTGGAACGTTTTGTTAATTTAGCAACACCTGTGTTTTGAGCTATTGTTCCAGAGTCTGTATCAAAAGGATGACATCATATGCTCTTGTAAATTAGGTCTCATTACATTACAAACCATTTCAAATGGTCCCGTTGATTTGTGCCCTTTGGTGTTGAAACATGATGGGGGGGTATGGTGGCCAAGTGGTCAGCGCCCTTTCTTCCAAAACAGAAAGTTCCTGGTTCAAGTCCACCTGTGTCCATTCTCCATATGATATGGAGTTGTGTTAAGAACGGCATCTGGCATAGAACATGCACCAAATCAACAAGCAGATCCTTATCCGATCTGTTGCGGCTACCCCATCCAATAAAGCACAATCTGAAAAAACTTAGTGTTGAAACATAACAATACACAAGGTAATGAAATACAACCCCAAATCAGAAAAGTTGCAACAATATGAAAAAAACAGGGATTCTTTCATTTACATTGACTTCTATTTCATTGCAGACTGTATGAACCCAATATATTTTTTGTGTTTCAGGACTGCAAAACATTCCAAAAGGTTTTAGAGCAAGTAATTTTGGAGCTAGTAATGAGGTCGGAAAAATTTGATAATGATTATTTTACTAAAGAGATGTCAACACAAAAGTATAAAAGCAGTATTCACAAAAGCCTGAGTCGTTGAGAAGCAAAGATGGCAGAGGATCTCTAGTTCGTCAACAAATGTGTGAAAAAATGAAGGAAATGTTTAAAAACAATGTTTCTCAAAGAAAGCTTGGAAGGGATTTGCATATTTGTCCTGTGCAGTGCATAATAGCATTAAAAGATTCAAGGAATCTGGAGGAATTTCAGTGCATAAAGGGAAAGGGCACCAACCTAAGATGAACACCCATGATCTCCAATCCCTCAGATAGTACTGTCAAGAACTGTCATTCATCAATAGCTGATATAACCACATGAGCAAAGGGTTACTTTGGGAAACATTTGTCAAGCACCACTTCTTACTTCTTATTAGACTACTATTTACTTCTCTGGGCTCAAAGAAATCTGGATTGTACCATCACACAGCAAAAACATGTATTGTGGTCAGATGAATCAGTATTCAAAATCTTTTTTGGAAGAAAATTGACACCATGTGCACCAGACTGAAGATGAAAATTACCATTCAGACTGTTATTAGCAAGAAGTCCAAACCCTAGATTCTATCATGGTATGGTGTTTTGTGTCAGTCCCACTGGCAAAGGTAAGTCACACTTTTATGATGGCAGCTTTAATGCAGAAAAGTACACATTACAAAGGCATGGCTGTAGAGAAAAAGGATACTGCTACTGGACTGGCTTGCCTGCAGTCCTAACCTGTCCCCAACAGAGAATGTGTGTAAAATTTTAAAGAGTCCCATCATTTTTGGGAATGTTTTGTTAGCCTGAAATGCTAGATTGTGAAATGTATGAATAAATGAAACAATGTGTGAAAAATGTGTTTTGCATTTTCCATATTGTCCCAACTTTTTCTGATTTGGGGTTGTAGGATTATAGTAATGAGTCTCATAAACAATGCTTAAATAACAAGAACAAAATCAGTAAAAGTTACATTATTTATGGAGGGGCTACAGTCAGCACAAGGTCGGTACTGTACGTCCACCTAGTATATATATTGCCCATGTTATTTAACTACACTTTGATGTTCTGACCATGGGTTTTGTGGTCAAAACTAAACAATTTTTTTCAGACTGCTGGTCTACCTACTGCTTCCTGCTTCTGGTTTGTCACTTCTCAAATCACCAGCATGGGAGACAATAAGAAGAAGAGGAAAATCAGGAGTAGAAGAGAAATGTGCCAGACAATGGAAGGGACCATTAGGAATACCTGGTAGAGGTTAGAAAGATATGTAAATGAGCTGTCTGTGTTGCCCTGTTCAGTGGGGATGTGGATGACAGGGTGTGGCGTGGCGCTCCAGAAAAGCTGTAACCATTAGTAGACCTGCTGATGTTGACTTCCATTACTGAAACTTGTGGCAGGATGCAGCCATGACTAATAGAGTGCAAACTGGCTAATGCTGCAAAAAACAGCATGGACACCTGCAGCAGGCAGGGTCGGGGATACACATTGTTGGATGGGAATACACAAATCAAGGTTTTCTACAAGTGTTTCTTTTGTGGTTTTCTGTACATTAAATGAAGACACTACCCCTGCTGGATAAATTAACCCCTACACAGCTAAGAAGACATGATTGTCTCCATATGTCACCTGTGAAGAGGGAAACAGATGAAAATGAAAGTGGTGCATCATCAGCATACACTCGCACTCACTGGATTTCTCTTCACGATGGTGGTTAATTAAAGTCTTGCTGCTGGAGTTTGTGGCATTTTCTGTCTTTCTTATTAACCTTTGCAATAAAAAAGGTATTTCAGGATAAAAAAAATGGTGTGTTTAAGGACGGCTAATGATGTTTATATAAAACAGAAGCTAAATATGATGGAAGGTTGGGCACTGCAAATGGACAGATTTGATCTATGATGTTGACTTGCTCCTAGTTATTAGAGGGTGATAAATGTCATAAGTACTTTTATGTTCATTTAATTACTGACAAAAACCATAAAGACTTCAGGAAAATGATGCTGTGAGCTGTCAAGGATTTCACCATTTTAATTTCCTGTGCTTTCAGTTAAAATCATTATAGAAACTTTGCATTATTTATTACTACACTTGAAAAATGTCAGCTACCTATTTTACAAACACTACCCAATCTAGAGCCTATGGATCCCTACAGGCACCACACTAGTTATAATATTTTTGCTATTATTATATTATGCTACTTAACTTCTTGCTAAATAAATAAGGTTCTAATGCTTCAAATACATAGAGCACTTTTTAGAGCAAAGACAAACATTAGAATATGTAACAACAGAGCAGCTATCAGTAATATTTAGAGTGTTTTATTATTTTGAAGTGTAAAACATTTGATATGCATTCTCATAGTTGTGGCTTGTAACATTGGTTTAAAATTTTGCACAGATCTTTGAAGGATATGTCGAAATGAATATATTTTCTCAGCTTTCTGTTTCAAGATGACAGATTAAAGTTGTGCCATGGCATGTTGCCATGGCAATGACTCCAGAGCAGTCAGGCTCCCACATCCTGGTCCGTGAAATGTGAAATATGAACTTCCCCAGGGCGTTTTCATCTCCCATCGGCTTTGATTCAAGACCTGCAGAAGAACCCACTCCCACTTCTGGATGATGCCACACCTTAAACAGAGAGAAAAAAAACAGAGTCAGACAGCAGAAAGACAACAAATACAGTATAATTTATCAGTATTTAGCAACAAGAAAAACAAGAAATACTAAGGTGATTGCTGGCCACTAGCCCTAAGCTTCACTAAAAGACCCAGACTTTAAGTTGAGGCCAAGGACCGCTCTCTTTACTATTGAAATGAATTTAAAAGGGTAGAAAGCATAGTAACACACTATGCCAGTATGCTAGCCGTATGAAAGGGAAAATAAGTGCGACTTAAGTCTGGATTTGAAAGTCTATCATAATATCTCAAATGTGGAGATCAAAGGACAATGTAGGATCAAAAATTACACCAAGGTTCCTCACTTTGTCAGTGTGCTGTATGACACACGAGCCTAGGCAAAGCTTTAGCTTGTCAAATTGATGCCGATGTCCCCCTGGACCAAGAACCATCATTTCAGTCTTGTCAGGGTTTAAAAGTAGGAAATTGCTAGACATCCACCTTTTTGCTGATGCAAGGCAATCTTCTAAGGATTTTATGTGAATGAGTTACCAGCAGTTATCGGCACATGTAACTGAGTATCATCAGCATAGCAATGAAAGGTAATACCAAAACGCCACAATATGTGCCCAAGGGGTGCTATATAAATGGAGAAAAGCAGGGGGCCTAAGACAGACCCCTGTGGAACCCCAAATTTCATGTCACTAAGGTTAGAGGTAGTGTTAGTACAAAACACAGTGAGAGCGACTGGTCAGGTATGATGTCAACCATGCAAGGGCACTCCTAGTAATCCTAAAATGATTTTCCAGCCTATCGTTTAGAATATGGTGATCCAAAGCATCAAATGCAGCACTAAGATCTAACAGCACCAGAACCGTAGCGGTGTCCGAATCCATTGCAAGCAGAAGATCATTCACCACTTTAGTGAGAGCCGTCTCTGTGGAATGAAGATTCATGATTGAAACCATGATTTTTATGATCCATTTCACCTTAGTTGTTATGGATTGCAACCCCAGAGGTCCAGAAACATTAAAAAAGCTTTAATGTGGAAACCTGAGGGTGAAAGCGATATGTTTTTGTTTCAAATCATAAATACATCAGGTGGAATCTTGGAGTGACAGGTGCAGACCACGGCATGCTATTTTTTTGTTTTGTTTGTTTTTTTTTTGCCAGATGGAAGTTGGGCCGTCTGTCTAAATGAAGAATGCGCTGTCAAAATGCTCGTCAATTGTTAGTCATGATATTGAGTTTATTAAAGCCAAAAAACTCATCCTCAGTGTGATTCTTTGAAAACTATGTAGATGCACAACATAGCCATCCATTTGTGAAACTCGCTTGTTCCAGTTATGGGTCTCGGGGGGGCTGCAGCCTGTCTCAGCAGCCATTGGGCAAGAGGCCACAACATAAACCTTGTTACTCAAATACTCTCTTCTGTTTAAGAAGTGATTGATGTCGCCTCAGCCTGTGTTCTGCGTATGCCTCGGGCATCAGCGGTAATTGTCTCATTTGAAAAGAATGGAAAGATCTTACGGCCCTTATTTCAAGTGTGGCTGTTACCTGATTGAACTCCCCTCTTTCAGATGACAGCCTCCATCTGTGAAATTGTCAGGCTGAACTTCATTTAAATCTTGAGGAAAGCCAATTAGCAGCCCTGTGTTGGTGTTAGCTGTGACCCCGATGACACCGGAGAGGATTGCCCACGCCCAAAGCTGTGAAAGAAATTAAGTCATGCTTTTCTCATCATTTTCAGTCCTCGAGGGAAGAGAGTACTCCATTATTAGATATTTTAAAAGAATTCAGAATCAATGACCATTTTCCAGTGAAACAACAGATCGTGAACTTATTCTGTACTGACCATGACCCACCAGTTCCTGTTGTGGACCGTCATCACTGAGTCTGATCGAAGGTACAAAGTAAAATAAGATGTGTGTCCTCTATTGTCTTTTTGCTCAGAGCATCGCTCCTGCTGCAGTTTCTTCTTCTTTCAGCTGCTCCCATTATCAATCATCACAGCAGGTCATCCGTTTCATCTCACCCTGTCCTCTGCATCTTCCTCTGTCACCCAAACCACCTCTATGCCCGCCCTCACCTTATCCATAAACCTCTTTGTCCTCCTTCTCCTCCTGCCTGGTGGCTCCATCCTCAGCATCCTTCTCCCTGTATACCTTGGGTCCCCCCTCTGTATATCAGAACCATCTCAGGCTTGCCTCGAACTCTGTCTCTAAAACATTCTACCTGTGCTGTCCCTGTGATATGTTCATTCCTAATTCTGTCCATCCTCATCATTTCAAAAGAAAATCACATCTGCAGCTCTGCCACCTCCAGCTGTGTTAGTGGCACCACCTCAAAGTCATACAGCACAACTGGTTTCACTACCATCTGGTAAACCTTCCCCTTCACTTTTGCAGATATAGTTCTATCACAAATCACTCCTGCCACCTTTCTCCAGCCACTTCACCCTGCTTACACACTCTGCTTCACCTCTCTATCACACCCTTCATTAATTTAGATAATTGACCAGAAGTATTGAAACTCATTTACCTTCACCACCTCTACTCCTTGTCACTTAAATTTCACTGGTCTCACTCTCATTCACACATCTATTCAGCCTTGCTTCAACTGATTTTTATTCCCCTTCTCTCCAGAGCATATCACCACTTCTCCAGGCTGGAATCAACCTGTTCTCTACTCTGTAAGAGTTTCCTGTAGACTCATTTATTTACATGGAAACCCTTCATGTTAGTGTCGCTGTTGTCTGTGTTGACATCTTCTGCAGCATGTAAGTCAGTGAGATAAGGCATTGAGCTACCCATATCTTCAAATCTTATCTCTTTATTTTTCATAGTGAAAGACTTATTCCTTTGATTTATTTTTCCGTCATCTCATTCACTCATCCCTGATCCTCACTTGTGATCTGAATAACATTTTTGATCTTGAACCTTTGCTCTTTAAGCTCGTCTCTACAATTATTTGAACATAATCTTTGATCCTGAACCCTTATCTTTGATCCTGATTTGTGATCCCAATCACTTACCTTCCATCATGAATATTTGACCTCTTCTCTAACATTCTTTGATGTTAACTATTGATCCTGATCCTAGAGTTGTCATCCTGCTAGCTCATCTTTTATTCTGATTTGTGATCCTAATCATTTACTTTTGATCTTCAGCGTTTGCTCTTTAATTGCTTGCATAACATTAGTTGCACCTAACCTTTGATCCTGATCTCTCCTATTTGATCCTGAATAACTCAGCCTTGATCCTGATCATTCATCTTTAATCATGATTTGTGATACTAATCATATTGATCTGTAAACATTAGATTTATTCTCCAAATTCTTTCATCCTTACATTTTAACCCCAATCATTGTGCTTTGATCCTGATTTGTGATCCTAATCACTTTCTTTGACAGTGAACATTGAATATTAAGTATACAAGTCAAATCAAAATCAAATCAAAATCAATTTCATTTATATAGCGCCAAACCACAAACAAACAGTTGCCCCAAGGCACTTCATATTGCAAGGCACAAGCCATACAACAATTACAGAAAAACCCCACTGTCAAAACGACCCCCTGTGAGCAAGCACTTGGCGACAGTGGGAAGGAAAAACTCCCTTTTAACAGGAAGAAACCTCCAGCAGAACCAGGCTCAGGGAGGGGCAGTCTTCTGCTGGAACTGGTTGGGCGCTGAGGGAGAGAACCAGGAAAAAAACATGCTGTGGAGGGGAGCAGAGATCAATCACTAATGATTAAATGCAGAGTGGTGCATACAGAGCAAAAAGAGCAAAGAAACACTCAGTGCATCATGGGAACCCCCCAGCAGTCTAAGTTTATAGCAGCATAAACTAAGGGATGGTTCAGGGTCACCTGATCCAGCCCTAACTATAAGCTTTAGCAAAAGGAAAGTTTTAAGCCTAATCTTAAAAGTGAGAGGGTGTCTGTCCTCCCTGATCTGAATTGGGAGCTGGTTCCACAGGAGAGGAGCCTGAAAGCTGAAGGCTCTCTGCCTCCCATTCTACTCTTACAAACCCTAGGAACTACAAGTAAGCCTGCAGTCTGAGAGCGAAGCGCTCTATTGGGTGATATGGTTACTATGAGGGTCCCTAAGATAAGATGGGACCTGATTATTCAAAACCTTATAAGTAAGAAGAAGAATTTTAAATTCTATTCTAGAATTAACAGGAAGCCAATGAAGAGAGGCCAATATGGGTGAGATATGCTCTCTCCTTCTAGTCCCTGTCAGTACCTAGCTGCGCATTTTGAATTAACTGAAGGCTTTTCAGGGAACTTTTAGGACAACCTGATAATAATGAATTACCAATAGTCCCAGCCTAGAGTAAATAAATGCATGAATTAGTTTTTCAGCATCACTCTGAGACAAGACCTTTCTAATTTTAGAGATATTGCGCCTATCCAAAAAGCAGTCCTACATATTTGTTTAATATGCGCATTGAATGACATATCCTGATCAAAAATGACTCCAAGATTTTCTCACAGTATTACTAGAGGTCAGGGTAATGCCATCCAGAGTAAGGATCTGCTTAGACACCATGTTTCTAAGATTTGTGGGGCCAAGTACAATAACTTCAGTTTTATCTGAGTTTAAAAGCAGGAAATTAGAGGTCATCCATGTGTTTTTATGTCTGTAAGACAATCCTGCAGTTTAACTAATTGTGTGTGTCCTCTGGCTTCATGGATAGATAAAGCTGAGTATCATCTGCGTAACAATGAAAATTTAAGCAATACTGTCTAATAATACTGCCTAAGGGAAGCATGTATAAGTGAATAAAATTGGTCCTAGCACAGAACCTTGTGGGACTCCATAATTAACCTTAGTCTGTGAAGAAGATTCCCCATTTACATGAACAAATGTAATCTATTAGATAAATATGATTCAAACCACTGCAGCGCAGTGCCTTTAATACCTATGGCATGCTCTAATCTCTGTAATAAAATTTTATGGTCAACAGTATCAAAAGCAGCACTGAGGTCTAACAGAACAAGCACAGAGATGAGTCCACTGTCTGAGGCCATAAGAAGATCATTTGTAACCTTCACTAATGCTGTTTCTGTACTATGATGAATTCTAAACCCTGACTGAAACTCTTCAAATAGACCATTCCTCTGCAGATGATCAGTTAGCTGTTTTACAACTACCCTTTCAAGAATTTTGAGAGAAAAGGAAGGTTGGAGATTGGCCTATAATTAGCTAAGATAGCTGGGTCAAGTGATGGCTTTTTAAGTAATGGTTTAATTACTGCCACCTTAAAAGCCTGTGGTACATAGCCAACTAATAAAGACAGATTGATCATATTTAAGACTGAAGCATTAATTAATGGTAGGGCTTCCTTGAGCAGCCTGGTAGGAATGGGGTCTAATAGACATGTTGATGGTTTGGAGGAAGTAACTAATGAAAATACCTCAGACAGAACAATCGGAGAGAAAGAGTCTAACCAAATACCGGCATCACTGAAAGCAGCCAAAGAGAACGATATATCTTTGGGATGGTATGAGTAATTTTTTCTTTAATAGTTAAAATTTTATTAGCAAAGAAAGTCATGAAGTCATTACTAGTTAAAGTTAAAGGAATACTCGGCTCAATAGAGCTCTGACTCTTTGTCAGCCTGGCTACAGTGCTGAAAAGAAACCTGGGGTTGTTCTTATTTTCTTCAATTAGTGATGAGTAGTAAGATGTCCTAGCTTTACGGAGGGCTTTTTTTATAGAGCAACAGACTCTTTTTCCAGGCTAAGTGAAGATCTTATAAATTAGTGAGATGCCATTTCCTCTCCAACTTACGGGTTATCTGCTTTAAGCTGCGAGTTTGTGAGTTATACCACGGAGTCAGGCACTTCTGATTTAAGGTTCTCTTTTTCAGAGGAGCTACAGCATCCAAAGTTGTCCTCAATGAGGATATAAAACTATTGACGAGATAATCTATCTCACTCACAGAGTTTAGGTAGCTACTCTGGCCCTGTGTTGGTATATGGCATTGGAGAACATAAAGAAGGAATCATATCCTTAAACCTAGTTACAGCGCTTTCTGAAAGACTTCTACTGTAATGAAACTTATTCCCCACTGCTGGGTAGTCCATCAGAGTAAATGTAAATGTTATTAAGAAATGATCAGACAGAAGGGGGTTTTCAGGGAATACTGTTAAGTCTTCAATTTCCATACCATAAGTCAGAACAAGATCTAAGGTATGATTAAAGTGGTGGGTGGACTCATTTACATTTTGAGCAAAGCCAGTCGAGTCTAACAATAGATTAAATGCAGTGTTGAGGCTGTCATTCTCAGCATCTGTGTGGATGTTAAATCGCCCCACTATAATTATCTTATCTGACAAAAGGTCCGAAAATTCACAGAGAAACTCACAGTAACGACCAGGTGGACGATAGATAATAACAAATAAAACTGGTTTTTGGGACTTTCAATTTGGATGGACAAGACTAAGAGACAAGCTTTCAAAATGATTAAAGCTCTTTCTGGGTTTTTGATTAATTAATAAGCTGGAGTGGAAGATTGCTGCTAATCCTCCGCCTCGGCCCGTGCTACGAGCGTTCTGACAGTTAGTGTGACTCAGGGGTGTTGACTCATTTAAACTAACATATTCATCTTGCTGTAACCAGGTTTCTGTAGGCAGAATAAATCAATATGTTGATCAATTATTATATCATTTATAACAGGGACTTAGAAGAGAGAGATCTAATGTTTAATAGACCACATTTAACTGTTTTAGTCTGTGGTGCAGTTGAAGGTGCTATATTATTTTTTCTTTTTGAATTTTTATGCTAAATAGATTTTTACTGGTTATTGTGTGGTCTGGGAGCCGGCACCCGTCTCTACGGGGGATGGGGTAATGAGGGGATGGCAGGGGGAGAGAAGCTGCAGAGAGGTGTGTAAGACTACAACTCTGCTTCCTGGTCCCAACCCTGGATAGTCACGGTTTGGAGGATTTAAGAAAATTGGCCAGATTTCTAGAAATGAGAGCTGCTTTATCCAAAGTGGGATGGATGCCGTCTCTCCTAACAAGACCAGGTTTCCCTAGAAGCTTTGCCAATTATCTATGAAGCCCACCTCATTTTTTAAGTCAGATATCGGAGACCTGAAAATGTTGTATCCATCCCCTGACTTGTCTAAAGAAAAGTGGCAATAAAACTAATGATTTGCATCAGTTATATCAAAGGGGTCCATTACGTGTGCAACCCACCATCTTGGCATTGATATTTTTATTTAATTTATATACAGTTGAAGAGATTTGCTTTCAATTTGAGTTTAAGGAGGATAACTTTATGAATTTTAATATCAAGAAGCTTGATTTATTTTTTGTGTTTGAAACAGCATAGACAAATTAAAATCTATAAAAGCCAGAGGAAGTGAATCCAAGGCACTGTAGCATGACTAGGAATCAACCCCATGTCAAACATCGGTGGTTGCTATTGACACCAATATGAAGTTATATATCACCTTTGCATTGGTCACATGACCTCTGACTATGATTAATTTTGAAAGGTCAAAGTCAAGGTCATAACGAGACTTGAATATCAAATACCTTCTTCAGCATCCAGTGAGCCGAACCCTTGATCCTAATCACTAAGTTTTGAACCTGATTACTTATCCATGACTGTGATTTGTGGTCAAAATCAATTACCTTTAACCTTAAACTTTGATCTCTTCTCCAGAATTTTCTTGAGCCTAACCTTTGATTGTGATTGCTGCACTTTGTTCATGATCACTCATTTTTAAGCACGATACTAGTAACATTGATTTTGAACCTTTGGTCACTGATTTTTAGCTTTGATTTGTTTGATTTTGATCACTGAGCTGTGATCCTGATTACTCATCTTTGCACTTAGCTTTGATCTTGAAGCTTTGTTCTTCAGTCTCTTCTGTAGCACTGTTTGATCCAAGCCTTTGGTTCTGATCAATGAACTTTGATCATGATTGTAGAAGTAATCTGATTGGTGATTACTTTGATCCTTCAGTCAGGATTAGAGTCTACCCAAGGCCTACCTTTTCACCAAATTTATTGAAACCCTTTCAAGTCCTTTTGTAAGAACAGCGAAACCATAACCGAAACCATAACTGCCTTAATGGAGGTTAAAAAAAATAGTTGCACTGCTTGCAGCAATCGCTGAGGCTACCCTGCTGTATTTTAGATGACATTTGAAGTTATACAAATTTCTTAATGACATGTTTATTGACACAAAGTGGCACCTCACATGCTGAAAAATAAAAACTCAAATGCTTGCTTCACCTCTTGGCAAGAAAGTACTTGTAGGTATAAAAACATTTACACAGTGAAATGAGAGCTTTTGCATGTGATGCTTCATGTGTCAAATGCCAATAGTGCTCCAGCAAATGTTGATCAGCAGCTCACTTTAAAAAATGTGAAGTAGGACACTGACAACAACAATGAATCCTTTCTTTGTAAACCAATTATTGCTTCTCCTGATCAGGTAAAGTGGTTGTCATTTTAAATCAGGAAACACTTTTAATGGGGTCATCATTAGCAGGCTTGGGGAGTAATGGAATACATGTAACAGCGTTACGTAATTAGGATACAAAAAAATGTATCTGTATTCCGCTACAGTTACAGAAAAAAGGACGTATTCAGATTACAGGTATATTTAGTAAAAATGGGGATTACTTCGCAGGATTACAATTTTAATGCATTTTATGATATTATCTGTATATAATATATATTTTTTCTTTGAAATGAAAACGTCCCTTCATGGACAGCGACATGACGTCTCCTAACCCGGCAAAATATTGATGAAGTACCCGGATGTTAATGCATTTTCAATGGAGATCCGTGACTGGACACACTCAGAAAAATGCTCGCAAAATACGTGTTAAAATGCCATTTTGACCTCGATATTGAGCCAGTAAGATTAAATTACATTAAATTATGTCAGGAAAGTATTAAACTTACTCTGACACACACACACACACACACACACATTCCCAAATATTAGTGTTGAAAGTTACACGGATCTGCGTTGTTCAAGCTGAGGCGTCCTGCAGCAGCAGCTGATGTTCAACGCAGCGCGGCTCCTAAAACCATTACAATACATTTATATACATATTATATTTTTACACAAATGTCCTTGATTGACCGAGTTTCATTCATGAAGTCAGTGGTGTGTGCGCACATCTCTCTGTGTGGGCGGGTCATTATAATCTCATTATTTTAAGGTGCAAATAAAAAAAAAAAAAATCCCCAGTCTCGTCGAACAATTTTAATCACTAACGACAAGTACTTTAACTAGACATTGGTCTAGCAGTGGAAAATATCAACTAGGCATAAGTGAAGAGTTAATGGTCCGTGTCATCGGGCGACACAGGTACGGCAGGAAACATACAGCTGTTTATCATCCAAATATCACGGACAAAGTGACAAGAAGAACCAAAACCACTTACTTATGGAAGGAAATATTGTCTCCCTTGTTCCTCTGTTTGTGGCTTTGCCAACATGCGCAGCTTTCCGGCAATTCCACCTGTTTCTTGAACGTCTATGCGCGCAAATCACTAACTTGCCCGGAATTAAAATGGCGATCACGCCTCCTTACTGACAGTATTTACTTAATGGTTTTCATTATGCTTTTGTTCTTATTTTGAAAGTTCATTAAATGGACTGATATGTTAAACATGGTGCGAATGCCATGTAAAAGACTAAAGTAAGACAATTTTATGTTTACTGAACAAGTAGTAGACTTTTTTTGTTTTGTATATTGTTCTGCAAGCCACTTTTAATTACAAATTCATCCGCACACCGACTGAGTTTTCATTATCCTTTAATTGTTGGCATTTTTTGTTGAAAATTTAGCAGGTGAACACTGGGTGTGTTTAAAACAATATTGTGGGTGCTCTTAATTCATAATGTGAAGTAAAACAGAACATGCCATGTAAAAGAAAGTTTTATTTTTGCTTAATAAACTGTACTATGTAGTCAAGACTATTTATATTTATTTTCTTTTGTTTGTATTAGCATATTTGATATTGGAGTAATCCAGAAGTAATTGAAAGTAATCAAATTACATTACTTTAATATTATGGTACTTGGATTATGTTACTGACTACATTTTTCAACAGGTAACTAGTAACTGTATCGCAATACATTTTTAAAGTAACCCTCCCAACCCTGATCATTAGTCTATGCAGGTAATATGATGAGGTCTAAGCGATTCGAGCTATAAATTATTTAAAGACATCTACAGGTTGCTGCCAGCATAGTTCAGTAATCACATTTAGATATTTTTTAGGCTAATATCTCCAAAAAAACAAAAAACTGAATTAGCAGGAGTTTTACTCCCCTCCTTCTGGCGTATTGTGGTATTTACCATATCTAAGTGTAAAAGCACAACGGCTGACTGCTGTCAGATCACTCTTATATATTAAAAGTGGGAAAGAAAATGTGGTGTACCACAAAGCTCTCTTGGTCCTTTGCTGTTTTCCCTCTATATAGTCCCTTCTGACCAAATATTGCATCATTTACACCAATAATATGGTGCTCTGCGATTCATGTGGATCAGATAAGCATTCACATGTTCACAATTTGGAGCTATCCCCCCCATCTGTTGTTAAAGAATCTGTGCCATTCAACTTCCTATTACCTACCTCCGGTATAGGTCCAGCTTACCAGATGCACCGTTATGAAGCTCTAACCATCTCACTCAGTACCTGCGTGATATCATGATAGTTCAAATCTTTTTTTTGTTACTTTAATGCCCTATACTATGCCTAGATTGGGCATCGCTTTTTTGTTTGTTTGTTTGTTTTTTTGTCTGGACAGTGGTCTGAAGGAGCTTTCACACTTACTATTTTGGTTCACACCAAGAGTGATAAGAAAACACCCTCAGTCTCTCTCAGATGAATCGACTCCAACACCCTATGACCTTTAACTGGAATAAGAGGATGGATGGCTTTCTGGTTTGTTACATTGAGAATTCACAGTATTTGTTTTCTTGTTGACATCATTGTTTGGGTTTCATTTTACAAACTGATTTAAGGTCTTACTACTGACCTAAAACAATATGAAATGGCCATCATTCCACATTAAAAACACTTTTCGCTATCTTTTAACAAAATTTGCAAACCATATTATTTGGAACTTTGCTATTACACCAATTTGATATACAGGTGTATGCAAAAGTTTGGACACCCCTGATAATTTTCATGATATTCCTTTATAAATCATTGGTTGTCTGAATCAGACATTTCAGTTAAATATACCATATAGCAGACAAACACACTGATATTTGAGAAGTGAAATGAAGTTTCTAGTATTCACAGAAAGTGTGCAATAATTCTTTAAACAAAATTAGGCAGGTGCATAAAATTTGGGCACTCCAACAGAAAAAAAATACATCAATATTAAGGAGATCCTCCTTTCAGAAATAACAGCATCTAAATGCTTCCTATAGCTTCCAATGAGAGTCTGGATTCTGGTTGAAGATATTTTAGACCATTCTTCTTTACAAAACATCTCCAGTTCAACCAGGTTTGTTGGTTTCCGAGCATGGACAGCCCACTCAAAATCACACCACAGATTTTCAATAATATTCAAGTCTGGGGACGAGATGGCCATTCCAGAACACTGTACTTGTTCCTCTGCATGAATGCCTTAGTAGAGTTTGAGCAGTGTTTAGGGTCGTTGTCTTGTTGAAAGATCCAGCCCTGGCGCAAACATTGTTCTCAAGAATCTGCTGATATTGACTGGAATCCATGTGACCCTCAACTTTAACAAGATTCCCAGTACCTGCACTGGCCACACAGCCCCACAGCATGGTGGAACCACCTCCAAATTTTACTGTAGGTCGCAAGTGTTTTTCATGGAATGCTGTGTTCTTTTTCAGCCATGCATACCGCCAATTGTTATGTCCAAATAACTCAATTTTAGTTTCATCACTCCACAGCACCTTATTCCAAAATGAAGCTGGCTTTCCAAATGTACTTTAGCATACCTCAAGTGACTCTGTTTGTGGCGTGTATGTAGAAAAGACTTCCTCTGCATTACAGCAAGCGTCTCCTTGTGCAAAGTGCACTGTACAGTTGAACGATGCACAGAGACATGATGTGCTGCAAGATCATGTTGTCGGTCTTTGGAGCAGGTCTGTGGGTTGACTACGACTGGTCTCACTATCCTTCGCATCAGCCTATCTGAGATTTTTCTTGGCCTGCCACTTCAGGCCTTAAATAGTACTGTGCCTCACTATGTTCCTCACAGTGGAAACTGACAGCTGAAATCTCTGAAATAGCTTTTTATATCCTTCCCCTAAATCATGATGTTGACTAATCTTTGTTTTCAGGTCATCTGAGAGTTGTTTAATGGGTCCCATGTTACCACTCACTAGAAGAGATTCAAAGAGGAGAAACATTTGCAAATGGCCACCTTAAATACCTTTTCTCATGATTGGATTCACCTGTCTAAGGAGGTCAAGGGTCAATGAGCTTACCAAACCAATTTTGTGTTCCAAGTGCTAAATGTATTCAAATCAATAAAATGACAAGGGTGCCCAAATTTATGCACCTGCCTAATTTTGTTTAAATATGGCACACTTTCTCTAAATGCTAGAAATTTCATTTCACTTCTTAAATATCAGTGTGTTCGTCTGCTATATGATATATTTAACTGAAATTTCTGATACAGACAACCAATGATTTATAAAGGAATATCATGAAAATTATCAGGGGTGCTCAAACATTTGCATACAACTGTAATTGCATATTGATTATTAGCTGTGAAACATATTGAGATGCTTCTGATTTGATTGTGTACGTAACATTTATATTTGCTTTTTCTAATCATGTTTTCACAGAGTAATGAACTAGAAAGTGGTGAACTAGAAACTGGATGGAGTGCTGGGATTTTAACTTCTCCATAAACAATAATATTTCAGATGCCATAAGGTTAGAAAACACTACAGTTTCTACTTGTGTGACTCCTTCTCACTTTTAGTCCCTTAGCTCCTGTGGATGTCAGGATGATTGACGGCATCGCACTGAATCAAGTCAAAGCCTTTCAGGTGGATCAGACACAGAATGGTGTATTTACCAGGGGAGCTAAAATTGTTCTTCAAATTTCATGTTTCAATCGCTTCAGTTTAACACATTGCTATGTTTTGACATTTATGTTAAAATAGTATAAAAACCTGTCAGCAACTTATTTTTTCAAGTGACATTATTAGAAGAGAGGCAGAAATAATTTCAGGCTAAAAAAAATACAAAACAAAATTAAGACAAATTACATTCTTGCACCCAGTCAAACTCTCCAGTCTTTTAAAGATAAATGTTAGGCTAAAAATTATGTTAGTGGAATCTTTCAGTTTTCATATTACGTGCTTGCACCAGTGAGATTGTTCCCCAGTAGTGACCATATTTCACAATGTAATGTTATTCAGTACCCAAACACACTTATATCATCAAAACATTAATACATTACATCAATACATTTGTTGTGAACTCACACATACTCTCAAATTATTAAAAAAAACCCATCAGAATTATTGAGAGTAAAATCCAGTTGTGATTGTATATTTTCATCTGCCCAAATTTCCAGCAAATATTTCATTTCTTCAGCAGCTCTGTGTGAGCCTGATCCTGTCAGATCTCAGAAGCTGAGCAGTGCAGGACCTGGTTAGTACTTGGATGGGAGACCTCTTCGGAACACCAGCAGCTGTGTGTGTTTCTCCAAGTAAAACTGGAGTTACATCAGGAAAGGCATCCGGTGTAAAATGTATGCCAAATACCAATGTGGATCTGGCTGGGTCCACTGTGGTGACCCCGAACAAGAAAAAATGGGAGCAACCGAAAGGACAACAAACAGACACGTCATTTGCATATAAATCATTGTTGTTATTATTTATAACATAGGTGTCTGCAGCAGATGGATAGATTGGTTGTCTGCCTGTGTGGTTCCCATCCAGAACCCAAGGTTGTTCTGTGGTGTGGTGGATGTGGTGATGAGCGAGGACCAGCATATGGTCTTACACTTGATTTGATTATTTTAAAAAGTCATTCATTTTTGCAATTTGTATATGTTAACCTACTTGGCTAGTTAATGTGAAGCTGGCTAATTATCCAGGCAGGTTGAGTCAGGTCAACTGAGCTAAACAAGACTTGCTTAGTTCCGCTTGACCTGACTCAACCTGCCTGGATACCATGACCTGCATGACTGAGAATCACATAATTTCAATTTCATTTCAGTTTCAATTTATTTTCATTTATAAAGTGCCAAATCACAACACAGTTGCCTCAAAGCGCTTCACACAAGTAAGGTCTAACCTTATTAACCCCCAGAGCAGCAGTGGTAAGGAAAAACTCCCTCTGAGGACGAAACCTCAAGCAGACCAGACTCAAAGGGGTGACCCTCTGCTTGGGCCATGCTACAAACATAATTACAGAACAATTCACAAACTAATATACAGGAAATGCAGTTGGTGCACAGGACAGGAGGGTCTCCAGCACAATACCACACCTATCTCTGGAGAGAAACAGAGAGAAAAAACAGAATCAGGTGTCAGAAAGACAAGAAAATTTGCCAGCATTAAACAAGAAAAATAGGAATTACTAAGGCGATCGCTGGCCACTAGCCCTAAGCTTCACTAAAAGACCCAGAATTTAGGTAAGCTGAGGCTGCGGCACGCTCCGTTTCCTAATAAAATGAATCAAAGGGAGTAAAAAAGGTGGGATTGTATTGTATTAAATGGTTTCACATAAAATGTCAAGTGTTTTGTGTGTGTGTGTGTGTGTGTGTGTGTGTGTGTGTGTGTGTGTGTGTGTGTGGTGTGTGTGTGTGTGCGTGTGTGCTTGTGGTGCAATAAAAGCTGCGTTTAGGAAGAACACGTAGAGTCTCGCTTGTCTGCTCACCAACGACTGCACAGAAAATGTTAAAGCCGCCTCTTTTTATGCATATAGGGTGAGGCCCCCTGCTGGTCTCTTATAGACACCACATCAAGCTAATCTGATCATGGTCATTTTAGTTTACAGAAGACTCCTCCAAGATCAGTAATATCAGAGAGGCTTTTACCGGCTGTTGATTAAAATTCACGGTCAAGCTAACCAAAGCTGAACTTGACACCAACAGAAAAATAAACAGAAATAGTTTAGAATTACATTTGCATGATTCAACATATAATGTTGCTATTGACAGGGATTATGGTAAATATGTAAATTTTCACTTTTTAAAAAAAAGCTAGTTTATGCCACGAAACTCTATCAAACAGTTTTCATTTGTGTGATGATTTCAGCTTTACAGACCCAGAGTTGTTGTTTCGAGTTTAATAAATGCCGATCCCCGCTGCTTTGATGTCAGTCTGAAAAGCCCATTCATCTCTTTTAAAGTCAGCAGTTTGAACCCAAAGGGCTGCGTTGGACTTGTCCTGAGAAATCCTTTGGCTGCTGAGAGGCATCTGTGATATTTTCTGCTTAAGTGCTGTCTGCAAGTATTTGTATGCAGTAGCCAAAGTTTACATCATTTCGGTTTAGACTTCTAGTTTTTTTTTTTGTTTTTTCATGTTTGCTGTTACTGTATCACACACACGCGCACACACACACATATACACAGTATTTTCTCAACCCATCATCCTCTGACGGTTGCCTTCAGCTTGCAGGTTGGCCCAGTGAATTGAGTTGATGGCAGGTGGCCTCGTGCCACACAGTGCCATGTGGTGCAGCCTCTGAGATCACTATTTTTATAATGAGGTGTCAGTAGCGATGATGGATGCTGTCTCTCCTCCTCAGTTTTGGGCTCCAAAGTGGAGAGACTGGGTAAAAGGGCCAAAGGACATCAGAGAGTAGAGGAAATGTGCAAGATGTGGGCAGCATAACTGAGTTGCAGTTTTCCCTTTTTTTTTCTCATTAACAGAGACATCATATGTGACGCAAGCACAGAGAAGTGCTACAGTCCTTGTATAAGCACCAAGGATCTGAATGATGATGATATCTTAGGTTTTCAAAAACCGGATCCCATTGAGTTATTCGTGTTAAATCATATTCTGGTTATGTTGTTCTGTGGGGTTGTAAAAGTAGATTTACACACTGTGTGTGTGTGTGTGTGTGTGTGTGTGTGTGTGTGTGTGTGTGTGTGTGTGGTGTGTGTGTGTGTGTGTGTGTGTGTGTGTGTGTGTGTGTGTGTGTGTGTGTGTGTGGTTATAAGAACTAGCCACATCAGTTAGCTCAATCAAATCATCCTCTTGCTTGTGTCATTGTCTCACGCGCTCACACAACCGGGTCGACGCTTGTGTGTGTACTACAAAAAAAAAAAGACTGTGTACTTCCTCAGTGCAGTTGAAAAAAATTAAGTTCAGAAATTAGTCCAGCTTTTCATTCTAACTTCCTGCAAACAGCCTCCAGGACGCCTTACAGTGAAGTGGATTGTTTTTTATGTGTGTGTGTGTGTGTGTGTGTGTGTGTGTGTGTGTGTGTGTGTGTGTGTGTGTGTGTGTGTGTGTGTGTGTGTGTGTGTGTGTGTGTGTGTGTGTGTGTGTGTGTGTGTGTGTGTGTGTGTGCATAGTGCAATGGTACAAACATACGGAACCAAATTTGCACTCTAAATGCAATGCACACAAATGGGACAAATAATCCATGTCATGTGACATACAAATGACAGGATCCCACTCAGCCGTTATATAAATTTTAATCAAACATGCCCCAATCACTCTCATATTTGAAAGTGAGATACAGACTGGCACTCACCATCGCCTGACAAATTTGATCCAGTGTCGCAGAACCGAACAGTCCTCCTAAAAATTGGTCCATCCTGCCTCACTGCGCATGCGTCATTCTGAACATCACCAGCGTTTCGCTGATTATCACCTCGTTTCTGCTTCAAACTACACTCCAGTCATCATCTATCTCAGTGACAGATGTCTGAGCTTTTGTACAACAATCATTTCCACATAAATTCCGCATTATTTCATCATAGGAAGATGGCGGAGCCGATCGCCTTCATCATTTCACAGTGTCAGTAACGGACCTCATCAATTATCGCCCTCATTTTTTGCTTAAAACTGACTTTAGAATGATTTAAGAGGTTTTACATTTCATCTGATGGTTAATAATCCCATTAATCCATTTGATCGCTTTGGGTGCATAGACAGACGAGCTCCTCTGTCCCTTCACCAGCAGCTTTTACTCCTGCTCTTCTGATATCATTATTGTTTTGATTGACATTTCTGCATCTCCACTAGGGACCAGTGACAGACCATAGTACCACGGCACATAGTAGAAGAAACCCAGAGCAGTAACCGTTTTCACGATGGGAGCAGCGTTATAGAATGTTGTATCCCCCCTAAGAGTGGCGCGATAATATATTGTAAAAAAAAGAAAAGCAACTACTTGAGTTTTTTTTTGTGTGTGTGTGTGTCTGCTAAAGGTAATCTGTTTCTTGAAGTTTGTTGTAAACACTGTTCTTTTAAAAAAAATTTCATTTAAGCCATTGCACCAATAAGTTCAACGAATCACTTTCTTTGATATGAAGCAGCAAAGACATGATGTTAGCAACTCAGCCACATGGGGTGTGCAGCCAGTACATTCTGAGTGCCGGTCCCAAGCCCGGATAAATGAGGAGGGTTGCGTCAGGAAGGGCATCCGGGCGGTAAAACAAAGCCAACCCAACTATGCAGACTAAGAATCGAATTCCCATACCGGATCGGTCGCGGCCCGGGTTAACAACGTCCACAACCCGGTGCTATTGCCCAACAGGGTGCCGGTGGAACTTGGGCTACTGCTGGGTGAAGACGACGAAGAAGAGGAGGAAAATGTTGCCACGAACAGCGGGAGAAGAAGAAAACTAGAAGGGTGGAAATGAGAGTGGGGACTTTGAATGTTGGTAGTATGACTGGTAAAGGGAGAGAGCGGGCTGATATGATGGAGAGGAGAAAGGTAGACATATTGTGTGTGCAAGAGACCAAGTGGAAGGGAAGTAAGAGCAGGAGCATCGGCAGTGGGTACAAGTTGTTGTACCATGGTGAGGACAGGAAGAGAAATGGTGTTGGGGTCATTTTAAAGGAAGAGTATGTTTAAAAGTGTGTTGGAGGTTAAGCGAGTGTCTGACAGGGTGATGAGTGTGAAGTTGGAAATTGAAGGGGTGATGATGAATATCATCAGTGCATATGCCCCACAGGTAGGTTGTGAGATAAAGGAGAAAGAAGATTTCTGGAGTGTATTAGATGAGGTGGTGGAGAGTGTGCCCAAGCATGAAAGAGTGGTGATAGGAGCAGACTTCAATGGGCATGTTGGTGAAGGGAACAGAGGTGATGAGGAAGTAATGGGTAGATATGGTATCAAGGATAGGAATGGGGAAGGACAGATGGTAGTTGATTTTGCAAAAAAGGATGGAAATGGCTGTGGTGAATACCTACTTTAAGAAAAGGGAGGAGCACAGGGTAACATATAAGAGTGGAGGAAGGTGCACACAGGTGGACTACATTCTTTATAGGAGATGCAAGCTAAAAGAAATCACAGACTGTAAGGTGGTAGAAGGAGAGAGTGTCACTAGACAGCATAGGATGGTTGTTGTAGGATGAACTTTAGAGGTAAGAAGAAGAGAGTGAGAGCTCAACAAAGGATCAGATGGTGGAAGCTGAAGGAGGAAGACTGTTGTGTGAAATTTAGCGAGCAGGTGAGAGAAGCACTAGTTGGAGGGGAAGCAATTTTGGACAACTGGAAAAGTACTGCAGATGTGGTGAGGGAGACAGCTAGGGCAGTACTGGGTATGACATCTGGACAGTGGAAGGAAGACAAGGAGACTTGGTGGTGGAATGAAGAGGTCCAGGAAAGCATAAGGAGAAAGAGGTTGGAGAAAAAGTTTGGGATAGTTGAAGAGATGAAGAAAGTAGACAGGAGTACAAGGAGATGCGGCATAAGGCGAGAAGAGAAGTGGCAAAGCAAAGGAAAAGGCATATTGCGAGCTGTACAAGAAGTTGAATAGTAAGGAAGGAGAAAGGACTTGTACCGATTGGCCAGACAAAGGGACAGAGCTGGAAAGGATGTGCAGCAGGTTAGGGTGGTAAAGATGCACATGGTAATGTGCTGACAAGTGAGGAGTGTGTGCTGAGAAGGTGGAGGGAAATATTTGGAGAGTTGATGAATAAAGAAAATGAGCGGAGAAAAAGGCTGGATGATGTGGTGAGAGTAAATCAGGAAGTAAAAGAGATTAGCAAGGAAGAGTGAGGCCTGCTATGAAGAGGATGAAGAGTGGAAAGGCAGTTGGTCCAGATGACATTCTAATGGAGGCATGGAAATGTCTAGGAGAGATGGCAGTAGAGTTTCTAACCAGATTGTTTAATAAAAATCTTGGAAAGTGAGAGGATGCAAGTACAAATCCAGACATCGACTTATATGACAAATCCAACTGAGTCTAATGTGAGCCCTTTTAAGCCAAAGTTTTGCACATAGCAGGAGAATTTCTACATGCAGAATACAGAATTGTGGGACTTGGAGGATATTTGTCCCATAGGAGGTTTATGGATGTGCTGAGGGAGGACATGTAGGTGATTTCTGTGACAGAGGAAGATGCAGAGGACAGGGTGAGACTGAAACGACTGGCTGCTCTGGCGACCCCTAACAGGAGGAGCCGAGAGAAAAAGAAGAAGGACTTGTACTTGAACAGATGTGACTGGAAATTGAACCCAGGTGTACATATTGGTAGCCCAGAGCCTATGGATAGGATCATGTGACACCTCAGCGGAAACTAACTGCTGCTGTATAATACTGTGACTCCTCTGCAGAATGGATGCAGGTTATCTTGATGGTGACTGCAATAAGATGAGATATATCGAAAGGAGAAGGAAAGTAAACAACTGGGAGTATTTTTCTTCACACAGGCCATATTGGGTAAACTTTAGAAGACATAAATTCACTTTGGTTCTTATTTTTCATGAGGAAATCTCTGTGAACATCTTGAGGAATGGATTTTGGCAGGAAGTGATAACCGTAGGGAGATCTGTCTGTCAGCAGGCACAACTCTACTCCCTAAACTATTATGCTGATTGATTTGGAAATTTTGCATCTGCCACAATGTCATCACAGCCTGGTCCTCTTCCAAGATCAGTTTGGATGCCATTTTTTCACATGGAGAAATTCAGATTATATTCATATCTGTAGGCATGACATTCTGTGAAAGTGCTGCAGATGCCAGGAGGGTCAGCCACACTTGCTTCAATGTTGGAGCTCACAGTATAATGTGTAATTTTCACCGTTCAGTTTGTCCTAATATCTGCTCTCTGCCCTGGAAGAATGATAAAATATGCAATTAATGGTGCTGCCTCTGACCCAGTTCAACAGTTCAGTGATGGGGCAGCCTGATATCCACTGATGGGCCCGCTGACAGGTGACATCATTAAACATGACCCCTCCACTACTGTTAAATAAAGCTGAGATAGGGTCATTTTTGAAGATTTTATGCAATATTGTAAAATTTTAAAAAGACGATATTGAAATGCATCAGTCAAATCAATTATTAACTTCAGTTCCACCGGGCCCCTAACACAACCACTTAATGACTCGGTTTTTGTAGAGTCTGGAGCTCAGCTATGAGGAGAAAGGTGATTGAAATCTGGACATTTTATACAAATTTGATGATGAACTGAAAAAAGATTTTTTTTTTTTTTTTTTTTGGTTACTATCATTGCACATTCTAATCCAATTGCAATGTTTTTCCACAAATCTGAGTGGTTAATCATGTGAGATTTCAGACCATAAACGTTTGTGTAAACGGTGGCAGAATATTAAAACCATTTCACATTAAATGTGTTACTCTGCACCCTGTCCATGCACGTTGCTACGCAGATGTCAATAATGGCGCTGTCAGCTGAGAGCGAGAGGTTGCCATCCGCCATTAAACATGAAGAAGAAGAAGAAGAAACAGAAACAGAAACTGGTGGAGCAACAACGCCAAAGAATTTCCAGTTTGGCATGAAGACACTGTTGCCAGGATAAGCTCTGACGAGCCAACCACACCCTTTGTCTGCGTAACATTTTGACCAAATTATATTATTATTATGCAGATTAAGATGTAGCCTTCAGTGGTGGACACGGATCCATGCAAACGTTGGAATTGGATTAGAATGGGAATAACCCCTTGTGTGTAATGATTTACAGACATCAAAGTATTGGACTACCCCGAAACATCCAAGACAAACCACTGCTAGTTTGTGCCCTGCCATTTCTTAGCAGCTTTTTACTTTGTGTAGTTTCATTAGAATTTCTCCTCAAAATTGAACTTAAGCTTGACATTATACAAATTATTAATAATTTAACAACTAAACATTCTGGGGGTTTTTCTAGGTTATTGAAGCTCTAATGTGGGCTGCGGTGGGACCTAAAGTGTAAAGTTTTTCAGTTTTTTAAAAGGAAGGTGAAAGCTGTGATCAATTATCACTTACTGGTTTTACTGGGTAGAGACACTACAAACAATATCCTTTATCATGCCCCAAACCTTGGTGATGGAAAATGGAGCCAACACAGAACTGTCAAATCTTGCAGTTCCTTAAATGGTCACTTGAGGCCTGCTCCAAAACTGAGTCACTCCCATACACGCCATACACTGTATCAGTGGTGAGCACAGTTACACAAATCTGCTAACTTCTAATTATCAAAGCTTTTTTTTGTTAGCGGATTAGCTTTTCAGCTAACGTCAGAAACTATCAGCGGACCAATTAGCTTCTGATACATTTAGTTCCGATAACTTTTAGACCGCTAACGGTTATGTACATAGTAAGGGTGAACGTTTATAATCCTGTGGCTCCTGACTGCTACATATTTTGCAGCAGTGAGGCAGCTGAGAGGAGCTGAGGTCACCTCTACCCCAGCAGGAGGGACCTTTTTTACTGCTACAAAAAAAAAACAAAAGTTATTCCCCTTTACAGCATACAGCGTGTCCAGCCATGAGGCCGAAGTCCTCAAAAGGAAGGCAGGTTTGACTTAAGGTTTTAATTTATAAATCAAAATGAACCAGATGTTTAAACAACATTGATGTCACAGGTGCAGCTAATAATGCTGATGAGGGTGAAGGACTCTTCTGCCAGCATCGTCTCCACAGACAAAAAAAACAGTTTGCATACCACCTGGAGAGCAAAGAAAAGAAAACAACACCAAAATGTCCAGCCAAAACCCCCCAACACACAACAGTCAAGTCTATCAGTTGTACAAAGTGCCGCCTGAGGGATCAAAGGTCATGGGCATTCAATGTTGGTTTTTGGCCTTTCCGCTTATGTGTAGAAAGTTCTCCAGATTCTCTGAATCTTCTGATTATATTATGGACTGTAGATGATGGAATCCTAAATTCCTTGCAATTGAACATTGAGAAACATTGTTCTTAAATTGTTGGACTATTTTTTTCACACAGTTGTTCACAAAGCGGTGATCCTCACCCCGTCTTTGCTTGTGAACGGCTGAGCCTTTTGGGGATGCTTCTTTTACTACCCAGTCATTACTGGCATAGTTCCACCTTAGAACTGGAATATAATATATAAGATATACCTTACTGAATTTTCATGACACTCATCTGTTTCAGATTACCCTGTTCACCTGTGGAATGTTCCAAACAGGTGTTCTTTGAGCATTCATCAACTTTCCCAGTCTTTTGTTGCCCCTGCCCCAGCTTTTTTGAAATGTGTTGCAGGCATCCATTTCAAAATAAGCAAATATTTGCACGAAACAATAAAGTCTATCAGTTTGAACATTCAATAGCTTTTCTTTGTGGTGTATTCAATTGAATATAGGTTGAAGAGGATTTGCAAATCATTGTATTCTGTTTTTATTTGCATGTCACACAACATCCCAACTTCATTGGAATTGGGGTTGTGTACTGGACAAAACCTACGTGACGTCAGCCTTAGGTCTATAGAGATCCGGAACAGCCGGAATGTCTGGGGTGTCGCCATGTTGACAGCAGTGACATGATAACTACTTATTGTCCCTCAATGATTGCTGGTGATGCAATAATGTTGTTAATGAAACACAGATTTACCCTCATAAAGAGGAAAAAAAAACACCCCAAAATGGGCTCTTACTTATTTGTAGATACCAACAGCTAATAGGACATCTGTGCTGTTGGTTTATCATCAGCCATGAAGCTTTCTTTTGTGGAGATACACCCAGGAGATCTAGTCGGATGAATGCAAATAATTAAAATGAAAAATGAAATGAAAGTGGTTTTCATTCAAACATACAGTTTGTTCACTGTTCAATAAGTGTTAAACTGACACATATGGAACTAATATGGAACTAATAGGATTAATAAATGGATTAGTTTTGACTGTGTTGAATGCTTGGTTTGCAAAGTAAAGGTCAAACAATGTCGATGTACATTGGATTCTGTGGCATGTGACATGTTATCACGTTACATATGTAACATGATAACTAAGCATGACACATGGTGCAAACTTTCCTTTTTAAAACCCTATTAACTCCATAAATAATTTTCATCACATTTTTCAAAAATTGGAGTAACTTTAACTTTTGACCCTGTACAAACTGAAACTGACCTTTGCCACCATTCTTGCTGTTTTTACCCCCATAACTCCTTAACATTTAGTCATACATAGTCCAAACTATACCTTTTTTGGAATATTTATGATCAGATAAATAATCTGTTATACTTTTCAATATGATTGGTGCATTTTTAAATTTTAATGCCTGTGTAAATCTTCATTGACCCCTACCTGGCCGCCATATTGAATTTTCAAGTCGCCAGCACTTTTTTCTAAAACACTGATTTATGAAGAGCACGCTTGACAAATCTGATGCTTGTATCACCAAGTGAACAATTTTGGCCAAAAGTCATATTTATCTGCTCCACTAGTGGGGAGCAGATTGGGTAGTGTTTATAAAATAGAATATTAATGAAATTAATTTTCAATTAATTTCATCCATTTTGGAATAAGACTGTAACATAAAATGTGGGAAACGTGAAGCACTGTAAATACCTTCTGGCTGCCCTGTAAAAGCTATTATAAGGATTTTGAACTTTACTCACTTTTTAAATACACTGCTATTATTTTGAACATAAATGTACATATAATATTTAACTGTAAATGTGAGCTCCTCCTCTCAGTCTGCAGTTCTGAAACCAGCCTTTGGTTCTTTTTTTAAAAAAAGAAAAGACACAGTCTTCCTTTCAGTTCAGTTACTTAGCAACTAAATGACATATCACGCAAATAAAAACCTGAGCCCTCAGCGGTCAAAAGAAAAAAAAAAAAACCCTCAAGAAGAGAAGGACATCAAAATGATTACATTTATAAATCTGTTTCCTCTTGGCCAACATATTCAAGGTGGACGTGTCAACCTCAAGGTTTTTCCTCCCACTTTGGGCCAAAAAGGCTGTTAGCGCATATTTCTCAGGGAATGTCGGTCAATACGGCTATTAAATTTCATGTTGCAGAACTGAAATTACAGCGGGTTGTTGGAAACATAAATTTCAGGGCAGAGCAGAGGAGGATCAATGGAAGTGACGAGTGACACGTGACAAAGAAGAGAAACATTTGTTCTGTGAGAGTTACAGAGAACAAAAACAGCAATAATGTGATGAACAAGTTCGCAGTGAAATAATCACCTGCCAGCAGAGATCTCAAACTGGCAGCTCGAGGGTCGGATACAGTTAAAAAATAAGAATCTTGTGGCCAACTAAGATACAGTCAGGTCCATAAGTATTTGGACAGAGACCAATTTTAGGAACGTACAAGATCCTCATCCACAATGGAATTGTAATGCCTCAGTGCCACGCAGCGCCACGGAATGGACTGCAAGCTAAGGTAAGCAGCTAACTGGATAATCAGTCTGCTCTTGGGAGATCTATTTTGTTCTGCCACATTAACATCACCAAAATCTCCGCCTTCTTCTGTTTTCTTTCCCTCTAAGTCTCAGTTGCTCCCACATAGCTTCAAATAACCGCTGACCTTTTCACAGCGCAGCCACCTTTCAGATCATTACAAAGGTAAATAAGAAAGCTCTAATCATAGCAAAATTAGTCCAATATCACACCACAAGGGTGTTATGGCACCTTTTTTGATGTTAGTGTGTTTTCCTCATATTGGAATTGATCACACACATACACACATAAAGGAATAATAATCATAAATCTTGGCCTAAAGGCTTTGAGCTCACACTGAGCTCACCTTTACAAAAGCGCTCCATGTGCCAAGCTGAAACTGGAAATGGAAAATGGCTTTCAAGTAAATTCCGCTTTGAATTTTCTTCTGTGGTCAAAGACGTAATCATGAAGGCAACACAGCAAGTGACTGTACAATATGTGTGACTGAAATGTGAAAGCGAGTTGCACCTCTTATACAATGTTCTTCCTTCAGGTTGTAATTTAAATGGGCAATATCTAAAGTTTTTTGTTTTATTTTTTTCCCACTACACTGCTAACAGCTTTGGGCTTGCAGATCAAAAATGCAGATGAGTGGATGTGTGGGTTAGTCGAGCTCAGTGAGATTTTGTAGACAATAACTTAAAAACATTATATACTATCATTTTGTAACTCACCATCTTAAAAGAGGACATAATAAAGAGGAAGCGATTAGTTTGTGCTGAACTTTGATGCATCAGGTCAACTGAAAAAGCACCTTTGTTTTGCCTATGTAATATCCTACAGACATGTCTGGCACTTACAAGCTGGTTAGTGGATGCTGAATGAGGAGTACGCCCTTTGCAGGCCATAAGGCCCTTTGGAGCTGGTGCTTATCCCCGGATACCATAGCATGAAGAGGATGACAGTCTACGACTCCCCCTGGATGGGACACCAGTCCAACACAGGTCCCTTCCTCAACCGAGGTTCGTACCCATTTACAGCTGAGACTGATGTCTTGTCAAAATACACAGGCAGGAAGTTTGACCGGCTGGACACTGGTTTGATAATGGAAAATTAGAAACAGCTACCTACCTTCACGTCATGTTAGCGTCAGATAGCATGCTAGCATTCACCTTTGCATGAACATCAGCTAACACGTAGGTGATCACAGGTAGAAAGATCCATGTCCAGTAAGTGGACAAATATGCAGTGAGCTATACGACAAAACAGGAAAGTAAAACGGGAATTTAAAAATTGACAGAATGTGTGGCTGAGGATGACATCAATACTTTTTGTCTGTACCGCAAATTAGTGATGGTAAATTTGAAACATTCTTTGGAACGTTTTGTTAATTTAGCAACACCTGTGTTTTGAGCTATTGTTCCAGAGTCTGTATCAAAAGGATGACATCATATGCTCTTGTAAATTAGGTCTCATTACATTACAAACCATTTCAAATGGTCCCGTTGATTTGTGCCCTTTGGTGTTGAAACATGATGGGGGGGTATGGTGGCCAAGTGGTCAGCGCCCTTTCTTCCAAAACAGAAAGTTCCTGGTTCAAGTCCACCTGTGTCCATTCTCCATATGATATGGAGTTGTGTTAAGAACGGCATCTGGCATAGAACATGCACCAAATCAACAAGCAGATCCTTATCCGATCTGTTGCGGCTACCCCATCCAATAAAGCACAATCTGAAAAAACTTAGTGTTGAAACATAACAATACACAAGGTAATGAAATACAACCCCAAATCAGAAAAGTTGCAACAATATGAAAAAAACAGGGATTCTTTCATTTACATTGACTTCTATTTCATTGCAGACTGTATGAACCCAATATATTTTTTGTGTTTCAGGACTGCAAAACATTCCAAAAGGTTTTAGAGCAAGTAATTTTGGAGCTAGTAATGAGGTCGGAAAAATTTGATAATGATATTATTTTACTAAAGAGATGTCAACACAAAAGTATAAAAGCAGTATTCACAAAAGCCTGAGTCGTTGAGAAGCAAAGATGGCAGAGGATCTCTAGTTCGTCAACAAATGTGTGAAAAAATGAAGGAAATGTTTAAAAACAATGTTTCTCAAAGAAAGCTTGGAAGGGATTTGCATATTTGTCCTGTGCAGTGCATAATAGCATTAAAAGATTCAAGGAATCTGGAGGAATTTCAGTGCATAAAGGGAAAGGGCACCAACCTAAGATGAACACCCATGATCTCCAATCCCTCAGATAGTACTGTATCAAGAACTGTCATTCATCAATAGCTGATATAACCACATGAGCAAAGGGTACTTTGGGAACATTTGTCAAGCACCACTTCTTACTTCTTATTAGACTACTATTTACTTCTCTGGGCTCAAAGAAATCTGGATTGTACCATCACACAGCAAAAACATGTATTGTGGTCAGATGAATCAGTATTCAAATCTTTTTTGGAAGAAAATTGACACCATGTGCACCAGACTGAAGATGAAAATTACCATTCAGACTGTATTAGCAAGAAGTCCAAACCCTAGATTCTATCATGGTATGGTGTTTTGTGTCAGTCCCACTGGCAAAGGTAAGTCACACTTTTATGATGGCAGCTTTAATGCAGAAAGTACACATTACAAAGGCATGGCTGTAGAGAAAAAGGATACTGCTACTGGACTGGCTTGCCTGCAGTCCTAACCTGTCCCCAACAGAGAATGTGTGTAAAATTTTAAAGAGTCCCATCATTTTTTGGGAATGTTTTGTTAGCCTGAAATGCTAGATTGTGAAATGTATGAATAAATGAAACAATGTGTGAAAAATGTGTTTTGCATTTTCCATATTGTCCCAACTTTTTCTGATTTGGGTTGTAGGATTATAGTAATGAGTCTCATAAACAATGCTTAAATAACAAGAACAAAATCAGTAAAAGTTACATTATTTATGGAGGGGCTACAGTCAGCACAAGGTCGGTACTGTACGTCCACCTAGTATATATATTGCCCATGTTATTTAACTACACTTTGATGTTCTGACCATGGGTTTTGTGGTCAAAACTAAACAATTTTTTTCAGACTGCTGGTCTACCTACTGCTTCCTGCTTCTGGTTTGTCACTTCTCAAATCACCAGCATGGGAGACAATAAGAAGAAGAGGAAAATCAGGAGTAGAAGAGAAATGTGCCAGACAATGGAAGGGACCATTAGGAATACCTGGTAGAGGTTAGAAAGATATGTAAATGAGCTGTCTGTGTTGCCCTGTTCAGTGGGGATGTGGATGACAGGGTGTGGCGTGGCGCTCCAGAAAAGCTGTAACCATTAGTAGACCTGCTGATGTTGACTTCCATTACTGAAACTTGTGGCAGGATGCAGCCATGACTAATAGAGTGCAAACTGGCTAATGCTGCAAAAAACAGCATGGACACCTGCAGCAGGCAGGGTCGGGGATACACATTGTTGGATGGGAATACACAAATCAAGGTTTTCTACAAGTGTTTCTTTTGTGGTTTTCTGTACATTAAATGAAGACACTACCCCTGCTGGATAAATTAACCCCTACACAGCTAAGAAGACATGATTGTCTCCATATGTCACCTGTGAAGAGGGAAACAGATGAAAATGAAAGTGGTGCATCATCAGCATACACTCGCACTCACTGGATTTCTCTTCACGATGGTGGTTAATTAAAGTCTTGCTGCTGGAGTTTGTGGCATTTTCTGTCTTTCTTATTAACCTTTGCAATAAAAAAGGTATTTCAGGATAAAAAAAAATGGTGTGTTTAAGGACGGCTAATGATGTTTATATAAAACAGAAGCTAAATATGATGGAAGGTTGGGCACTGCAAATGGACAGATTTGATCTATGATGTTGACTTGCTCCTAGTTATTAGAGGGTGATAATGTCATAAGTACTTTTATGTTCATTTAATTACTGACAAAAACCATAAAGACTTCAGGAAAATGATGCTGTGAGCTGTCAAGGATTTCACCATTTTAATTTCCTGTGCTTTCAGTTAAAATCATTATAGAAACTTTGCATTATTTATTACTACACTTGAAAAATGTCAGCTACCTATTTTACAAACACTACCCAATCTAGAGCCTATGGATCCCTACAGGCACCACACTAGTTATAATATTTTTGCTATTATTATATTATGCTACTTAACTTCTTGCTAAATAAATAAGGTTCTAATGCTTCAAATACATAGAGCACTTTTTAGAGCAAAGACAAACATTAGAATATGTAACAACAGAGCAGCTATCAGTAATATTTAGAGTGTTTTATTATTTTGAAGTGTAAAACATTTGATATGCATTCTCATAGTTGTGGCTTGTAACATTGGTTTAAAATTTTGCACAGATCTTTGAAGGATATGTCGAAATGAAATATATTTTCTCAGCTTTCTGTTTCAAGATGACAGATTAAAGTTGTGCCATGGCATGTTGCCATGGCAATGACTCCAGAGCAGTCAGGCTCCCCCACATCCTGGTCCGTGAAATGTGAAATATGAACTTCCCCAGGGCGTTTCATCTCCCATCGGCTTTGATTCAGTCCAAAGCATTACTGGAGAAAGTGACTTGTTTTTGTGACAATTTTATTATTCATCCTCTTTGTGTTTTGTAGCTGAGCGCATATTCACAGTCCAGCCCGTCGATCCCAGAAATTGTTTAAAATTTCAGCGAAGGCAACATTATTCTTCAGAAATATGAATTTGTTTCTTTCCGCAGACGTGCTCTTAGTCACACATGACAAAATAACACTCATATATTCTTCCTATTATGTTTATTTTTAAATGATAAACATCTGACATGGAAAACATTACACATATATTCACAAACCAAACTGTCACATCTGAGATACAGCGGAATCAAAACAGCAGACATCAGCAGACAACAGACTCTCTCTGGAATTAAGACCATTTTCTACAATCCAACAGTTACACTACATATTTGATATTATCACATTGTAACACAAGCAGGTGCCAGATGTGGTTAAAGTAAAAAAAAAAAAAAAAAACATCTGGCAATGTATAGACCGCTGTGGTAAACATTCACGAGCATGTAGACGCACAAATGCACAGATGACCTTGCCATCAGGAGAAACATTTCCAATGCAAATAAGAGCTAAATATATGATTTTATCACCTTGGTGATGCGTTTGCTATTCACCTCAGCATTTCTTGCTGCTTTTTTTTTTTGGTTTCTTCCTGGAGCTGACAAATGTTAATACTTGAGAAGCTTCTTCAGAAGATCTTAAAAAAAATCATTTTGAAAAGAGCGACCCTACCCTCATCCGAGCTTCCTCTTATCCGTGACCTTTCAGGGTATTAAAATTTAATGATCTGTAACACAAAAACCGATAAAAGTGAGTTTCTTGTCAACTCTGAGTGTCTTGGTAAACCTCAGGTGCAACACCCAGAGGTAAAAATATATAAATCTCATTCTTTGCATGCCTGAGACAAAAGTACAAAATTCCCTCTTTGCAAGATGAATTATTCTGCAGGAGAACGAAATAAAAATCCAGCTGGGGCATATTTCACTCACAGCTGTCTTCCAAGAAGAAATAATTGAGAAATCACCTCTTGTAATCTACCTGTGAGTATTTTCTCAGTATTTGCTGCTGGGTTTGAACATCCTGCAAGTCCCAGATATCAGCTTTGAAGAACTGAGAAAACCAAGCCTTGTTTTGAGTATTTTTTATTAAGGCTCTGCAAGCCAAAAGTGTGTCCATGTAATCCTTCAACTAAAGTTAAAATGTGCAAATGCCCTCAAATGGAGTTGCAGGGGGAATAAAATCTTAGACTATTTGTTGCTGCATCACCTGCCTGAGTCTGGCCAAAAACACAGTATGAACAGGTCATCACACTAATTTAAAGGGGTCATATGTACAATATAGATCACCACATCTTGAAAACAAGATATTAAAAAAAATTGGTAACACAAAATATCCCACATACCCTTACATGTTCCCTTAAAAAAATAAATAAGTAAAATTTGCAACTGTAAGAAATATCCTATTTTTATGTTGCTTTAAATAAAAAGGAAGTGATGTGTGTACTTTCCACACCCACTTTCTCTCCACAGAGGTGTTGTCCCTCCTCTAAATTTTATGAGCAACAAATAGGGCAAATGCACTCAATAGGCATGCCTCAAAAATCAAGCAGGAAATTAGTTAGATGAGGATTTCTGCAGCATACCCTGATTCCCAATATGCAATATGTACTAACATCATATCGGAACGTATTACCCTACTGTAGTTTGCACTAGCACATAGTAGAACACCATTCTGACATACTACACCACCAGCTTACCTATCCTTTCACCTGAATGTTTATAGATGCCACATATACCCCCATAATCCATGAAAATTACATTTTGCAACAACAGACTTTTTTTAAACGGTTATTGGTGTATATTTTGCACAATGTCACAACCCTTTGGACGCTGCTACATGTATGTCCACAAGCTTCTTCGAATTTCACCAGGAAGTTCTTCCTCATGGGACAGCTTTGTGTTGTTTATGTTTATGTTTATTAGGAACCCCATTATCTTTAGCAGCGTGCTGCCTCAGCTACTCTTCCTGGGGTCATTTAATATCATTTACAATTCACAGACAGATCTTTGCAAACAATTGTAGTTCCAAGAAAATCTTAAGTGCTGTACTCAAATAATTTGAATACATAACAATGACAAAGTAAGTAAGTCCCTTCGGCTGCTCCCTTGTTTGCGCTTGGGGTCGCCACAGCAAATCCAAGGTGGATCTGCATGTTGAATTGGTACAGGTTTTACGCCGGATGCCCTTCCTGATGCAACTCCACATTACATGGAGAAATGTGGCAGGGGTGGGATTTGAACCCGAAGCCTTCTGAACTGAAACCAAGCGCATTAACCACTTGGCCACCACCCCTCAACAATGACAAAGTACAAATGAATATCAATAATAATACATTTTCAGTTGCATTTTCAGTTTCAGTCATGCTTATTTCTACTGAAAGGCAACTTTTGGAAAAACATAAAAGGTGTTTGTGTTGTAATGATGCTTCTTAAATAATTTGTTAATTATACCAGCATCTGTTCTTTACCCAAAACCAAGACAGTTGTTTATGCATTTTAGCCACATTTGTTCTATAAGAACATTTTAGAGCCACTCGTGCAGCTTTGTTTTGCACCAACTGCAACTTTTTAGTAGTGTGCAAAGAAGTATTCGACCACACAACCGAACAGTAATCCAAATGTGATAGAACTAGACTTTGAATAGTAAATTGGATAATATGTTTCCGTAAATATTCTGAACATCTTTTAATGACTGCAACGCTGCGACCCATTTTGGAAACAACATTATTAGTTTGATTGTCCCAGGACAATTTGCTATCAATAAGAACCCCTAACAGCTTAACTTTCTCTAACTCAGGGGTGGGCAATTAATTTTTACAAGGGGCCACATAGGGAACCTGAATTATGTCCGAGGGCCACACCATCGATAACTCGGCTGTCTCCATTACAAATTTTACAAATAATTACCTATTTAATAGCTTTTATGGGTAATTTTTATTCTTGTAATAATATGTCAATATTTAAATATACCTAAATAAGCCTCTCTAATGATTTGCAACACACAAGCTTGACATTTTTAATATATGTAATAATAATGACAGACCTCATGAGGGCCGGACAGAGACATGCAAAGGGCCGCATGTGGCCCCCGGGCTGCAGTTTGCCCAGGTCTGCTCTAACTGTTCAATAGCCACCTGTTTTATATTAAGATTAACCTGAGGTTTTTCTTTTATGGAGTAGTTATTACCAATTACAATACTTAGTTTTTTTCAGAATTTAGAATAAGTTTATTACTTTCTGGTGGCTGTGTAATGGGGCAGTTCATATTCGTGCATCACTTCATTTTAGTGCCAAAAGGATCAAAAATTGTTTGCAGGTGTTGCAACTAAACAGTCTAATGAAGTTTTATGTTTCACATCTTGTGCGATGTCTGCAGCACTGAATGTGATTCTTGTTGACAGAAGGAGAGATGAGAGCAAAACCGACTGCGTGCATGGTCCCATGTCTCGGTCTCATTTCCACTTCAATTTGCATCAGGCATTGTTCTCAGACAGGACCGTATTTGATTTCTCACCCCAGAGGGGGTATTTGTCTCTTGTTTTTTTTTAGGAGACAAACATTCAATGTTAAGGTAAAAAATAGTCTTTTTTTTTTTTTTTTTTTTTTTTTAGACTGGAGACATTCATGCAGCACCTAGCAGTAACCAGTGGAAACCAGCTGCTGATTTCACTCCTTCTTAATAAAGGCTAAATGTGGGCTGCATTTCTACATATATACATTTATACCTTGTTTGCACTCGGGGTCGCCACAGAAAATCCAAGGTGGATCTGCATGTTGAATTGGCACAGGTTTTACGCCGGATGCCCTTCCTGACGCAACTCCACATTACATGGAGAAATGTGGGAGGGGTGGGATTTGAACCCGGAACCTTCTGCACTGAAACCAAGCGCATTAACCACTTGGCCAACGCGCAATAGCGCGTAACAGCACATCAGCAACAGCGCATTGAGATCGCTACAGTTTTTCAGAAGAACTTTGTGACTGCATGCATAGTTGTGCTCTGTGCCATGGAGTGGCGCACATGCCCAATTGCGCTGTGTTTGCGCTTGTGATGGAGGGCTGTATGTGGGGTTAATCTACTGTCTCGTGTCGTTTCTCAGATCAGTTGTTGGTTTGGTTTTGTGGTATGCAGATCACTTGACCGAGGGTCTATACGTTTAAATAAAAATTAAAAAAATACTGTCACCACTCTTTAATCTTACTCAGTCAGTCTCTTACAACGGTGTAGCCTAAATACATGAGCTTTCCAGGAGCGCACCCAATTCATTACGCACGCTCAGAGGCACATCGAATGAACATTTTGGTCTGAAATTGCAGAGGGATCCCAAGTGCATTTTTAACTTAATTGAATTTTTTTCCAGGAAAAGGCTGGGAAATCCTACCTGGACCTTTGACAGTGATTAAGTGATCACTTGCTGTAGTTCAGTAACACTTGAGAAACTTTGTCATCAAATCTTTAAACCAGTGTTCATGTAGTTCAGAAGGAAGAATGTTTTTTTTTTGGGGGGGGGGGGGGGGGATAATTTGACATCAAAATAAAGACTAAACTGTGACAGTGGCAGCTTGTTGGTGGTAAATTTGCTTCTTCTTTTTCTCCTTCAATATACAGTGAGGAAAATAAGTATTTGAACACCCTGCGATTTTGCAAGTTCTCCCACTTAGAAATCATGGAGGGGTCTGAAATTTTCAGCTTAGGTGCATGTCCACTGTGAGAGACATAATCTAAAAAAAAAATTCGGAAATCACAATGTATGATTTTTTTTATAATTTATTTGTATGTTACTGCTGCAAATAAATTTGAACACCTGTGAAAATCAATGTTAATATTTGGTACAGTAGCCTTTGTTTGCAATTACAGAGGTCAAATGTTTCCTGTAGTTTTTCACCAGGTTTTCACACACTGCAGCAGGGATTTTGGTCCACTCCTCCATACAGATCTTCTCTAGATCTTTCAGGTTTGGAGTTTCAGCTCCCACCAAAGATTTTCTATTGAGTTCAGGTCTGGAGACTGACCAGGCCACTCCAGGACCTTGAAATGCTTCTTACGGAACCCCTCCCTAGTTGCCCTGGCTGTGTGTTTGGGGTCATTGTCATGCTGGAAGACCCAGCCATGACCCATCTTCAATGCTCTTATTGAGGGAAGGAGGTTGTTTGCCAAAATCTTGCAATAGATGACCCCATCCATCCTCCCTTCAATACGGTGCAGTCATCCTGTCCCCTTTGCGAAAGAGTCATAAGTTGTTGTCTTCTACCAAGCTGCTTGCCTGTTGTCCTGTAGTCCATCCCAGCCTTGTGCAGGTCTACAGTTTTGTCCCTGGTGTCCTTAGACAGCTCTTTGTTCTTGGCTATGGTGGACAGGTTGGAGTGGGACTGATTGAGTGTGTGAACAGGTGTCCTTTATACAGGTAACAAGTTCAAACAGGTGCAATTAATACAGGTAAAGAGTGCAGAATAAGAGGACTTCTTAAAGAAAAATTAACAGGTCTGTGAGAGCCAGAATTCTTGCTGTTGGTAGGTGTTCAAATACTTATTTGCAGCAGTAACATACAAATAAATTATTAAAAAAAAATCATACATTGTGATTTCTGGACTTTTTTTTTAGATTATGTCTCTCACAGTGGACATGCACCTAAGATGAAAATTTCAGACCCCTCCATGATTTCTAAGTGGGAGAACTTGTAAAATTGCAGGGTGTTCAAATACTTATTTTCCTCACTGTACAAAACATTTAGGTCAGTAAAAAAAAAGGTTGTGAAAGGACACTAAGTGCTGCTAAACCTGACATCACTTTGCCCTCTCTTACTTAAAGTACATGAAGTCGAAGCCGCCGGAGCTGTAAGAGTGCTTACATACCATCAGCGTCTTGGTAAACTGTAAAGCGCTCCCGGATGGCACTTGTGCCTGCAAATCTCAGCTGTCACCCACACACCATTGTCATTCATGTATTCATACGCCTCTGCACTGAAAAAAAAAGAAGAAAGGGGGTTGTGGGTAGGTGGGCCTGTCAGGGACAGGATGAAAAAATTGACCGTGTACATAAAAGGAGCGGGATATGACATGACAACATTATGCTGTCAGGACTGTAGGTACAAAGCTGTTACATCACGCTGCTTTTTTCTGTCCTACTGAGACCAACATACATTTTTCATCACATGAGGATATTCAATTATTCATTACAACTCTAAGTTGTCCAGATTTTGGCGTCAATCACTGTGAAAAGAATAAATTTAAGACATATTAATGAGCATCGATTAATTTTACAATCGTGATATTTACTATCTGTGTCAATATGTCATGTTGGTTGGCGACGGATCCAACGCAGCTGCCAAGATCACACTTTCATCTATGTTTGTGCATGTATAACACAATGGCATTTAAAGGTCAGCGTGGGCATCTAGCACATGGCATTAGTGGAGCCATCTATAAGAAGGTAAAGCTGTGATTGGTGTGCTGCAGGAGAGGGTTCCTGAGAAGCTCCTCGTTAGCGGAGAAAGCGTACATGGGAAATGCTTGGTCGGCTGTAATTGGCTGCTGCACTGCAGAGAAAGAGGGTGGGCGAGCATAAAAGATGCCACGATGATAATTGAGCAGTGGAGGGGGCGCTTGTTTAAAACAATTTTCTGTGTAGCGGCTGAAAGGCAACAACACGCAGCCTTCCATGAGCAGACAGTGTTCCTGTTTCTCATAATTTTGCAGCAACTGCAAAGATTTAATTTCTGCCAGTGGGCTGGTTTGATCTCGGTTTTGTTCCACTGCAATCAAGACACCTAAATGCAGAAACTTTCTTTTTCCAGTGCACAGTGAAATATTGCATTCTTTCATTTCATTCGCCATCATGCACCCAGTGGTGCAAAAAAATTAAAGTGACATGTGACAGATTGGAGAGTGACTTCATCGAGAAGCAGCTACTGACATCACTCAGTAAACAATGCCATAATAAGTAGTGACAGCGGTTATTTTTTCTGCATGACGACGGCAAAGTAAAAAATAATAACACAATAAATTCAACTAATATGGACATACTGAATGTCAGAAAGTTGCCACCACTGTCACTATTTGGCTACATATGAACATAACTGACTATTAGGTAGAGAGGGATACCTAATGTATGACAACACACACACACACACACACACACACACACACACACACACACACACACACACATAGATAGATAGATAAAGTGGCAAGCGGGTGTGGGTGTAAATATTTGCATAAAATTACTTTGTCTGGACAAATGTTTAACAGAAACGCTGACAACACTCCTTCAGCCATATTTATGAATGGACAGAGGAGGATTCGTGGTTAGAGCCATCTGTCTGGCAGTTCTGTGATCACATCTGTCAGTTAACGGTAAAAGCTAAAATCGTGTTTGCTGTTCAGAAACACATGCAGACAACTTGAGTCACAGTTTTAGTTGCACTCAACACCATCAAGTCAAGTCTGGGAGCATGTGCTAGTGCCACATGTTGCCACACCATAGAAATGACTTGGGTCCTGGATGGCAACCATCCTTGCAGACAACCAGTCCATCCCAATGTGTCAAAAGTGACCTTTTATTTGTCACAGTCAGGTGAAATATGGGCATCTCCTTGGATTTTTCCAGTTCTCCCTATGTTTATCCTCCGTGTTGCGTTTTCCCCCCTCACAATCTCCTGGACAAGAAGCAGGCACTCTAAAGCCATCGTGGAACTTGCACAAAATTGATCCCTGCACTGGCATGCACTCTTGCTTACCAATGAGAAAAAATTGAAATGTTCAAAATTTCTGGCACACATAAATCTCGTGCCACTTGCGTGAACTAGTCATGAACATTGCACAACCTATTTGCAAACACTGTGTGCACGCAGGGCATCTGAACCTGAAATTAGATTATGACAAGATGTTACATCTATAATAAACATAACTTTACAGATACATTATCTAACTCATAAGAAGGACTGTTTTACCAATCCGCTACAATATATATTATAAATAATTACCTTTGAGACAAGATTCCAAATGCGTTCTCCACCACACGATGAGCACGAGACAACCTGCCGCTGTAAATAATTTCTCTGTGATTCTGGGAGCAATGAGAGAATGGTTTCAACAGCCAAGTTCTGAGAGCAAATTCATCATCAGCTACAAAATGATTATTTTATATAAGATGGCGTTAAGCGGGACAAATTGGGATGCATTGGCATGACGAATTGCACAGTAGTGCGGGGATCAAATTTGTGCAAGTGCCAAGGTGTCTTAAGCATGAGGCTAAAACCCATGACCATAAACACATCTATCACTAGAGCATCTTTTGGTGTTGGGAGTGATGTTTCCTGACTACATATTCACAGCACTCCAGCTTGCCTCTGTCACATACACATATAGGTACTTACATACCGCCACAATTTTATTTATTTATTTTATTTTTTTGTGCCTGAACTTTCCAAGGAACGCCAACCAGCGTATTTACGGCTCCGGCTCTTTTGCAACCCACCATCAGAAGAAAAAAATCAAACATGTCAAAATAAGATTGGAAACCCGCAAATAAAGTAGTAATAAATACATACCCTGAAATACAGCCGCAACCCACTGATTTTGTTTCTCCTGTGTTCGCACACAGCAGCCATGCCGAGTATTGTCTGGCGCTGTTCCGGTTCGTAAGTAAAGAAACTTATCTTCTTTCGATACTTCCAAATCCTATGAGTTCTACATGATGGCAAGTACACATCCGATAGCCGTAGTCACGTTTGTGCTGTTTGATTCTTTCATTTGTCCATCCACAGTCAATGATCCAGTATGCATACACATGGCTAACATGGATGCCTAGCAACTGTTTCAAGTCCTGTGTCCGCATCGCAGCTCTCCCATTGAGATAGCAAACACAGCCATCTGCCATCATCACCTGCCGTCGCTTTCTCTCTGACTCTTTGTGGTCACACTTCTCAAAAATGGGATAAGCTTGTGTGGTCTGCGAGACTCACACCCCTGCAGCGTGACATTTTTTCCGCTGTGAGACCCCCATATTCCCAAAGTTTTCATGATCCTTCTTGACAACAGACTTGGAGATAATGCATGTGAATGTAACATCAAACAAACACTAAAATTAATTACAAAGTAAAGCACAGCAGCACAAGTGCTGCTAAGCAAAAATTGTCGCTGCTACAGGAAGTGTGGTGATCTGCTATAAAAAAAATAAACTGATGCTGATGATGTAATTGCAATTATGGGTTGATTTTTTTTTCTATATGAGGTAGGGAGAATTGCTAGGGTCCTCGACACAATGCTGCAGGCACCTATGTGCTTCATTATGCCCATGGAATGGCGCCAAATGGCCATAGGCAGCATTCCCTCAAAATGCAAGTTATATTACCCATCTGACTGTCCCTAAGTAACCACTCATTTGACACAAAGTCATCCCACTGGTACCCAAAGATCCTCTGAAAGGACCAGGTAGGCTACCAAAAACATCAGTTGTCACCCTGCAACTATGTGACTAAGAAGAATCTTTGCCAAACAGAGGAGGGCAGAGGTCATATGGCCGCTTATTGTCTCTAAATACTAAATGTAAAACATGTAGCATTTATTGTAACACATGAATCCATCAGTCAGAAATATTCCTCACAGTTTTAATTGCACTGACAAAAAAAATAAGTTTTAGCTCCCCCAACCAACAGAGGAGGTTGGAGTTTATGTGATCGCTCCTGTCAGTGGCTCCATCAAGCCAGTTTAATGCAGGATTCCTTAAAGTGTTTGCTGGATTGCAGCAAAAATTCTGCAGGTAGATGGATGTGGTGACAACAACCAAACATTAATACCTGCATCTGATCAAAGTCAGAATTTTGTCTGACTTTGATCAAGATCAGGTTTCTGTGATGTCATAAGGCAAAAATACTAAATCAAAGAAAAACTATACAGGTTGATACACAATGGGTCAAAGAAGAGTTTATAATTATTTATTTATTTGAGATCCAGATCTACCTCAAAAAATTTAATTTAATCTAGCATTTCTCCCTTATGGCATCACAGAAAGCGCATGTTGATCAAAGACAGAATTTTGATAACTCTGTTCGGGTGCAAGTATTAATGGTGGGCCATGGTCACCTCGACAGAGTGCACCTTCATGGTCTTGTTTGCACTTGTTGATGGTTTGTTGGTGTTTGGCTTTGCTTTTGTTTTTTCATTCTCTTGTGACTTTTTGTGTGTGATGTGTAAAGCTGTATTAAGTAGTCTTCAGCAGAAATGTATATAGATGAGCCAGAGAAAGATACCCTGAATAAACAAATAAAGATTAAACAGCATTACTTACTTACTTACTTCATTTGTGAGTCAGCGAGTACTCGCTGTATAACAGTGTGTCGGAAATTAACCTTTGGCACATTAAGAACACAGCATTTACATGTATACAAGATTCATATTTTCCAAGAAAGTTCTTTTTTTTTTAATCCATCTGTCTATCTCAGCCAGTGAATAAACTATGATAAAAGAAGCCACGAAACGAGCACAGGCACTTAATGTTCTCTGCAGAGTGTAACAAAGCAGACGCTGTCAGTTAAACACAAGAAAGAAACTGAAAACGATGTTTCATCTCCTCACCTTTTGCGACCACGCACACAGAATGCGAACAGAGCCCCTTAAAAAAACGGGTGACAAATTGGGGTAGGAGTATTACTAAGCGTATGATTCACCACATATTAACAGTGGAAAAACAGAAAATTGAAAAGCAGATGGTGGAACGGGAACTTCCGTTGCTGAAGTTACAGCGCTTACAGGGCCGCCGCTGATTTCGCTGGTTGGGTTTACTTGAAGCTCAGCAGGTGGCGCTGGTGTTGACAGCGGTATAGCTGATTTTGGACACCGAGGTGGCCACGGAGGTGGCCATGGAGGTGCCTGCGAGGCCATCTTCACCGTCTTTTCTCATGCACCACAAGCAACGGCGACACAGCCGGTTGCGGCAGCAGCAGGCGAAGGTGGCGAACAGAGCCTTGCGGAAGCGGGTGTTCATGAAGCAGTAAATGATGGGGTTGACGCATGCCGAGGTGTAGGACAGCAGGTGGATAAAGGAGATGGGTGCGCCAGAGAGAGCTTTATGGGCTGACTTCATGTCAAATGCCCTCCAGGCGTTGACGCAGTACAGCGGCATCCAGCAGATGAAGAAGAGCGCCACAATCACCAGCAGCATGTGGATAACTCGTCGCTTGGCCCGCAGCTTGGCCTCTGAGGTGTTGCTCCGTGCGCGCTCCGTCTTCACCTGGTTGGCGCCTGACGAGGCTGAGAGAGTTGGGAGTTCCATGGAATTTGTGGGCTTCTTAGACACTTGGATGTAGCAACCGTCGTCGTCATCCGTCACTCCGTTGACCGCCCTGCTGACACCATTCTTCTGGCCTGTGAAATGCAGCAAAAATAAATGCCACTGTGGGAATTTCATCATTTTGCTGCTATATATGCTGCAGTCGTATAACAAATGCTCGTGACTGAAGGCTATTCCAGAAGACAGAAGACACTACGGAAACTGGTGCTCCCGATGCAAAGCTACAGCAGCGGTTATTCAAGTAACCAAGGTTATATTTCTCCATCGATACTCAAGGCAGCTATTCCTGACACAATCTCCCTTTTCTAAAATTGGAAATTCCAGATGTAAGCCAATGGAGAAATATAATAAGCCGGGGAAGGAGAAGAAAACTCCAAAGACAGCTGAGAAGATCGATCAGTTTTTTTCAGGCGATGGTTTGTGTCCTTTGATAAATCTTCCTGCTCCGTTTGTTACTACTGTAATGTGCTTCAGCTTAATGCAGGAGGTGAAACAGATGTTTTCATCAGTCGGTGTAAACTAAAAGCCTCTGCAGTGTGAACAGACTTTGTGATGAATCTCACCGGCAGCTTCTTTGTTCTGGCCCATCTCAAACCTCATGCCTCGATAGAGCTCCCGGGAGATCAGACCATAGGCTACACTCATCACCACCCCCGGGATGAAGAACAGAATAATCAGCAGCAGCAAATACCTGAAAAAACAGCCAGAGTGGAAGAAGAAAGAGGCATTAAAAAAAAAAAAAAACAGAAAAGTTGCTGCCGGTAGTTTTAGTGGGCAAAAGAAAACTGGAAGGAAAGTTGTGCATCAAAAGAACATTTAATGCAAAAATATGTGAACTTTCTCTCTTTCTTCTATGGAAGACATATTGTGATATTGTGCACATTTACACTTGACGTGCACAATATGTGCAGACCAGTTCCGTCTCTGCAGCAGATTCTCCCTGCAGCTTGTTTATGCCTCATCTCCAGACCTAAAACTTTTTAAGCACCATTCGGGGTGCTGTTGCTGTCATCCTCTCTGGATGTCGACCATCTTTATGGCGTGCAACACAAACGTTACAGAGCAGTTTATCACATTATCGTTTTATTGCGTAAACCATGTGGCAGGGTGGGCTCATATCAGGTGTCTGTCCTGTTTCTGACCTAAAAATAAACCAATGGGACAGCTTTCAGTAGGACAACAGTTAGAGTGAAGGTGATGGTTTCACTTTTGTCCACAACACTGTGATGACTTGCTTTTCCCACACTCTACTGAAAAGGAAGTATGCTGGTATGAATGGGGCATCTGTAGTAGAGTGCTACATGAACTAAACCTGACTTTTTTCTGAACCTGAAAAATGCACAGAATTTTCAGCATCTAACGTAAGGTTTCAGCTTGCAACCCACCAATAAATGGCAAAGGGATTTATATATCGCTTTTCCGTTTATATCAGAAGCTCAAAGTGCTTTGCATTGATCCCTCACATTTACCCATTCACACACCGATGTCAGGGTGCTGCCAGGCAAAGTGCTCACTACACACCGGGAGCAACTAGGAAATTAAGGATCTTGCCCAAGGGCCCTTATTAATTTTCTGGCCAGATGGGGGTTTGAACTGAGGATCCTCTGGTCTCAAACCCACTGCTTTACCACTCACCTCTCCAACCACTAGACCAGGGATGGGAAACAAGGGCAGAGACACCGCAGGATTGCTGATGAGCTTCTCCCCTGAATATAAACACCTGATCATTAATGAAATCACCTGCTGAGGTGGTTGGTAGCAAAGAAAACCTGCAGTGTCTCAGCCCTTCATGGCACATGATTGCCCACCCCTGCACTAGACCATCACCGCCCCAATACCTTGTAATTCTTTTCTCAGAAAGAATGACAGTCGGTCCACAAAAGGATAACCCATCTTCCTGTTGGGCATGCCCATATATAGAGGGGGTTCAGGGGGTTCAACCGAACCCCCCAAGAATTCTGCTGATTTTTTTCTGATCTGGGTATCAACGTTATGTATTTTCTTTTCATTGATAATAAGCAACAAGCACTAACTGTTACACAGCTATTATCACACACCCTCAAGTTTCAATTTCCTCTGCCAGAGTAATCCCTTAAGTGATGAAAGGGGAAACTGCTAGATAAACTTTTCCCATGGGGGTTGAGAATTTTTGCTCCCTGGTCCCTGTCCTCCTCTGATAAACAGATTAGTAGGCTTGTAAATACCCATGTAGACACACAATTACACTTGTCTGGTTTGTAAAAACATGTTTGTATGTATAAGCTGAGAAATAAAAGGGAGCTTCTCCTTCCTGTTGCAAATACTGTAAAGGTGCAAATATTCGCGTGGGATTTATTATGCGAACTTCACGAGTTAAACAAGGTCGCCAAATTAAATACCGCTATTTTAATACATAACGTACATATACGTACATATTCATAATGTAGACGTGAATATTAATACCGCTAAATATGAGGTCAGAAAACTATCCAACCTTTTTATTTTTTGCACAAACTATATGGATTTGAATCATGTGCGCTTGCATCATTCGCAACCGACAGGCAGGTATAAAGTTTGCATTAATGTTATCTTGGTTCTTCCTGGGTGGTTCTTATGGCAACTGATCCAATCCCAAGCAAGGACTATTTGTATATAAAAATGTATTTCCTAAAATGATACATTTTGGGTTTCAAATGAAATTTATGTAGCTTTTTACCCCTCGAAATCTTCAAAAAGCTTCTGCTTTGGGGGGCTTCACCCCCCTGAACCCCCCACGAGGGCATTGCCCCTCGACCACACCGGGGGCCCTGCGGCCCACTGGACCCCCAACTCAAGGATTTGAATCCCCCCTTTCACATTCCTATATACGGCCCTGTTGGGTACAAAGTTTATGCATGCACACAACCATAGCCAGGCTGGATTGTGTAACTAACAACACGGACTTGGACATGACTCCTCCATCCCATGTCCCAGTGTGGGAGCATACACAGACGCCGCATCCACAACACTGCAAAACTATCCTGGGTCTTGGATGGCAACCACACAGGCAAACAACTGATCCATCCCCACCTCTTAAAGGAACCATCTACCCCTTTGGCCTTCTCCAGCCCTTGATGTTCTCAACACTGAGGCAATTACATGCTGCATCATACATTGAGAAATGTGAAACATGTCCAAAATGTTGCAGCTGATGCTTCCTCATGATGCAAGTAATTACTCTCATCTCAGTCTCCCAGCAGCACCCAAGGATCCTCTAATGACACAGAGTACCAAAGACATCCAAGTAATGCGTTACTTAGTAACGCTTACCCTAATCTAGCCACTTTTTTTAGTAACAAGTAATCTAACGCGTTAATCTTTCCAAATCAGTAATCAGATTAAAGTTACTTCTCCAAGTCTCTTTGTGCTCAAATGCCAAAGCAGGGGCGAATCCAGATGGAATGGGGGTGTGGGCAGGGATGTACCCCCCCTCCACAACACCCCTAGATTAAAGGTCCAGTTTTGAAGCCTTTTTTTACTACAACTACTAATACTACTTGTAATAATAATAATTTCGACAAGTAAAATGTTTAGAGAGAATTTAAATGTTAGAAAAATGTTAGAAAGAATTTAATAGTTACATTTATAAACAATGTAGGTTAGAAATTGCAAGTTTTACTGTTACAGTGCTGTCAACAGTTAAATATGAGGTCAAGAAAGAGGTCTTTATTTTACTTTTTATTTTCATTGAAGTCAAGAAAGGGTGACTATAAAGTGAGTTTTGGCAAAACAAGTATCATTGTCATGTTGAGGTGGCAGAGGGTTGTTGTGGGCAGCTGGGGAAAGTAACTACAAAAGTAACTAGTAATCTAACTTAGTTACTTTTACAATTGAGTAACAGTGAAGTAACTAAGTTACTTTTTCAAGGAGTAATCAGTAATTGGATTACTTTTTCAAAGTAACTGTGGCAACACTTCATATATCCATGCATGTCTGATGGCTGAGTCTGTTGTGTGTTGGGGGGTTTGGCTGGATGTTTTTGTGTTTTCTTTTCTTTGCTCTCCAGGTGGTATGCAAACTGGTTTTTGTCTGTGGAGAAGGTGCTGGCAGAAGAGTCCTTCACCCTCATCAGCATTATTAGCTGCACCTGTGGAGGATGTTCACGTGCAAACTTAAAGACTTTCAGCTGAAGCAGATAATGAGATGGCGTTCTGCATTTAAGACGAGACGCTGAGGACTGCGCCAGGGTTTGACACATCGTGCCTGTGAAGGAGGACGGGTGAGGGACACATGCTGTCAGCACACATCAGAGGTGATTATTGTCTGAATGATCGTTAATAGTAATTTCTGTTACGCAGTATATTTGAACATTGATGAGAATTGTGCAGTTTGCTTCTCACTGCCGTGGCGTACGGACTGATGATCCTCCACCTGTTGTGAGAAGCTGCTCATTTACATAAAGCTTAAATTCAGACCTGAATGTGTTGCTGATAGTGTGTGCCTCTGAAAGATATTTGCTGTAGCTATGTTGACTTACCTCACCTTTTTCCATCCTTCACAGAGTCAGTTTGTCGTGTCCACCTGGGGGGTGTTTGGCGGTGAATCTGAGTCCAGAAGCACCGAGGCTTCGATCCTTTTGGGCGCTGGAGAGCGCGCCGTCCTTCACTCCGCCAGACAAACCAAATATTTATATTGTACACTAATTATTGCACTGGAGGGGAGATAAAACCGTTTTGTTTGTGGAACCGCTTTCTGGTTATTTAGCGCTGGGTTCGGTCAGACGTTGGTCCGCTCCTCAACCTGCGTCTGCACATAACAGAATCCAGGAAATCATCGAAAGTCTGGATCTTAGTCTTTATCAAAAACAAATCTCAAACCCAGACTCCCCTACTCGTCACTCAGCCTCTCAAGTACGACTGGATTAGGATTACTGGCATCCAATTCACTAACTGTGTGCATGTGTTAACCTCTGTGAAAATGACACAGAAACACTGACATTTCATAATCTGAAAAGTTCATAATCAGTGAAACAGTACAACACTGTAACTTCACTTACCTCATGTATAGTCATGCTACAGTCAGTGCTACAGTCTACACTGTCATCATCCATTTCAGTTTTGCACGCGAACATGCAAATGTGAGCAAACCATTGAACATGAGCAAATGCTTAGTATGGGAGAGACAAATTTCAGTTGCTGGTTTGATTGCAAGTTGAAATCTCAGCAGTAGACAGCGTCAAAAACTCATGTCGCTTTAACAAATTCTTGCATTTTGTGATTACATACAATATGTATTACTGCTGATATTACCATATTATTCCAAATATGAACCAACTCTGAATATAAGATAACACCCCATCTCCCATCCTCTCTCCCTTTTTCAAGGCCAAGTCTTATTTTTTATGAAAAAAATTGCTTTTGTTTAAAAATAATGCTAATAAATGTACATTTTATTTAATCCCATAAAACGTATACATTTTTTGCTACTGTATGTGGCTCGGGAGAACAAAGAAGGTGAATGTGAAGTGATGCAGAAGTAAAAATCGGTTTTAACCAGTGCACGGGGGTGTGAGAGGTGGCGTACAGTCTGGAGAGCGGCTCACAAGAATGACACGTCTAGATAATAAACCATTCCCTCTCACAGTCAGTCAGCAGCTGATCTTTGTACTGTGAGAGGAACCCACACAGACACATGGAAAACATGAAACTCCCTACAGAAAGGCCCCAGGTGGGCTTAAAACACGGGACATTCTTGCCGTGATGCACCAGTGTCTGTGAAGCTGTTATGTTCAACTGCTGCAGGTCTGACAACTCAAGAATAATTACTTTAAGGGAGACAGCGGCTGTCTGTAAATAAAGATCATTTCAACACATTCTGCCTTGGAGACATATTGAGACTTTACACAGGAAGACATTCATAAATGACTCATAACAGAGGATAACAGATGCGCATGGACATAGCACATCAGATGTTCAAATCATGCAGAGCATACTTATGAAGGTACTGTATATACAAGTATTTCCATCACATAAAGACAAATAATCTTTTGTATTCATGCTGAACCAGTACATAAACAGGAACAAATTCAAGGCATTTTCAGCTCCTTCAGGCTGTGTACTTGGTTGTTTTATGAATAAAAACATTTCATTTTTCCAGTTAAAAGGAATATCGATCATCAGCTCTCTCGTGTGCTTGCACTCGCATCTAGGTTTATTATACTGAAGAAAACATATGAGCAGAGTAAAACTCAAAAACATAACACTCCAATGGTGCAGAGTTTTTTGGACTATTAGTTTTTATATGGTGGATTAAACTCTGTACTTGTACTGCATTACAACCTTCGGCATTACGCATTTGTTCTTGTCCTTTGGAAAAAAGTATCTATAAAAGCACAAAAAATATATGTTTTAGTCAATTAAGTTTGAATTTAAATAACCAAAGCTTCAAGTAATATGAAAAAAACTTAGCAGTATCTATCTACATATCTATCTATTGGTCATGACTATAACGTTGCTTGCTCTTACTTGTCCACAGACATTGTGCTACGTGACCTCCACAGTGTGATAATCACAGTATATGTGCTATACATTATTTTGCCAGTAGATATCAGTAGTCTCAAATGTTAAATGAGGGTTCAAGTAATTAATCATTTGGTGAAACAATTGGCTGGGATGCTTGACAATGTACAGTGGGGCCAAAAAGTATTTAGTCAGCCCCTGATTGTGCAAGTTCTCCTACTTAGAAAGATGAGAGAGGTCTGTAATTTTCAACATAGGTACACTTCAACTATGAGAGACAAAATGAGAAAAAAAAAATCCAGGAAATCACATTGTAGTATTTTTAAAGAATTTATTTGTAAATTGTTGTGGAAAACAAGTATTTGGTCACCCACAAACAAGCAAGATTTCTGATTCTCACAGACCTGTAACTTCTTCTTTAAGAAGCTCTTCTGTCCTCCACCTGTTACCTCTATTAATGGCATCTGTTGGAATTCATTATCTGTATAAAAGACACCTATCCACAGCCTCAAAGAGTCAGACTCCAAACTCAACCATGGCCAAGACCAAAGAGTTGTCGAAGGACACCAGGAAGAACATTGTAGATGTGCACCAGGCTGGGAAGAGTGAATCTACAATAGTCAAGCAGGTTGTGTGACTAAATCAACTGTGGGAGCAATTGTAAGAAAATGTAAGACGTACAAGACCATTGATAATCTCCCTCAATCTGGGTTGTCATCCCGTGCAGTCAGAATGATCATGAGAACAGTGAACAAAAATCCCAGAACTACATGGAGGGACCTGATGAATGACCTGCAGAGAGCTGTGTCCCCCTGCTTAAGCCAGTACATGTCCAGGTCCGTCTGAAGTTTGCCAGAGAGCATATGGATGAACCAGAAGAGGACTGGGAGAATATCATGTGGTCAGATGAGATTAAAATAGAACTTTTTAGTAAAAACTCAACTCATCGTGTTTAGAGGAAGAGAAATGCTGAGTTGCATCCCAAGAACACCGTACCTATTGTGAAGCATGGGGTGGAAACATCATGCTTTGGGGCTGTTTTGCTGCAAAGGGGACAGGACGACTGATCCGTGTTAAGGGAAGAATGAACGTGGCCATGTATCGTGAGATTTTAAGCCAAAACCTCCTTCCATCAGTGAGAGCACTGAAGATGCAATGTGGCTAGATCTTCCAGCATGACAATGATCTCCAAACACACCGCTCGGGCAATGAAGGAGTGGCTCCATAAAAAGAATTTCAAGGTCCTGCAGTGGCAAAGCCAAGTTATGTTACAAAGAATTGAGTTGAACGTTTGTTATTGACCAGATACTTATTTTCCACCATAATTTACAAATAAACTCTTTAAAAATCCTACAATGTGATTTCCTGGATTTTTTTTCTCATTTTGTCTCTCATAGTTGTAGTGTACCTATGATGAAAATTACAGACCTCTCTCATCTTTCTAAGTAAGAGAACCTGCATAACCAGGGACTGACTAAATACATTTTTACCCCACTGTATTAAAGTTGCTCATCATTGCTGTGTTACTCATTGCATTTGTTTGCTAATATCTGGATCAAAATCCATCTCTCTGAAATTGTTATGTGTCGACGCGGGTTGAGGAGCGGACCTGCGTCCGACGGAACCCAGCGCTAAAAAACCAGAAAGCGGTTCCAATAACAAAAACAATTTATTTGTTCACCCTCTGGTGCATAATGAAGTGTAGAAACTAAAACAGTGTCACTCTGGTGGAGTGAAGGCTGGCACGCTCTCCAGCGCCCAAAAGGATCGAAGCCCGGCGCTTCTGGACTCACTTTACCGCCAAACACCCCCCAGGTGGACACGACAAACCGACTCTCTGCGAAGGATAGAAGAGGTGAGGTAAGTCAGCAGTTACAAGCAATATCCTTCAAAAGGCACACACTATCAGCAACACATTCAGGTCTGTATTTAAGCTTTATGTAAATGAGCAGCTTCTCACAACAGGTGGAGGATCAGTTGTCCGCACGCCACCACAGTGAGAAGCGAGCTGCACAATTCTCATCACAATTCAAATATACTGCGTAACAAAATACCAAGTTACTATCAACAAGTAGTCAAACAATTAATCACCTCTGATGTGTGCTGACGGCATGTGTCCCTCACCCTTCCTGCTTCACAGGCACGATGTGTCAAACCCAGGCGCGGTCCTCAGCGTCTCACAAACGAACATCACAAGGTCGAGTTCCCGGCAATTCTGCTTGAATCACACATGGCTTAAATGCAGAACGCCATCTAATTATCTGCTTCAGCTGAAAGTCTTTAAGGTTGCATGTGAGCACCATTCACAGGTGCTGCACATACTGTTGATGAGGGTGAAGGACTCTTCAGCCAGCACCTTCTCCACAGACAAATCAGTTTTCATACCACCTGGAGAGCAAAGAAAAGAAAAGAACACCAAAATGTCCAGCCACACCCCCCCAACACACAACAGAAATATGCTACCAGAATTGTAATGAGAAAAGAACTGCACTTATATAGTGCTTTTATGGTGCAGATGCTTAAAGCACTTTAAAATGATGGGGTGGGCCAAAACATTGCAGGTTTTCCTTGCAATTGATCCCCTCAGCAGGTGGCTTCAATGATAAGCGCCTCCCCTCAATGTTCTGATCATCAATGAAATCAGCTGCTGAAGTAATGTCTTAGCTTCTCATGTCTACCCCTGCACTAGGTCATTGTTTCCCTAAAGTAATTAAACAACTGTATGAGGTGTTTTTTTTCTTCATCCATTGAAGAATGGTCCTGAAGATTCCAAAAGAAAGCTGAACAACAAGTCAAGTTGTCCTGAGACAAACTCTTGAGAATTACTAATGTAAGGGTTTTGCAAAAGTCAAATCACTACATGTTTATTTGTTTATTTGTCTTTATAACTGCTGTTAGAGTGTCCCCTCATTACCAGACTGCAAAGATTCATCCTGCTTTGAAAGACGTTTACATGTTGGACAAATCACCCCTGTGCTTGACCTGTTGCCTGTTTATGACTAAGCCTGCTAGTCTGCTGCTCAACCATTATCAATGTAAGTGCAGAGACATGTGACCCAGGAAGACCAGAAACAAGACATTAAGCTACAAGAAACGAATATGGGAGAAATGTCAAAGTTACGGTGCCAAAAACAGAAAATTAGCCAGACACATAATAATAATAATAATAATACACAGATAATAATGCCAGAGACAGAATAACTCAGAGAATTATGCCAGAAACATAATAATACATAGTTCAAAATGTGACCCCTGACAACAATGGCACCGTTCATAGAGTTGGGTTCCATGACAACAATGCAGAGAAAAAAGTAGAATTTGACAAATTTGCATGTGTCGTCTTTGGCTAACATAACAGATTATCCCTAAAAAGTAAGTAAGTCCCTTTGGCTGCTCCCTTGTTTGCACTCAGGGTCGCCACAGCAAATCCGAGGTGGATCTGCATGTTGAATTGGCACAGATTTTACTCCGGATGCCCTTCCTGATGCAACTCCATGTGGCAGTGGTGGGATTTGAACAGGGAACCTGCTGCACCAAAACCAAGTGCACTAACCACTTGGCCACCACCCCTACCGTTGCTCACATAACTACAGTGCATCCAGAAAGTATTCACGGCGCTGCATTCCTCCACATGGATGAAATTAAATTCTTTTTCTTCAAAATTCTACACATAATACCCGAAACTGACAATGTGAAAAAGGTTGTTTTAAGATTTTTACAAATTGATTAAAAATATTTTTATAAAACTAAGATATCACATGTACATAAGTATTCACAGCCTTTGCCACAAAGCTCAAAATTGAGCTCAGATGCATCCTGTTTCCATTGATCATCATTGAGATGTTTCTACAACTTAATTGGAGTTCCCCTGGGGTAAATTCAGTTAATTGGACATGATTTGGAAAGGCACACAGCTGTCTACATACGAGGTCTGTCCAAAAAGTATCGGACCTTTTTATTTTTTGCAAAAACCATATGGATTTGAATCACGTGTGATTGCATCAGCCAAGCTTGAACCTTCGTGCACATGCGTGAGTTTTTTCACACCTGTCGGTTGCGTCATTTGCCTGTGAGCAGGCTTTGAGTGAGCAGTGGTCCACCCCTCTCGTCGGATTTTTATTGCGAATAAATGTCTGAACGATTTGGAGCTTTGCTGCATCAAATTTTTCTAGAAACTGTGAGAGATCTCCAGCTGGACACCATTCGGAAAATTTAGATGGCTTTCAGCGACGATTTTATGGGGATTACACAGATTAAGGAGTGATCCAGCCGGTTTTAAAGACCGCCCACAGCGTCTGAGAGAGCAGCGCGCTCCGAGCGCCGATCTACAGGCTCAAACCCCGCTCAAACAATGGCTTTCAGACGGCTTCCGGTTGCTTTTCAGTAGTGTGAGTATCCAAGAAATTGTGCATGAGCTGGACATGCCCCAATATGTCCTGTGAGGCTTCATCACGGCGGTGCTTTGCGCCATGCGGCTCCGCCGCGACGTGTGGAGTTCCTCCGCTCCTCTTTTCATGACAAAAACTCCTGTAACAGTGGAATGTGCCATTCCTTTCTAAACTGGACGCTGTCTTGATCCGGTATGTCATCTGACTAGCACAGGAATTGTGAAAAGACGTGGACATCAGCACTTTTTTGGCACATTGAGACAGATGTGCGGAGGAGTTCCACGCGTCGTGGTGGAGCCGCAAGGCGCAAAGCAACGCCGTGATGAAGCCTCACAGGACATGTTGGGGCATGTCCAGCTCATGCTCAATTTCTCGGATAATCACACGACTGAAAAGCAACCGACAGCTGTCTGAAATCCACCTGAAAGCCGTCCTGTGAGACCAACACGGAGGTGGTTTTGTGCCGCGTCATGAACGGCTCCGTGGCGCGTCCCTCCGCTTTTCTTTCCATGAAAAAATCTCCTGTAACAGTGGAATGTGCCGTTCATTTCTAAACTGGATGCTGTCTTGATCCAGTATGTCGTCTGATTAGCAGAGGAATTGCGGAAGACGTGGACATCAGCACTTTTTCGGCACATTGGGCCTCATGTATCAATGTTGCGCACTTGTGGTGTAAATTTACGGCGTAAACTTGAAATACACCAAAGTCACCGTGACATGTATCAAGCAGTGCGCACCTGCCCATTTCTGGCGTACGCCTGACGTGATCTTGATAAATGCGGCAGGTGGAAACGATCGTAATTATAATAAACACGCCCATAAATATTCAGACTCCACTTCAGACACACCCTCATTTTACGACATGGAAGCCAGGAAGACGGCAATGAAAAAGAACTTCACCAATCACGACGCGTGCCAATAGAGCGTCAAAAGCGGCCGTCATATCAATTGTTTTGTAGTATATAATCAATAAAGTGTTACAGTGGTCCCTCATTAATCGCTGGAGTTACGTTCTAAAAAATATCCCGAAATACGCAAAACCGCGACGTAGTCAGTGTTATTTTTTACAATTATTATAGATGTTTCAAAGCTGTAAAACCCTCACTACACAGTTTATACACTTTCTCAATCAGGCATGAACATTTTCTCACTTTTCTCTCATGTGTAAACACTCTCAAAGTTCAAACCTTAGTAGGAAAATAAAACCAAACTGTTTCAGGCCCAAACATTTGTTTGAGAAATAAAAATAGAAAGTTTTCCTATAAATAATTATGATGGCATTTAGAACTAATGAATTAATTTTAACGATCAACGAACGAGGTCGGACACATAAGAAATTATTAATAGTGACTGACCAGTATGTCACAGATCGCTCCTCTGCGTCCTGACGCCGAGCCTTTTCCCACTCACATCTCGCTGCAGCAGGTGTTTGTTTCCGTGTGACAAACACAGTTATGAGTAGTTGTTGGCGCTCTTTTTTCTTCTGGGTGACAAGATTCTTATAAACAGATACGCAGAACACGGAACACTGTAAAAAAAAAAAAGGCATGCAAAATTGGACTAAATACTCCGCGAGACTCCGAGGCCACGACAGATGAACCGCATTATAGCGAGGGACCACTGTATTCTCTTTTCACATGTCAATAATTCTTGACATGTGGATATTTGCTCGCTCAATTAATAAGACACGCCTAATCTGTCAGATTTCTTTATTTTTTAAATGTATTTCTGTATTTATTTTATTGTGACAACCGAATGGAGACGACAAAACCTGGTTGCAGCACGGGCGAATTAATGGAATGACGAAACTACAGTTATTATCAGTTTCATTGTCTAAAACGATCACACCACATGAAGTTAAGCTCAGCGCTGCTCTGGCTCCAGGCTCGTAGTCTGGAGAAAAGTGCGTGCAGCGCTGTAGCCACGGATCGTGCTCCATAACAATCCTGCAAAGGCGGGATTTGTATTGATTATTATGTAGTATAATCAGGAAAGTTTTATTTATGTAACACTGTTCATCATGTTGATCATCTTCATTTTTATGTGGATTCCAGCGCTGGTTCATTTTGGTGTATAATTTACGCCACCTCTCGACCTGGTGTATATTTTCAGCGCAGCGTACGCCAACAACGACATTGATAAATGCCAAGTAGCGCAGCCGTTTTGGCGTACACCCCATATACGCTCAAATATCGCTGTACGCAACGTTGATACATGAGGCCCATTGAGACAGACGTGCGGAGGAACCCGCGCGTTGCGGCGGAGCCGCATGGCGCAAAGCACCGCCGTGATGAAGCCTCACAGGATATGTTGGGGCATGTCCAGCTCATGCACAATTTCTCGGATACTCACACGACTGAAAAGCAACCAGAAGCCGTCTGAAAGCCACCTGAAAGCCGTCCTGTGAGACCAACACGGAGGTGGTTTTGTCCCACGCCATGAGCGGCATGGTGGCGCAATCCTCCGCTTCTCTTTCCATGAAAAAAACTCCTGTAACAGTAGAATGTGCCGAAAAAGTGCTGATGTCCACGCCTTCTGCCTTTTTTTGTGAAAGTTAGATGACGTCCCTGATCAACAAAGCCTTCACGTTGGAAATGATCTGGTTGTTTGAGCGGGGTTTGAGCCTGTCGATCGGCGCGCGCCGCGCTCTCAGACGCTGTGGGCGGTCTTTAAACCGGCTGGAGCACTCCTTAATCTGTGTAATCCCCATAAAATCGTCGCTGAAAGCCATCTAAATTTTCCGAATGGTGTCCAGCTGGAGGTCTCTCACAGTTTCTGGAAAAATTTGATGCAACAAAGCTCCAATCATTCAGACATTTATTCGCAATAAAATCCGACGAGAGGAGTGGACCACTGCTCACACAAAGCCTGCTCACAGGCGAATGACGCAACCGACAGGCATGAAAAAACTCATGCATGTGCACGAAGGTTCAAGCTTGCCTGATGCAATCATACGTGATTCAAATCCATATGGTTTTTGCAAAAAATAAAAAGGTCCGATACTTTTTGGACAGACCTCGTATAAGGTCCCACAGCTGACAGTGCAAGTCAGATCACAAACCTAACATGAAGTCAAAGGAATTGTCTGTAGACCTCTGAGACAGGATTGCCTCTAGGCACAAATCTGGGGAAGAGTACAGAAACATTTTTGCTGCTTTGAAGGTCCCAATGAGCACAGTGTCTCCATCATCCCTAAATGGAAGAAATTTGGATTAACCACAACCACAACTCCTTATGGGGTTCTGTGAGTAGAATTTTCTAGGAGGAAAAAAATATATTTACTCTATTTTGAAATAAGGCTAACATAACAAAATGTGTAAAAAGTGAAGAACTGTGAATACTTTCTGGATGCACTGCACTTTGGATTAACCACAACTCTTCCTAGAGCTGGCCACCCTTCTAAAAAAAGATACCTGAAGAACTCTCTGACCATGAGAAAGGCGCCAAAGGTGCATCAACAAAGTATTGAGCAAAAGGTGTGATTACTTATGTACACGTGATTTCTTAGTTTTTATTATTATTATTTTAAGAAATTTGCAAAAATTTCATGTTGTCATTATGGAGTTCTATGAGTAGAATTTTCTAGGAGGAAAAAAATATATTTACTCTATTTTGAAATAAGGCTAACATAACAAAATGTGTAAAAAGTGAAGAACTGTGAATACTTTCTGGATGCACTGTACTCTGCTTGTCCCAGACAATTTGACAATAGGTAATATATCACTATTGATAGGGACCTTGCATCGAGTTTCTGCACGTGTTCAGTTGAGTCACCAGTCACAACTTGCTAATTATCATTGATTACTTCAGTTGTGCTTCTCAAGCTGTCATCTGCAATATATCTTCATTCAATTTTCTATTCAGTCTTAACTGCTTGTAAGATGTGTTGCTCATGTATAACTGAATAAATTAGCTGTCTCTGCAGACTTTTAGAGATCCTGAAAAAGTTGATTCCCCATAGATTTTTTTTGGGGGGGGGGCAAATCTAAGCTCTGCATCATTCAGTTCCTGTTGGGGATCCCAAGGTGTTTCCAAGTCAGAAGACATATATAACCCCTCAAGCATGTTCTGGGTTTAATCCAGGATAAGCACAGTTTTGTTTTTGTTTTTTTTACCAGGGGCCACATGCATAAAAATCTGCATAAAATCTGTGATTTATAAATCTTAGTTGTTGTGAAAGTTTACAGATGTGCATTAGCATGCTGTCCACTCCCATATTTAGCCATGAATGGCTGATGATGCACTTTCAACTAATCATTTGGATATAGAAGCTCTCTGTATCTGGGCCTTTACAATGAATAAGGGCAATTACATTAAATATAAAGTGAGAATGTCGAAGGAAAGATGGAAAATAGGAGTTTCTTTAAATATACAGCAGCACGTCAGACTCAGACGTGCTGCTGCTGAGCTCTGATCGCTCCCCCATCTTTTAAGATGAAATAATGCTGAATTGATGTGGAAATGATTGTAGTACAAAAGCTTCAGATATCTGTCGCTGAGACAGATGATGACTGGAGTGCAGTTTGAAGCAGAAACGAGGTGATAATCGGTGCACCGCTGGTGACGCTCTGAAATGACGCATGCACGGTGAAGGCAGGGCGAACCGATTTTTACGGGGTACCACTCAGTCAGCGACACCGGTATACGTTATAAATGAGTCGCCTGGTGTTTCACGGTGAATGCAGCCACACTGCAATGGAAACGCTTTTCAGCCACTTTGGCACAATTTCACCATAATCTCATTCCTTCAGAAACTACCCAAAGTTCATGACCATAGGTGATGGGTAGAATATGAGCTGAGTAGTAAATTGAGGGCTTCGCCTTCTGGCTCAGCTTTATCAACACAGGGGCGTAGGTTTGCATATGGATCATAGGGACAAGTCACAACCAATATTTTGGGATGGCAAAATAGTCCCTACCAATATTTAGCATTTTTTTTTATATATAACAAAATCATTCACTATTTTTTTGCGAACTCGATACTATAATTTTAGTTGTCACGTTTTGTGTTTTCGACGTGCCAGAGTTACCCATGTTGCAATTTCATTGGCTCACGTTCTTCTCACATGGACGTAAACAAAGCGCAACTCGTGGCAGGCAGTGCTTAATTTGTAAAGTGGGAGGTCCCGGAGCGCAGAGGATGGGTGGCTATCGTATTTGTACGATAGTTTTGCCCTCTGTACGATGTACGATCAATAATGGGAAAAAAAATCCAATATGTACGATAATTTCAGTTGGTTGCCCAAACACGCATCTCTCTCTGACACCCAAGAATCATTTTGCAGGTGTTGCACTCAGGCGGCATCAAAGACACAACACACACAGGGCTGCTGCTGGCTTTGCCCGGGACAATGTCATTTGAAAGCCCGCCCCCTCTCCATACAAAGTAATGAGTTCCCATCCAATCTCTGCCGTGACGGGAAGATTCCCCAACCAACACCTTTTTTTTTCGAAACTTTATTTCAACAAATGCAATAACAAACAAACAAAACACAAGAGCAAAGAGATATACAAGAGAAAAAAAAAAGTTCAAGTTCCTTATGGAGGCGTCAACATTTTTTTCTGTGTTCAACAAAATCTGCACAAGTGGCCATGGCATCGGATGACGACAGCCACCTCGAGGTTGAATTCGACTCTTTCTAGTCTGATAATTAACACGTTTGTGTCCCTTCACAGAAAAAAAAAAAAATCTTTCTAGTCTGGTAGTGCATTTGCTTGTGCATTTGCGTTCTTTTTGTGCCATAGTTTCCCCATTACTATAATTACTGTTTAAAAATGTGACATAAAATTCTTTGTAAATTAAAAAAAATGCAAAATAGCTACGTTGTATGCGTTTTGTTTGTGTACGATAATTTCTCCCAAAATAAGATAATTTTGAGGTTTTGGTACGATAGTTTCATATTTCATATCTGGCAACACTGCTCCGGTGCAGAAAAACAAGAAGGGCGGGGGCTTGCGAACAATGCTGTGCGCCACACTTAAAATAAACTGCACACCCACACAAACACACCTTTACAAATGACACTAACACCCTGCCTTTTCCTCAAAATTACAACATTTATGTTTGCTGTCTGTCTCTGTACTTTTCTGTCACTTTTGCGCTCTTTTTCATACTTTTCCCTCGTTTCAAAAGTCACCGAACGCACTTCACCGTAATATATGCAACATATAGCATACTGTTGGAAAGCACGGGTTCTTGGCTTGCTGTCAGTGTTGAAATTTTTCAGCGTGAGGGCTTACATGAGAATTTACGGTAATGAGAATCAGCGGCGCACTAGTGTGAAACTTCCGTGTTTTTCCTCTGCGTTATGACATCACAGGCTTACGTTTACCGTAATACACCATATATATCATTGGAAAGCCCTTTTTTTTTTGGCAAATTAGGTTGCCAGATACCTACAACTGCATTATTGATGAAGAGAATAGATTATACATCTTGGTTGCAAAAACTTTTTTTTTTTTTTTTGTTAGCTCCACAAGTATTTTTTTTGTTGTCTTGTTCTCTCAGGTGTAGGCCTATAGAATAGATTTGTGATTTTGGGTGCAATTTTGTTATTTAAGCTATTTGTTTGTTTGCCTACACACTTAATATTGTACATAAAGTGTTAAATTATTCAGCATTATGTCGTCATATGTTATGTATTATGCTGTACTTGTGCATACTATGGTATGAGTGGGTTAGGGGGTGGTGGCGGTGGGCAGGGGCCGGGGGGGGGGGGGGGGGGGGGGGGTGGTATTGTCCCTACCAAAGCTGAGACCAAACCTACGCCCTTGATTCAACATAATCTTGAGCTCATATTACAGCTGAGACATATCTAACTTGGCCAAAAAAAAAAATCATCCATATTTGGTCAGTTACTTGTGTACTGTATAAGTGTGTTCTGACAGTAATTTGGCCCAAGTTGACCTGATCTGCATGCAAAACACACACACGCACACACACCACACAATGTGGCACGCAGCCAGACATTTTTCAGCTTGGTTCATGTGTCTGTGGCGATCGATAGCTGTGTTAAATTGCTGGTGATACCAACTCAACACTTCTGAATGTACTTAACAGCATGTTAATCTGAAGGCAGCTGCAATACTTCAATTATTAGCTGGACTCAGCCGTTAGAATCGGTGGTGTAATGGTCACATGTTGGACTGTAACTCTGACAATCAGGGTTTGTTTTTTGATCACAACCAAGTTCCCAACTGGCACTTTCAGATCTGAGTGTTGTGCTGTTTTCAGCCGTGTGAACCTTTAACTGGGTTTTGTAGAGAGGTAGAGAGACATATGCCGTGGGTCCTTCTGGAAATAAGCTTTGTGCTTTTGTTGGCTAACCACGTTAAAATGAAGACCTTTACCTTTATGGGGTCAAGTGCTAAACGTACGGAGACATTGATTTATCTCATTGACGTTCATGGGTCCTTGAACTTTGAGATTGAGAGAAGCCTGGAAACAGCTCTTGAAGTCATGTGTTCTCAAGACAGAAAATGTAATCATTTGCAGGAAAACAAACTTCCAAGTCTTTAAGGTTCTGGTTCTCCTTTCTTACCTTTCCAACTAGAGTTGGATGCTAACCATTGTATTGTAAGGGAATGTCAGCTATGACATTTTGGTCTGGTGGTGCACTTCTCTGTGTATGATCCAACATGCAGGTGTCTCATTATTATAAAGACTCCAGCAACTGGAAAAGGCCAAGGGGACACCCACATGTCACTTGGCTGTGGTAGATAGATGGCTACTTTTGAGAGGTGCAGATTAACCGGTTGTATGCCTGGATGGCTGTCATTCAGGCCCCAAGCAGGCTCCGTAATGTGTGGTTGATGCATTGACATGTGGCACCAAGGCATGCTCCCAGACTTCAACTGTCGTAATGACTGGAAAACATCATTAGTTTTCCATCATTTGTACTGTGTGTTAACAGGTGATTCACAATCCTCATTTTCCATGTCATCCTACTTTAGCCTACTTTGTCAGATGTATAAACTGTTTCAGAACATGTAATATTTTTAAACCCCTTCTAAGCATGGTATAGCCCATTGACTTTTTTTTATAAGATGTAAATAAAAAGTGAAATTCCCATCAATGGGAAATATACTATATATATATATATATATATATATATTATATATATATATATATATATATATATCCGCCTTTGAAAATAGTTAATCATCAAATTCTTCTTAATAACGTAACATTTTAACTTTTCTACCAATTCGTTAGGTTTCATTCATACTTATCAAATCATTCACAGTGTGTTGTGCAATAAACAGGGTATGATTCCAGTGCCTCAGCTGTGATGTAGGGTACCACAGGGTTCTGTGCTTGGGCCTTTGTTGTTCTCCTTATATCACCAATGACCTGCCAGATATAGCCCTGAGCTTAATTATATTGATGTATGCGGCATAATGCTGTGCTGTTCACCAGGGTGTGGATGCCAGGACAATTGCTGCTGATCTCACCAATTTTTTGGATGGTGAGAGTTGTAGTTGGTAACCCACTTCAAATGTCTTTGTGGTTTGTTTGTTTTTTTTTTTTGATTGGATTCCAACCTTTTTTCAAGAAACCATTAAAAGTTCTCAAACACAATCAATTTTAATTCACAATATTATAAACAAATCAGGCCATTCATCCAACTGCTCAGCAAGTCCTACCTCCACGTATGATTTTTCTCATGTGAATACTGCTTCACTACATGGTCTTCGAAGTGTATGCACTAAAGCCAATTGAACACCTGCTACAAAAAGCTATCAAGATACTTGATCGAAAGCCTCAGTCTTATCACTGTGCACTATTTGAGAAATAATTTTTGAAAATTTGAAAATTTTAAAAATTTCAAAAAAATTATCTGGTGTATCGGGGTACTGAAGGGGCTTGCCAACACACATCTTAATGAATTTATTAAAAAAAGGAATAATGAGACTATACTGGTCCACAGTGGTGGGGGGATTGTTCGGTACAGGTTTGACAGTCCACCTTTGCACAAAATGTGCTTTCTATAAAGGGTTGTTCAGGTCCTTAAAGAATGTGCTGCTCAAAAATTCCAAGACTCAATAATAACATACATCAAGAGTGGGTGTTACGGTCTGGGTTTGTGATCTGGGTTTTGTGAGCTTTAGCTGTACCCTATCTATGGATTAAACTGAATTCCAAGAGACCACGGTTGCCTGTACGTCCTCTCTGGCCATGGACGAGCTGTGCCATTTAATGGAATTAAATCTTTAATGCGTGGTCAGGCTTTGCACGCACAGTCCAAGGCTGTGCACAAGTTGGACACCTCCGTTCGGCCATGGAGTCCTCGCACGAACCAGATTTATTGTATTTTCTCTTTTTTATTGTTTTCTTTACTGAGGACTACTGTGGAAATAAATCTAATGCTCTGCCGGGCCTGCAATGTCCCATGTGCACACCAGCGGACAACGGGGCTTCACCTACGGAGAATGTGACAAGGCGATCCAGATTTTTTCTTTTTTTGTCTGTGAGGATGTCAATGGCCATTGAGAGACAAAGCTCCTGAACATCATCAGACATGTAATTTTTCCATGGATATGCGAATTTCCACTTGTTTAAATTTCCCCCAAAAATCCGATCATGCGGATCTGTGATTGCTAGCGGTTTCACCACTGAGCAATCCACAGATCCACATATAACTTCAATCAAATCAATCAATCAATTTTTTTATATAGCGCCAAATCACAACAAACAGTTGCCCCAAGGCGCCTTTATATGTAAGGCAAGGCCATACAATAATTATGTAAAACCCCAACGGTCCAAAACGACCCCCTATGAGCAAGCACTTGGCTACAGTGGGAAGGAAAAACTCCCTTTTAACAGGGAAGAAACCTCCAGCAGAACCAGGCTCAGGGAGGGGCAGTCTTCTGCTGGGACTGGTTGGGGCTGAGGGAGAGAACCAGGAAAAGACATGCTTTGGAGGGGAGCAGAGATCGATCACTAATGATTAAATGCAGAGTGGTGCATACAGAGCAAAAAGAGAAAGAAACAGTGCATCATGGAACCCCCCAGCAGTCTACGTCTATAGCAGCATAACTAAGGGATGGTTCAGGGTCACCTGATCCAGCCCTAACTATAAGCTTTAGCAAAAAGGAAAGTTTTAAGCCTCATCTTAAAAGTAGAGAGGGTGTCTGTCTCCTGATCTGAATTGGGAGCTGGTTCCACAGGAGAGGAGCCTGAAAGCTGAAGGCTCTGCCTCCCATTCTACTCTTACAACCCTAGGAACTACAAGTAAGCCTGCAGTCTGAGAGCGAAGCGCTCTATTGGGGTGATATGGTACTACGAGGTTCCCTAAGATAAGATGGGACCTGATTATTCAAAACCTTATAAGTAAGAAGAAGAATTTTAAATTCTATCTAGAATTAACAGGAAGCCGATTAAGAGAGGCCAATATGGGTGAGATATGCTCTCTCCTTCTAGTCCCCGTCAGTACTCTAGATGCAGCATTTTGAATTAACTGAAGGCTTTTTAGGGAACTTTTAGGACAACCTGATAATAATGAATACAATAGTCCAGCCTAGAGGAAATAAATGCATGAATTAGTTTTTTCAGCATCACTCTGAGACAAGACCTTTCTGATTTAGAGATATTGCGTAATGCAAAAAAGCAGTCCTACATATTGTTTAATATGCGCTTTGAATGACATATCCTGATCAAAAATGACTCCAAGATTTCTCACAGTATTACTAGAGGTCAGGGTAATGCCAGCCAGAGGTAAGGATCTGGTTAGACACCATGTTTCTAAGATTGTGGGGCCAAGTACAATAACTCAGTTTTATCTGAGTTTAAAAGCAGGAAATTAGAGTCATCCCTGTCCTTTATGTCTGAAGACAATCCTGCAGTTTAGCTAATTGGTGTGTGTGCTCTGGCTTCATGGATAGATAAAGCTGGGTATCATCTGCGTAACAATGAAAATTTAAGCAATACCGTCTAATAATACTGCCTAAGGGAAGCATGTATAAAGTGAATAAAATTGGTCCTAGCACAGAACCTTGTGGAACTCCATAATTAACTTTAGTCTGTGAAGAAGATTCCCCATTTACATGAACAAATTGTAATCTATTAGACAAATATGATTCAAACCACCGCAGCGCAGTGCCTTTAATACCTATGGCATAACTTGAACACTTCGGTCCTGGTCCATCATTTTTCATGAAAAAGTCCAACCCATCAATTCCCGAAACCAACAATTGCTATTTTTTTTAAACTTTTATCATTACTTAAGTTTTATTTATTTATTTGTTTTGTTGTTTATTTATTTATTTATTTTTTACCAACTGACCCTTCAAATCATGGGGGTTTGTTTTCTGACCGACCCTGGCCCTCGAGTTCCAGAAAAATCCGTAAAACAATAAATCCAATAACAATGGCCTAAAGTCTTAAATTTACAGGGGTTAAAGCTTAAAGCTTAAGCAGGGGTGGTGGCCAAGTGGTTAATGCTCTTGGTTTCAGTGCAGAAGGTTCCGGGTTCAAATCCCACCCCTGCCACATTTCTCCATGTAATGTGGAGTTGCGTCAGGAAGGGCATCCGGCGTAAAACCTGTGCCAATTCAACATGCAGATCCACCTTGGATTTGCTGTGACGACCCCGAGTGCAAACAAGGGAGCAGCCGAAGGGACTTACTAAAGCTTAAAATAACCATTCATTTTCTACCTTTCGGGGGTTGATGTTGTTGATACAAAAACAAGTCTTTGAAGGTGTTGACCTCATCTTTAACAAAGCCACAGAGGTCCCAGTACAGCAAGGGTGGCCAAGTTCGGTCCTCGAGAGCCACCTTCCTGACACTCTTAGTTGTCTCCCTGCTCCAACACACCTGAATCCAATGAAAGACTCATTAGCAGACTTTTAATGAGCCTTTCATTGGATTCAGGTGTGATGGAGCAGGGAGACAACTAAGAGTGTCAGGAAGGTGGCTCTCGAGGACCGAACTTGGCCACCCCTGCGCTACAGCGCCATAAGACTTGCCATGGATACGGTTGCCGTAGATGATATTGTGTCTGGACAATGTGTCATGATCAGTGTTGCCACAGTTACTTTGAAAAAGTAATCCAATTACTGATTATTGATTACTCCTTGAAAAAGTAACTTAGTTACTTTACTGATTACTCAATTGTAAAAGTAACTAAGTTACTTCCAAAGATAGACTTCCAAATTCTCTGAAACGCCTTTGGAGACGGCTTATGGTACAGAAATGAACATTCAATACACGAGCAACAGCTCTGGTTGACATTCCTGCTGTCAGCATGCCAATCGCACGCTCCCTCAAATCTTGCGACATCTGTGGCATTGTGCTGTGTGATAAAACTGCACCTTTCAGAGTGGACTTTTATTGTGGACAGTCTAAGGCACACCTGTGCACTAATCATGGTGTCTAATCAGCATCTTGATATGGCACACCTGTGAGGTGGGATGGATTATCTCAGCAAAGGAGAAGTGCTCACTATCACAGATTTAGACTGGTTTGTGAACAATATTTGAGGGAAATGGTGATATTGTGTATGTGGAAAAAGTTTTAGATCTTTGAGTTCATCTCATACAAAATGGGAGCAAAACCAAAAGTGTTGCGTTTATATTTTTGTTGAGTGTATTATAGGTAGTATTAGTAGTTGTAGTAAAAAAAAGGCTTCAAAACTGGACCTTTAATCTAGGGGTGTTGGGGGGGCACATCCCTGCCCCACACCCCCTTTCCATCTGAATTCGCCCCTGCTTTGGCGTTTGAGCACAAAGAATGGATAACATTTACTTATGCAGAAAACATGACCAGATTTACAGGTAAGAAAGTTTTATTGCGTTTTCACATCATGTGGTCCTCAGAAAGAGAGTTTAGGTGCATTTGAGTGGAAAATAGTGTTAAGGGCCTTTCACACTGAACACGTGATCGAAAGCGTCAAATGCGTCAAAAATCGATCTACAAAGCATTATTTTCAATGAGACGCGTTGGAAACGCATCCGACGGATTGGAAAGCGTTGACGGATTGGCCTGACATGTTCAATGTGAAGGAGGATCAGCTGTTTTTAGCGAACAGATACAGAGCAGCTCAGCTCAGAATTCTAAATAAAGGAGAAAAAAGCATAAAAAATGTCTTTGTAAAGCTCAGTGCAAGTGTGCTGTTGTCACCGCGCTTTAAGAGTTGAGGACGAGTCGTAGCTCCTGCAGAAAACCACGGATGAAAAGCTCACAGCTTGCTTAAAGTGGGCAGTGCAGTCGAACCCCGACCCCCTGCCCACGGACCTGCCCATGAAGTTTAATGCTGCTATCGACCCACAATGCAAAAATAGTAGTAACGCACAGTGACTTGGAGAAGTAATTTTAATCTGATTACTGATTTGGAAAGATTAATGCGTTAGATTACTCGTTACTAAAAAAAAGTGGTTAGATTAGAGTAACACATTACTGGCATCACTGGTCACGATGTTGTACTAAATCATATCTGTTGGGTAGTAACCATGTAGATGTTTTTTTTTTTATCAACTGGCATCCCAACAAACCAACTCAATAAAATCAATTTATCTGAAATCAAGTATGAAGGTGATCCAGACCAAATAAAAATGAATAAATAAGATTGGACCCGGCGCCACGAGGGGGCGTTTGGGGGCGACGCCCCCTCACATCATCAACTTCGCCCCCTCGGATGTGAGAGTTATCAAAAATAAAATAAAAAGAAGAAAAAGAAATACTGGAAAATATAGTGCCTCGCAGTTTTGCGGATTTTTTTAGTCCAATTTCGCATGCTTTTTTTTTTGTTTGTTTTTTTTACAGCACTTTGTGCTCTGCGTCCTCATCAAGCAGGCCGGTGTTCTGTCGAGATGACAGGACACCTGTTGCGGCACCGCGAAGGGAGAGTACGCGCATTGTGTTCTGTGTGTCTGTTTATAAGAATCTTCTCGCCCAGAAGAAAAAAGAGCGCCAACAACTACCCATAACTGTGTTCTTCACTTGGAAAAAGACACCTGCAGCGAGGTGTGAGTGGAAAAAGGCGCGACACTGGCGCGGCACCATGACGAAGAGGCGCGATCAGAGGAACTGTGAAATACTGGTCAGTCACTATTAATAATTTCTTATGTGTCCAACCTCGTAGGTTGATCATTAAAATTAAATTTGTTAGTTCTAAAAGCCACGGTCTATTTTTATTTCTCAAACAAATGTTTGGGCCTGAAAACAGGTTGGTCTTATTTTTCTACTAAGGTTTGAACTTTGAGAGTGTTTACACACGAGAGAAAAGTGAGAAAATGTTCATGCCTGTTTGAGAAAAGTGTATAAAGTGTGTTGTGAGGGGTTTTACAGCCTTAAAACGTCTATAATAATTGTAAAAAATAACGCTGACTACTTCGCGGATTTCGCCTATTGCGGGCTATTTTTAGAACGTAACTCCCGCGATAAATGAGGGACCACTGTATATCTACATGAAAGGTTTATCTTTGACCCGTTGTGTGACTGTCATGCCCAGTTGCGCTGTGTTTGCGCTTGTGATGGAGGGCTGTATGTGGGGTTAATCTACTGTCTCGTGTCGTTTCTCAGATCAGTTGTTGGTTTGGTTTTGTGGTATGCAGGAGATCACTTGACCGAGGGTCTATACGTTCAAATAATAATTAAAAATACTGTCATCACACTTTACGCTTAGTCTCTTACAACGGTGTAGCCTAAATACACAAGCTTTCTAGGAGCGCACCCAATTCATTCCGCACGCTCAGAGGCAGGTACCCTCCGGTGCGCACTTTTTGGGGGAGGGGAGCGACCCCGCCCCCTGTGATAACTCATCGCCCCCTTAATATATTTTTTTTCTGGCACTGGGCCTGAATGTACAGATCACAATTAATCTTAACCATTTGATTTTTTTAACTAGTCCTAACCACTGATGTCTGTGGAGAATATCAGTCAGCACATGAAAGCAACAGCAGCAAGGCAGAGGGAGTGTTTTATTAATTCTCTGATATTCTAATGCCTTCCTGGGTTCTCCTCTGAACTCTGTACAGCCTCTCAGTCTACTCTCACTTTTAAAAAAAGCTTCAGGGTACACCTTTCATAAGCTGTCAGGAAATGAACCATGCAGCAGTGAGGATTCCCCCCCGCTCCCCCAATAAAAAGCACCTGGTGGAGATCTGTGCTTGTATTGCCTCAGAAGTGAAGTTAAGCAGAGGAACACTAAAAACAAACCTACGTATGATGAATATTCATTGTCGCTCTTTAATTCTGTCTGTATCACCTGGAAGCGACATGAATACAAACCAGAAAAGCGTGCTAATTTGGTTTCTAGCACTCAAAGAAAACCACACAAACCAGCATGTTCACACACAAACACAACCGTAAATGTATTCACCGTCTACAAGGGAAACCTCCTAATTGTACCATTATTATCTCCAGTGCTGTTTTGGTTCTTCCTTTGAGTTGGTATTCGATGACATGCTGACAACTCACAGTTGATCAATTGGTGAAACACAACATTCATCAAAAGCAAAGTTGTAATTAAATATGAGTAGACAGGTCTTTTAGCTGCACAGATATTATCTGGTCTTTGACAGCGTAGTTAATGCCAGCACGACGACACAAAAAGTCATGTTTCTCATTTGATCCTAAATGTTAGACTCATTTATTTTCATCATGAAAAGATCCGTACACAGGAAATTTTGCTGAACAAATTTACTCTGCTGGGATACATTTGGTCCCAGTCTAAAAAGAGTTAAATATACTCTACCACAGGGCTAAATCAACTCAGCGTAGTGTAAAATCAACTCTTATTGGAGTAAAAAACCACTTGCACTGACTAGACGTGTCGCCGACTGACAGTCCACCCTAATCCCCGGTTTGGGTGGGGGCATGCGGTCGGCAACACCGGTAGAGCTGATTTCACTATAAAATAGAGTGTTTTTTACTCTATATGGATGAGGATCAAAAGTTATCCCAGCAGAGTAAATTTACTCAGCAAAATTTACTGTGTACCTTTATTAATACCAGGATTTATCAGTGTAGTTCCGACACGATACATGATTGTGTCCTTGGACACGACACTTCACCGGCATTGTCCCAGTCACCCACCTGTAAATGGTCAGTAGCCTTGGCAGGGGAAGTAAGTTTGCAATGAACTGGTGTCCCTTCCAGGTGGGATCATAGACTCTCGTCCTTTCACGCTGAGGATTGTGGGCCTAAGCACTTGCACCAATGGACCTCAGGGCTGATATATATAGGACTTACATGCAGAGCAGTTAGCTCAGTGGCATAAGGAACTGGGTTGCCATTATGCTGACTTAGGTTTGATTCTAGGACATGCTACCTGTTTGTGTCCTTGAATAAAACACTTCATCTGCACTGTCTCAGTCCACCCAGCTGTAAGTGGGTGCCACTCTTGGCTGGGGGTAAGTAACCTGCAATGGTGTCCCTCTACATAGAGTCACAGACTCTCATGAAGTTCATATTATGGCATCTGGGATAAGCCACAGCACCAATGGCTTCAGGCCTGTATAAGAAGTTTTATTCATGATCATGATCTTCAGCATGAAATCTAACTCAACTGACAAAATCCTTTCATGGGGACCCTGAAGGAATGTTGAACTGAACTCTTTCATTACTTTTTAAAACGATCATGATGATGATGTGTTTGTAAGACCATTATGTGAGCAATGTTGTGTAGCTGTTTTAGCCAGAAAATAAATGAACTATTTTTGCAGGAGTGAGGAACATGGCCAAAATGTTATTCAATCAGAGCTTTTTATGGCATTTTCTTATGTTCAAATTATATTACAGTATGATCATGTGGCACATATACTGGTGTCGTTTTGCATCATAACAGGCCAAGCTACAGGTGAGCACACTTCAGCTGATTTCCCCAGTCAGCTCTTTATTGGCCATGTTCAGTGCCTAAACAGGCACATTACGCAGCATAACTCAGGAAAAGCCTTTTTTTTTTTTTCAAATATACTAGATTTATGCAGAAATAGAGCTGTCTGAGAGTGCATTCCACCAGCTTGGATTATTTTGTTTAAGCAACCAACCAGTGTACGTCATGGTGTTGTCATGTTGCCTTCACTCTGATAGACAGTTCCTGTTGTGAAAAGTGTTGTGACACGGACCCCAAACAGGGGGCGCAAATGAACGGCCAATAATGAGCCAAAAAGTAACAATTTATGTTGTGAAATGTGCACAACGAATATACAGACAATCTCAGAATAGAATTACAGCTCAATCCACAAAGGTGACGTGTGGGCAGGCTCGAGGATAGAAGACGTCCATCCCTGAGAAGAGCCGGAACCACACGATTTCCGCCACCACACAGAAACCTGGTGAATACTGGAGCCACCAAGTCCCGAATTCCCAGGTGATCACCATCCCCGACTGTCGGATCTGGTACTGCTGGCGAGAACAAAGACAGTCAAGTGTGGGTGTGTGTACACCAGTAACAACAGCGGGTGGTGAATGCCACCTCCACCTCTCACTCAATAACTTGCAGAGTACTGAAGATTCCTCAGGGAAAAAGAGTGCCTTGTAGCGCTCTCTCAGCTTCCACTGACAGCGGTACCAGTACTCCTGCAAACACTCACAATATACAAGCAATATTGTAAAACGGCTGAGGATAGTTACCTCCAATGAAGTATGATATCTCGGCAACGAGGTGGAGATGACGTCTGGTCTTTATGGAGTGAGATGATGTTGAGTAGATGGGTGACAGCTGTCAAGAGGTAATGAGTGACAGCTGTCACCCCGGCTGTGTCCATGGCGGCAGCGCCCTCTCGTGCCTGAAGCCCGCACTTCAGGCAGGGCGCCCACTGGTGGTGGACCAGCAGTACCTCCTCTTCTGGCGGCCCACACACAACAGTTCCTCTATCACATCATGCAATCTTTGCATAAAATAGATTTCTCCTCTATTCTGTCTCTGTCACTTGTCTCTTTGTCTGTTGCTGTGAAACGTCCACTTTGAAAATGAATGGCAGCTGGTTGATTTCCCTCTCTCTTGTTGCTAATATGACCAAAGGATGATGGGGTTCCCAGCCATGCTTGACAGCATCATAATCAATGCACCATCTGCTGGACAAACTATGTACTAACACCATTTCCAACAGGCAAGGTGTTGTTCCACATTGTTCATTCTGTAAAATATATGTTTTCATATTAGCAAAAATAACACAGATATGTATATAACACCGATATGTTTATGAAAGGCAAAAATTATGCTATTTCAAATAAATGGACTCATTTAGGTGACTTGATTGTTTCTTTCATGCTAATAATGAGACACTGTGAAAACCAAATGTAGGAATGAAAAAATTAGGCCTTCATAATGACAAAAACCATGTATTTATTTAACAATTTTTACAAAGAGAAAATGAGACAGTTGTTCATTGATGCCTCCAGTGTGCACCTATGGCCAAAGAAATAGTACATAATGTCTATATACATTTTTAGGAAATACTAAATGTAATGCGATGCTAAAATCCTCTTGGCCTCATGAGCATAGTAAAAATAGGAAACGGAATATGACCATATGACCTCTTAAAATAGATCAAGGTTAGCCATCTTTGAACTTGTCCAGTATCTGTGTCCCAAGAATGTTCCCTGTGGATTTGAAGACACTGGCAGTAATAGGAATAGACTTATGCTGAGCACAGACAGACAGACAGATGGAACGATGGAGGCAAAGCCTTTGCAATACCCGATGGCCATATTTTGGCCTTGGGTAAAAATAGTTTTGCATTAACAAAATAGTTTTAGAAGTCCTTTAGGACTTTAATAATGAGTCATTTCAAACTGTGATTTCAGTCTGAAGATGAAGCTTAGGTAACAGTCTGCTTCATTAGGATAAAAGGTGAAAAAGGTGCTTTGCCCTCTTCAGGTCGGTGGAGTGTCCTTGCCTCAAGTGGAGGAGTTTAAGTATCTCGGGGTCTTGTTCACGAGTGAGGGACAGATGGAGTGTGAGACCGATAGACGGATCGGTGCAGCATCTGCAGTGATGTGGTCGCTGTATCGGACCGTCGTGGTGAAGAAAGAGCTGAGTAGGGGGGGCAAAGCTCTCGATTTACCGATCGATCTACGTTCCGATCCTCACCTATGGTCATGAGATTTGGCTCATGACCGAAAGAACGAGATCGCAAGTACAAGCGGCCGAGATGAGTTTCTTCCGCAGGGTGGCTGGGCACGCCTTGGGGTTCCCCCGGAGGAGCTGGGGGAGGTGTGTGTGGTTCGGGAGGTCTGGCCGGCTTTGCTTGAGCTGCTGCCCCCGCGACCCGACTCCGGATAAGCGGAAGAAAATGGATGGATGGATGGACATAAGAAAAGGATATTTGTGAAAGCTAAATCCTCCATATTTGTGAAAGCTTAATCATAATCATTAAGAAATGGTTATGATGGCTGCAGATGAAATTGTGAATTAGGGCTTGAAAATCCTCTGTGACACATGTGGACTCCTGACTTCTGAGCGTCAACTTTCTTGCTCATGCTTAACATGCAAGCTAATGAGGTGGCCTTGCAACGTCTTGTCTGCACCAGAGGAGCTTAGCAGTTTGAAAAGAAATTTCTTCAAAGTGTTGAAGCACAATGCCTGTCGAACAGAGATGTGCATGTACAGGGGTTTTCCTTGCTGAGCCTCTTTCATTTTAATTGCACCATCCAAGAGGACTGAAAAAAAAAATCCTAGAGTACTTTATCCTGTAATGCTCCAAGAATCACATCCTGGACTATGTACCCATCTCTTTTCTGGATTGCAGTGAATATCTTTAAGTGTGGATTTTGTGGTTCTCAGAGGGCATATGGACAAATCAGGTCTGGGGTCATGCACTGGTGCTGTGCTTAGCTGCATCCATGAGATCACAGACGTAGCCAGGCAGACAACTGGTCCATTCCCACATCTCTAAAATAACCATCTACACTCAACAAAATATAAACGCAACACTTTTGGTTTTGCTCCCATTTTGTATGAGATGAACTCAAAGATCTAAAACTTTTTCCACATATACAATATCACCATTTCTCTCAAATATTGTTCACAAACCAGTCTGAATCTGTGATAGTGAGCACTTCTCCTTTGTTGAGATAATCCATCCCACCTCACAGGTGTGCCATACCAAGATGATTAGACACCATGATTAGTGCACAGGTGTGCCTTAGACTGCCCACAATAAAAGGCCACTCTGAAAGGTGCAGTTTTATCACACAGCACAATGCCACAGATGTCGCAAGATTTGAGGGAGCGTGCAATTGGCATGCTGACAGCAGGAATGTCAACCAGAACTGTTGCTCGTGTATTGAATGTTCATTTCTCTACCATAAGCCGTCTCCAAAGGCGTTTCAGAGAATTTGGCAGTACATCCAACCAGCCTCACAACCGCAGACCACGTGTAACCACACCAGCCCAGGACCTCCACATCCAGCATGTTCACCTCCAAGATCGTCTGAGACCAGCCACTCGGACAGCTGCTGGAACAATCGGTTTGCATAACCAAAGAATTTCTGCACAAACTGTCAGAAACTGTCTCAGGGAAGCTCATCTGCATGCTCGTCGTCCTCATCGGGGTCTTGACCTGACTCCAGTTCGTCGTTGTAACCGATTTGAGTGGGCAAATGCTCACATTGCTGCCGTTTGGCACGTTGGAGAGGTGTTCTCTTCACGGATGATGCGAAGGAGATGTGTTGCACTGCATGAGGCAAATGGTGGTCACACCAGATACTGACTGGTATCCCCCCCCAATAAAACAAAACTGCACCTTTCAGAGTGGCCTTTTATTGTGGGCAGTCTAAGGCACACCTGTGCACTAATCATGGTGTCTAATCAGCATCTTGGTATGGCACACCTGTGAGGTGGGATGGATTATCTCAAAGGAGAAGTGCTCAATATCACAGATTTAGACTGGTTTGTGCACAGTATTTGAGGGAAATGGTGATATTGTGTATGTGGAAAAAGTTTTAGATCGTTGAGTTAATCTCATACAAAATGGGAGCAAAACCAAAAGTGTTGCGTTTATATTTTTGTTGAGTATATATGCTAGATAATGTGCGGGTGTCTCCCTGTTCTTCTCCCACTACTGGGGTCCTCAACACTCAGGCACCTACATTCTAGATCATGCACAGAGAAACGTGCCACATTGTCTGTTTGTTTCTCCTTTGCACACATTTTTTACTGCACATTTTTATTAGCGCATTTTTAATTGTGAATTTAGTGTTTATTTATACATGCTTGTACAGAGAGACGACAGTTCAAACCAAAGTCAAATTCCTTTTATTCTTTGAAGATACTTGGCGAAAACAGCTATTCTGATTCTGACCAACATGACAATGCAAGTGATAGTTGGAGGTAAATTATGCGATTGTTGACACATGTTACTTGTAAGTTAGTCTCACTCATCTTCAATCAGTTATCTGGGATCAGGTCGCAGGGCTCAACAGCTCCAGTAGGGGACCCCAAACTTACCTTTCCCAGGCCACATTGACCACCTCTGACTGGGGGATCCCGAGGCGTTCTCAGGTCAGTGTGGAGATATAATCTCTCCACCTAGTCCTGGGTCTTCCCCGGGGTCTCCTCCCAGATGGACGTACCTGGAACACTTCCCTAGGGAGGCACCTAGGAAGTATCCTTACCAGATGCCCAAACCAAGTCAGCTGGCTCTTTTCAACATGAAGGAGCAGCAGCTCTACTCCAAGCTCCCCTTATCTCTAAGGGAGACTCCAGCCACCCTCCTAAGGAAGCCCATTTCGGCCGCTTGTACCCGTGATCTAGTTCTTTTAGTCATACCCAACCCTCGTGATCATAGGTGGGAGTAGGAATGATGATTGACCAGTGAATTGAGAGCTTTGCCTTTTGGCTCAACTCCCTTTATGTCACTGAATAGAATAGAAATTTGTCATTGCACAGTAATACAATGAAATTCAGTGCACTCACGTACTGACTCATTAACAAAAGTAGCATACTAGATAATCAATAAAATAATACATTTTCATTGTCGCACCCATTCACCCAAAATGCACCCAAAATATAAAGTGCAGAGCATTGCATGAGGTACTGATGTTATTGATGACAGATATTAGTGGGTTTCTTTTCAGATCAGAGCTGAGTATGGTGATAGCTTTGGAATAGAAACTGTTCATGAATCTTGTGGTGCGTGTTTGGTTGGCCCTGTAACATCCCTGAAGGCAACGGTTCAAACAGATAATTAGCAGGGTGGAATGAGTCTTTCAGACTGTTTTGTGTCTTCTGCAAATCGAGACTTGAAGATGGTGACCATGGTAGGTAGCTGTTTGATGATGTTTTGGCCTATTTTTATGATCCTCTGCAGTGAGTTCAGGTTGTTCTCTGGGTACCACTCTGTCAGCCTTTCAACAGTACGGCAGAGTGAAGGTAATACCATCCCTGCTGCGCGGATTCTCCGGCCAATCTCACGCTCCATTGTCCCCTAACTTCTGAACAAGCTACTTGAACTCCCTCACTTGGGGCAAGACCTCATTCCCTACCCGGAGTAGGCAGTCCATCGGTTTCCTGCTGAGAACCATGGCCTCAGATTTTGAGGTGCTGATCCTCATCCCGGCTGCTCCACACTCGGCTGCAAACCGACCCAGTGAGTGCTGGAGATCACAGGCCAATAAAGCCAACAGGACTACACATCTGCAAAAAGCAGCGATGAGACCCTCAGCCCACCAAACCAAAGACCCTTCTCCCCTACTACGCCTCGATACCCTGTCCATGAATATCACAAACAGGACTGGTGACAAGGCGCAGCCCTGGCAGAGGCCAACCCCCCCACCGGAAACAAGTCCGACTTAATGCTGAGGATAGGTTGTAAGTTACTCATAAGAAATGCGTCCAGTGATGCTGTCCATTGATTGGCTCAGCTGAAAGCTGCAGTCATCGAACAGTTCAGACTGTTTCAAATATTAAAACCATTTACACACTGAATAAAATATAAAGTCGTAATCTTACCTGTTATGTCATTTCAGTCGGATTCATCATCACAGCCTGATGAAAACATATCCACATAAAGTGTCCTGATTTTGGAAAATGACGTTTGAAAATACTTTAGTTCCTTGTCGTGGCTGAAGAAATGTAGCAATTCTTTGTGCTCAAATGCCAAAGCAGGGGCGAATCCAGATGGAATGGGGGTGTGGGCAGGGATGTACCCCCCTCCACAAACCCCTAGATTAAAGGTCCAGTTTTGAAGCCTTTTTTACTACAACTACTAATACTACTTGTAATAATAATAATTTCGACAAGTAAAATGTTTAGAGAGAATTTAAATGTTAGAAAAATGTTAGAAAGAATTTAATAGTTACATTTATAACAATGTAGGTTAGAAATTGCAAGTTTTACTGTTACAGTGCTGTCAACAGTTAAATATGAGGTCAAGAAAGAGGTCTTTATTTACTTTTTATTTTCATTGAAGTCAAGAAAGGGTGACTATAAAGTGAGTTTTGGCAAAACAAGTATCATTGTCATGTTGAGGTGGCAGAGGGTTGTTGTGGGCAGCTGGGGAAAGTAACTACAAAAGTAACTAGTAATCTAACTTAGTTACTTTTACAATTGAGTAACAGTGAAGTAACTAAGTTACTTTTTCAAGGAGTAATCAGTAATTGGATTACTTTTTCAAAGTAACTGTGGCAACACTTCATATATCCATGCATGTCTGATGGCTGAGTCTGTTGTGTGTTGGGGGGTTTGGCTGGATGTTTTTGTGTTTTCTTTTCTTTGCTCTCCAGGTGGTATGCAAACTGGTTTTGTCTGTGGAGAAGGTGCTGGCAGAAGAGTCCTTCACCCTCATCAGCATTATTAGCTGCACCTGTGGAGGATGTTCACGTGCAAACTTAAAGACTTTCAGCTGAAGCAGATAATGAGATGGCGTTCTGCATTTAAGACGAGACGCTGAGGACTGCGCCAGGGTTTGAACATCGTGCCTGTGAAGGAGGACGGGTGAGGGACACATGCTGTCAGCACACATCAGAGGTGATTATTGTCTGAATGATCGTTAATAGTAATTTCTGTTACGCAGTATATTTGAACATTGATGAGAATTGTGCAGTTTGCTTCTCACTGCCGTGGCGTACGGACTGATGATCCTCCACCTGTTGTGAGAAGCTGCTCATTTACATAAAGCTTAAATTCAGACCTGAATGTGCTGATAGTGTGCCTCTGAAAGATATTTGCTGTAGCTATGTTGACTTACCTCACCTTTTTCCATCCTTCACAGAGTCAGTTTGTCGTGTCCACCTGGGGGGTGTTTGGCGGTGAATCTGAGTCCAGAAGCACCGAGGCTTCGATCCTTTTGGGCGCTGGAGAGCGCGCCGTCACTCCGCCAGACAAACCAAATATTTATATTGTACACTAATTATTGCACTGGAGGGGAGATAAAACCGTTTTGTTTGTGGAACCGCTTTCTGGTTATTTAGCGCTGGGTTCGGTCAGACGTTGGTCCGCTCCTCAACCTGCGTCTGCACATAACAGAATCCAGGAAATCATCGAAAGTCTGGATCTTAGTCTTTATCAAAAACAAATCTCAAACCCAGACTCCCCTACTCGTCACTCAGCCTCTCAAGTACGACTGGATTAGGATTACTGGCATCCAATTCACTAACTGTGTGCATGTGTTAACCTCTGTGAAAATGACACAGAAACACTGACATTCATAATCTGAAAAGTTCATAATCAGTGAAACAGTACAACACTGTAACTTCACTTACCTCATGTATAGTCATGCTACAGTCAGTGCTACAGTCTACACTGTCATCATCCATTTCAGTTTTGCACGCGAACATGCAAATGTGAGCAAACCATTGAACATGAGCAAATGCTTAGTATGGGAGAGACAAATTTCAGTTGCTGGTTTGATTGCAAGTTGAAATCTCAGCAGTAGACAGCGTCAAAAACTCATGTCGCTTTAACAAATTCTTGCATTTTGTGATTACATACAATATGTATTACTGCTGATATTACATATTATTCCAAATATGAACCAACTCTGAATATAAGATAACACCCCATCTCCCATCCCTCTCCCTTTTTCAAGGCCAAGTCTTATTTTTTATGAAAAAAATTGCTTTTGTTTAAAAATAATGCTAATAAATGTACATTTTATTTAATCCCATAAAACGTATACATTTTTTGCTACTGTATGTGGCTCGGGAGAACAAAGAAGGTGAATGTGAAGTGATGCAGAAGTAAAAATCGGTTTTAACCAGTGCACGGGGGTGTGAGAGGTGGCGTACAGTCTGGAGAGCGGCTCACAAGAATGACACGTCTAGATAATAAACCATTCCCTCTCACAGTCAGTCAGCAGCTGATCTTTGTACTGTGAGAGGAACCCACACAGACACATGGAAAACATGAAACTCCCTACAGAAAGGCCCCAGGTGGGCTTAAAACACGGGACATTCTTGCCGTGATGCACCAGTGTCTGTGAAGCTGTTATGTTCAACTGCTGCAGGTCTGACAACTCAAGAATAATTACTTTAAGGGAGACAGCGGCTGTCTGTAAATAAAGATCATTTCAACACATTCTGCCTTGGAGACATATTGAGACTTTACACAGGAAGACATTCATAAATGACTCATAACAGAGGATAACAGATGCGCATGGACATAGCACATCAGATGTTCAAATCATGCAGAGCATACTTATGAAGGTACTGTATATACAAGTATTTCCATCACATAAAGACAAATAATCTTTGTATTCATGCTGAACCAGTACATAAACAGGAACAAATTCAAGGCATTTTCAGCTCCTTCAGGCTGTGTACTTGGTTGTTTTATGAATAAAAACATTTCATTTTTCCAGTTAAAAGGAATATCGATCATCAGCTTCTCGTGTGCTTGCACTCGCATCTAGGTTATTATACTGAAGAAAACATATGAGCAGAGTAAAACTCAAAAACATAACACTCCAATGGTGCAGAGTTTTTTGGACTATTAGTTTTTATATGGTGGATTAAACTCTGTACTTGTACTGCATTACAACCTTCGGCATTACGCATTTGTTCTTGTCCTTTGGAAAAAAGTATCTATAAAAGCACAAAAAATATGTTTTAGTCAATTAAGTTTGAATTTAAATAACCAAAGCTTCAAGTAATATGAAAAAAACTTAGCAGTATCTATCTACATATCTATATTGGTCATGACTATAACGTTGCTTGCTCTTACTTGTCCACAGACATTGTGCTACGTGACCTCCACAGTGTGATAATCACAGTATATGTGCTATACATTATTTTGCCAGTAGATATCAGTAGTCTCAAATGTTAAATGAGGGTTCAAGTAATTAATCATTTGGTGAAACAATTGGCTGGGATGCTTGACAATGTACAGTGGGGCCAAAAAGTATTTAGTCAGCCCCTGATTGTGCAAGTTCTCCTACTTAGAAAGATGAGAGGTCTGTAATTTTCAACATAGGTACACTTCAACTATGAGAGACAAAATGAGAAAAAAAAAATCCAGGAAATCACATTGTAGTATTTTTAAAGAATTTATTTGTAAATTGTTGTGGAAAACAAGTATTTGGTCACCCACAAACAAGCAAGATTTCTGATTCTCACAGACCTGTAACTTCTTCTTTAAGAAGCTCTTCTGTCCTCCACCTGTTACCTCTATTAATGGCATCTGTTGGAATTCATTATCTGTATAAAAGACACCTATCCACAGCCTCAAAGAGTCAGACTCCAAACTCAACCATGGCCAAGACCAAAGAGTTGTCGAAGGACACCAGGAAGAACATTGTAGATGTGCACCAGGCTGGGAAGAGTGAATCTACAATAGTCAAGCAGGTTGTGTGACTAAATCAACTGTGGGAGCAATTGTAAGAAAATGTAAGACGTACAAGACCATTGATAATCTCCCTCAATCTGGGTTGTCATCCCGTGCAGTCAGAATGATCATGAGAACAGTGAACAAAAATCCCAGAACTACATGGAGGGACCTGATGAATGACCTGCAGAGAGCTGTGTCCCCCTGCTTAAGCCAGTACATGTCCAGGTCCGTCTGAAGTTTGCCAGAGAGCATATGGATGAACCAGAAGAGGACTGGGAGAATATCATGTGGTCAGATGAGATTAAAATAGAACTTTTTAGTAAAAACTCAACTCATCGTGAGAGGAAGAGAAATGCTGAGTTGCATCCCAAGAACACCGTACCTATTGTGAAGCATGGGGTGGAAACATCATGCTTTGGGGCTGTTTTGCTGCAAAGGGGACAGGACGACTGATCCGTGTTAAGGGAAGAATGAACGTGGCCATGTATCGTGAGATTTTAAGCCAAAACCTCCTTCCATCAGTGAGAGCACTGAAGATGCAATGTGGCTAGATCTTCCAGCATGACAATGATCTCCAAACACACCGCTCGGGCAATGAAGGAGTGGCTCCATAAAAAGAATTTCAAGGTCCTGCAGTGGCAAAGCCAAGTTATGTTACAAAGAATTGAGTTGAACGTTTGTTATTGACCAGATACTTATTTTCCACCATAATTTACAAATAAACTCTTTAAAAATCCTACAATGTGATTTCCTGGATTTTTTTTCTCATTTTGTCTCTCATAGTTGTAGTGTACCTATGATGAAAATTACAGACCTCTCTCATCTTTCTAAGTAAGAGAACCTGCATAACCAGGGACTGACTAAATACATTTTTACCCCACTGTATTAAAGTTGCTCATCATTGCTGTGTTACTCATTGCATTTGTTTGCTAATATCTGGATCAAAATCCATCTCTCTGAAATTGTTATGTGTCGACGCGGGTTGAGGAGCGGACCTGCGTCCGACGGAACCCAGCGCTAAAAAACCAGAAAGCGGTTCCAATAACAAAAACAATTTATTTGTTCACCCTCTGGTGCATAATGAAGTGTAGAAACTAAAACAGTGTCACTCTGGTGGAGTGAAGGCTGGCACGCTCTCCAGCGCCCAAAAGGATCGAAGCCCGGCGCTTCTGGACTCACTTTACCGCCAAACACCCCCCAGGTGGACACGACAAACCGACTCTCTGCGAAGGATAGAAGAGGTGAGGTAAGTCAGCAGTTACAAGCAATATCCTTCAAAAGGCACACACTATCAGCAACACATTCAGGTCTGTATTTAAGCTTTATGTAAATGAGCAGCTTCTCACAACAGGTGGAGGATCAGTTGTCCGCACGCCACCACAGTGAGAAGCGAGCTGCACAATTCTCATCACAATTCAAATATACTGCGTAACAAAATACCAAGTTACTATCAACAAGTAGTCAAACAATTAATCACCTCTGATGTGTGCTGACGGCATGTGTCCCTCACCCTTCCTGCTTCACAGGCACGATGTGTCAAACCCAGGCGCGGTCCTCAGCGTCTCACAAACGAACATCACAAGGTCGAGTTCCCGGCAATTCTGCTTGAATCACACATGGCTTAAATGCAGAACGCCATCTAATTATCTGCTTCAGCTGAAAGTCTTTAAGGTTGCATGTGAGCACCATTCACAGGTGCTGCACATACTGTTGATGAGGGTGAAGGACTCTTCAGCCAGCACCTTCTCCACAGACAAATCAGTTTTCATACCACCTGGAGAGCAAAGAAAAGAAAAGAACACCAAAATGTCCAGCCACACCCCCCAACACACAACAGAAATATGCTACCAGAATTGTAATGAGAAAAGAACTGCACTTATATAGTGCTTTTATGGTGCAGATGCTTAAAGCACTTTAAAATGATGGGGTGGGCCAAAACATTGCAGGTTTTCCTTGCAATTGATCCCCTCAGCAGGTGGCTTCAATGATAAGCGCCTCCCCTCAATGTTCTGATCATCAATGAAATCAGCTGCTGAAGTAATGTCTTAGCTTCTCATGTCTCCCCTGCACTAGGTCATTGTTTCCCTAAAGTAATTAAACAACTGTATGAGGTGTTTTTTTTCTTCATCCATTGAAGAATGGTCCTGAAGATTCCAAAAGAAAGCTGAACAACAAGTCAAGTTGTCCTGAGACAAACTCTTGAGAATTACTAATGTAAGGGTTTTGCAAAAGTCAAATCACTACATGTTTATTTGTTTATTTGTCTTTATAACTGCTGTTAGAGTGTCCCCTCATTACCAGACTGCAAAGATTCATCCTGCTTTGAAAGACGTTTACATGTTGGACAAATCACCCCTGTGCTTGACCTGTTGCCTGTTTATGACTAAGCCTGCTAGTCTGCTGCTCAACCATTATCAATGTAAGTGCAGAGACATGTGACCCAGGAAGACCAGAAACAAGACATTAAGCTACAAGAAACGAATATGGGAGAAATGTCAAAGTTACGGTGCCAAAAACAGAAAATTAGCCAGACACATAATAATAATAAATACACAGATATAATGCCAGAGACAGAATAACTCAGAGAATTATGCCAGAAACATAATAATACATAGTTCAAAATGTGACCCCTGACAACAATGGCACCGTTCATAGAGTTGGGTTCCATGACAACAATGCAGAGAAAAAAGTAGAATTTGACAAATTTGCATGTGTCGTCTTTGGCTAACATAACAGATTATCCCTAAAAAGTAAGTAAGTCCCTTTGGCTGCTCCCTTGTTTGCACTCAGGGTCGCCACAGCAAATCCGAGGTGGATCTGCATGTTGAATTGGCACAGATTTTACTCCGGATGCCCTTCCTGATGCAACTCCATGTGGCAGTGGTGGGATTTGAACAGGGAACCTGCTGCACCAAAACCAAGTGCACTAACCACTTGGCCACCACCCCTACCGTTGCTCACATAACTACAGTGCATCCAGAAAGTATTCACGGCGCTGCATTCCTCCACATGGATGAAATTAAATTCTTTTTCTTCAAAATTCTACACATAATACCCGAAACTGACAATGTGAAAAAGGTTGTTTTAAGATTTTACAAATTGATTAAAAATATTTTTAAAACTAAGATATCACATGTACATAAGTATTCACAGCCTTTGCCACAAAGCTCAAAATTGAGCTCAGATGCATCCTGTTTCCATTGATCATCATTGAGATGTTTCTACAACTTAATTGGAGTTCCCCTGGGGTAAATTCAGTTAATTGGACATGATTTGGAAAGGCACACAGCTGTCTACATACGAGGTCTGTCCAAAAAGTATCGGACCTTTTTATTTTTTGCAAAAACCATATGGATTTGAATCACGTGTGATTGCATCAGCCAAGCTTGAACCTTCGTGCACATGCGTGAGTTTTTTCACACCTGTCGGTTGCGTCATTTGCCTGTGAGCAGGCTTTGAGTGAGCAGTGGTCCACCCCTCTCGTCGGATTTTTATTGCGAATAAATGTCTGAACGATTTGGAGCTTTGCTGCATCAAATTTTTCTAGAAACTGTGAGAGATCTCCAGCTGGACACCATTCGGAAAATTTAGATGGCTTTCAGCGACGATTTTATGGGGATTACACAGATTAAGGAGTGATCCAGCCGGTTTAAAGACCGCCCACAGCGTCTGAGAGCGCAGCGCGCTCCGAGCGCCGATCTACAGGCTCAAACCCCGCTCAAACAATGGCTTTCAGACGGCTTCCGGTTGCTTTTCAGTAGTGTGAGTATCCAAGAAATTGTGCATGAGCTGGACATGCCCCAATATGTCCTGTGAGGCTTCATCACGGCGGTGCTTTGCGCCATGCGGCTCCGCCGCGACGTGTGGAGTTCCTCCGCTCCTCTTTTCATGACAAAAACTCCTGTAACAGTGGAATGTGCCATTCCTTTCTAAACTGGACGCTGTCTTGATCCGGTATGTCATCTGACTAGCACAGGAATTGTGAAAAGACGTGGACATCAGCACTTTTTTGGCACATTGAGACAGATGTGCGGAGGAGTTCCACGCGTCGTGGTGGAGCCGCAAGGCGCAAAGCAACGCCGTGATGAAGCCTCACAGGACATGTTGGGGCATGTCCAGCTCATGCTCAATTTCTCGGATAATCACACGACTGAAAAGCAACCGACAGCTGTCTGAAATCCACCTGAAAGCCGTCCTGTGAGACCAACACGGAGGTGGTTTTGTGCCGCGTCATGAACGGCTCCGTGGCGCGTCCCTCCGCTTTTCTTTCCATGAAAAAATCTCCTGTAACAGTGGAATGTGCCGTTCATTTCTAAACTGGATGCTGTCTTGATCCAGTATGTCGTCTGATTAGCAGAGGAATTGCGGAAGACGTGGACATCAGCACTTTTTCGGCACATTGGGCCTCATGTATCAATGTTGCGCACTTGTGGTGTAAATTTACGGCGTAAACTTGAAATACACCAAAGTCACCGTGACATGTATCAAGCAGTGCGCACCTGCCCATTTCTGGCGTACGCCTGACGTGATCTTGATAAATGCGGCAGGTGGAAACGATCGTAATTATAATAAACACGCCCATAAATATTCAGACTCCACTTCAGACACACCCTCATTTTACGACATGGAAGCCAGGAAGACGGCAATGAAAAAGAACTTCACCAATCACGACGCGTGCCAATAGAGCGTCAAAAGCGGCCGTCATATCAATTGTTTTGTAGTATATAATCAATAAAGTGTTACAGTGGTCCCTCATTAATCGCTGGAGTTACGTTCTAAAAAATATCCCGAAATACGCAAAACCGCGACGTAGTCAGTGTTATTTTTTACAATTATTATAGATGTTTCAAAGCTGTAAAACCCCTCACTACACAGTTTATACACTTTCTCAATCAGGCATGAACATTTTCTCACTTTTCTCTCATGTGTAAACACTCTCAAAGTTCAAACCTTAGTAGGAAAATAAAACCAAACTGTTTCAGGCCCAAACATTTGTTTGAGAAATAAAAATAGAAAGTTTTCCTATAATAATTATGATGGCATTTAGAACTAATGAATTAATTTTAACGATCAACGAACGAGGTCGGACACATAAGAAATTATTAATAGTGACTGACCAGTATGTCACAGATCGCTCCTCTGCGTCCTGACGCCGAGCCTTTTCCCACTCACATCTCGCTGCAGCAGGTGTTTGTTTCCGTGTGACAAACACAGTTATGAGTAGTTGTTGGCGCTCTTTTTTCTTCTGGGTGACAAGATTCTTATAAACAGATACGCAGAACACGGAACACTGTAAAAAAAAAAAGGCATGCAAAATTGGACTAAATACTCCGCGAGACTCCGAGGCCACGACAGATGAACCGCATTATAGCGAGGGACCACTGTATTCTCTTTTCACATGTCAAGAATTATTGACATGTGAATATTTGCTCGCTCAATTAATAAGACACGCCTAATCTGTCAGATTTCTTTATTTTTTAAATGTATTTCTGTATTTATTTTATTGTGACAACCGAATGGAGACGACAAAACCTGGTTGCAGCAGGGCGAATTAATGGAATGACGAAACTACAGTTATTATCAGTTTCATTGTCTAAAACGATCACACCACATGAAGTTAAGCTCAGCGCTGCTCTGGCTCCAGGCTCGTAGTCTGGAGAAAAGTGCGTGCAGCGCTGTAGCCACGGATCGTGCTCCATAACAATCCTGCAAAGGGGGATTTGTATTGATTATTATGTAGTATAATCAGGAAAGTTTTATTTATGTAACACTGTTCATCATGTTGATCATCTTCATTTTTATGTGGATTCCAGCGCTGGTTCATTTTGGTGTATAATTTACGCCACCTCTCGACCTGGTGTATTTTCAGCGCAGCGTACGCCAACAACGACATTGATAAATGCCAAGTAGCGCAGCCGTTTTGGCGTACACCCCATATACGCTCAAATATCGCTGTACGCAACGTTGATACATGAGGCCCATTGAGACAGACGTGCGGAGGAACCCGCGCGTTGCGGCGGAGCCGCATGGCGCAAAGCACCGCCGTGATGAAGCCTCACAGGATATGTTGGGGCATGTCCAGCTCATGCACAATTTCTCGGATACTCACACGACTGAAAAGCAACCAGAAGCCGTCTGAAAGCCACCTGAAAGCCGTCCTGTGAGACCAACACGGAGGTGGTTTTGTCCCACGCCATGAGCGGCATGGTGGCGCAATCCTCCGCTTCTCTTTCCATGAAAAAAACTCCTGTAACAGTAGAATGTGCCGAAAAAGTGCTGATGTCCACGCCTTCTGCCTTTTTTGTGAAAGTTAGATGACGTCCCTGATCAACAAAGCCTTCACGTTGGAAATGATCTGGTTGTTTGAGCGGGGTTTGAGCCTGTCGATCGGCGCGCGCCGCGCTCTCAGACGCTGTGGGCGGTCTTTAAACCGGCTGGAGCACTCCTTAATCTGTGTAATCCCCATAAAATCGTCGCTGAAAGCCATCTAAATTTTCCGAATGGTGTCCAGCTGGAGGTCTCTCACAGTTTCTGGAAAAATTTGATGCAACAAAGCTCCAAATCATTCAGACATTTATTCGCAATAAAAATCCGACGAGAGGAGTGGACCACTGCTCACACAAAGCCTGCTCACAGGCGAATGACGCAACCGACAGGCATGAAAAAACTCATGCATGTGCACGAAGGTTCAAGCTTGCCTGATGCAATCATACGTGATTCAAATCCATATGGTTTTTGCAAAAAATAAAAAGGTCCGATACTTTTTGGACAGACCTCGTATAAGGTCCCACAGCTGACAGTGCAAGTCAGATCACAAACCTAACATGAAGTCAAAGGAATTGTCTGTAGACCTCTGAGACAGGATTGCCTCTAGGCACAAATCTGGGGAAGAGTACAGAAACATTTTTGCTGCTTTGAAGGTCCCAATGAGCACAGTGTCTCCATCATCCCTAAATGGAAGAAATTTGGATTAACCACAACCACAACTCCTTATGGGGTTCTGTGAGTAGAATTTTCTAGGAGGAAAAAAATATATTTACTCTATTTTGAAATAAGGCTAACATAACAAAATGTGTAAAAAGTGAAGAACTGTGAATACTTTCTGGATGCACTGCACTTTGGATTAACCACAACTCTTCCTAGAGCTGGCCACCCTTCTAAAAAAGATACCTGAAGAACTCTCTGACCATGAGAAAGGCGCCAAAGGTGCATCAACAAAGTATTGAGCAAAAGGTGTGATTACTTATGTACACGTGATTTCTTAGTTTTTATTATTATTATTTTAAGAAATTTGCAAAAATTTCATGTTGTCATTATGGAGTTCTATGAGTAGAATTTTCTAGGAGGAAAAAATATATTTACTCTTTTGAAATAAGGCTAACATAACAAAATGTGTAAAAAGTGAAGAACTGTGAATACTTTCTGGATGCACTGTACTCTGCTTGTCCCAGACAATTTGACAATAGGTAATATATCACTATTGATAGGGACCTTGCATCGAGTTTCTGCACGTGTTCAGTTGAGTCACCAGTCACAACTTGCTAATTATCATTGATTACTTCAGTTGTGCTTCTCAAGCTGTCATCTGCAATATATCTTCATTCAATTTTCTATTCAGTCTTAACTGCTTGTAAGATGTGTTGCTCATGTATAACTGAATAAATTAGCTGTCTCTGCAGACTTTTAGAGATCCTGAAAAAGTTGATTCCCCATAGATTTTTTTGGGGGGGGGGCAAATCTAAGCTCTGCATCATTCAGTTCCTGTTGGGGATCCCAAGGTGTTTCCAAGTCAGAAGACATATATAACCCCTCAAGCATGTTCTGGGTTTAATCCAGGATAAGCACAGTTTTGTTTTTGTTTTTTTACCAGGGGCCACATGCATAAAAATCTGCATAAAATCTGTGATTTATAAATCTTAGTTGTTGTGAAAGTTTACAGATGTGCATTAGCATGCTGTCCACTCCCATATTTAGCCATGAATGGCTGATGATGCACTTTCAACTAATCATTTGGATATAGAAGCTCTCTGTATCTGGGCCTTTACAATGAATAAGGGCAATTACATTAAATATAAAAGTGAGAATGTCGAAGGAAAGATGGAAAATAGGAGTTTCTTTAAATATACAGCAGCACGTCAGACTCAGACGTGCTGCTGCTGAGCTCTGATCGCTCCCCCATCTTTTAAGATGAAATAATGCTGAATTGATGTGGAAATGATTGTAGTACAAAAGCTTCAGATATCTGTCGCTGAGACAGATGATGACTGGAGTGCAGTTTGAAGCAGAAACGAGGTGATAATCGGTGCACCGCTGGTGACGCTCTGAAATGACGCATGCACGGTGAAGGCAGGGCGAACCGATTTTTACGGGGTACCACTCAGTCAGCGACACCGGTATACGTTTATAAATGAGTCGCCTGGTGTTTCACGGTGAATGCAGCCACACTGCAATGGAAACGCTTTTCAGCCACTTTGGCACAATTTCACCATAATCTCATTCCTTCAGAAACTACCCAAAGTTCATGACCATAGGTGATGGTAGAATATGAGCTGAGTAGTAAATTGAGGGCTTCGCCTTCTGGCTCAGCTTTATCAACACAGGGGCGTAGGTTTGCATATGGATCATAGGGACAAGTCACAACCAATATTTTGGGATGGCAAAATAGTCCCTACCAATATTTAGCATTTTTTTTTTATATAACAAAATCATTCACTGTTTTTTTGCGAACTCGATACTATAATTTTAGTTGTCACGTTTTGTGTTTTCGACGTGCCAGAGTTACCCATGTTGCAATTTCATTGGCTCACGTTCTTCTCACATGGACGTAAACAAAGCGCAACTCGTGGCAGGCAGTGCTTAATTTGTAAAGTGGGAGGTCCCGGAGCGCAGAGGATGGGTGGCTATCGTATTTGTACGATAGTTTTGCCCTCTGTACGATGTACGATCAATAATGGGAAAAAAATCCAATATGTACGATAATTTCAGTTGGTTGCCCAAACACGCATCTCTCTCTGACACCCAAGAATCATTTTGCAGGTGTTGCACTCAGGCGGCATCAAAGACACAACACACACAGGGCTGCTGCTGGCTTTGCCCGGGACAATGTCATTTGAAAGCCCGCCCCCTCTCCATACAAAGTAATGAGTTCCCATCCAATCTCTGCCGTGACGGGAAGATTCCCCAACCAACACCTTTTTTTTTCGAAACTTTATTTCAACAAATGCAATAACAAACAAACAAAACACAAGAGCAAAGAGATATACAAGAAAAAAAAAAGTTCAAGTTCCTTATGGAGGCGTCAACATTTTTTTCTGTGTTCAACAAAATCTGCACAAGTGGCCATGGCATCGGATGACGACAGCCACCTCGAGGTTGAATTCGACTCTTTCTAGTCTGATAATTAACACGTTTGTGTCCCTTCACAGAAAAAAAAAAAATCTTTCTAGTCTGGTAGTGCATTTGCTTGTGCATTTGCGTTCTTTTTGTGCCATAGTTTCCCCATTACTATAATTACTGTTTAAAAATGTGACATAAAATTCTTTGTAAATTAAAAAAAATGCAAAATAGCTACGTTGTATGCGTTTTGTTTGTGTACGATAATTTCTCCCAAAATAAGATAATTTTGAGGTTTTGGTACGATAGTTTCATATTTCATATCTGGCAACACTGCTCCGGTGCAGAAAACAAGAAGGCGGGGGGCTTGCGAACAATGCTGTGCGCCACACTTAAAATAAACTGCACACCCACACAAACACACCTTTACAAATGACACTAACACCCTGCCTTTTCCTCAAAATTACAACATTTATGTTTGCTGTCTGTCTCTGTACTTTTCTGTCACTTTTGCGCTCTTTTTCATACTTTTCCCTCGTTTCAAAAGTCACCGAACGCACTTCACCGTAATATATGCAACATATAGCATACTGTTGGAAAGCACGGGTTCTTGGCTTGCTGTCAGTGTTGAAATTTTTCAGCGTGAGGGCTTACATGAGAATTTACGGTAATGAGAATCAGCGGCGCACTAGTGTGAAACTTCCGTTTTTCCTCTGCGTTATGACATCACAGGCTTACGTTTACCGTAATACACCATATATATCATTGGAAAGCCCTTTTTTTTTTGGCAAATTAGGTTGCCAGATACCTACAACTGCATTATTGATGAAGAGAATAGATTATACATCTTGGTTGCAAAAACTTTTTTTTTTTTTTTGTTAGCTCCACAAGTATTTTTTTGTTGTCTTGTTCTCTCAGGTGTAGGCCTATAGAATAGATTTGTGATTTTGGGTGCAATTTTGTTATTTAAGCTATTTGTTTGTTTGCCTACACACTTAATATTGTACATAAAGTGTTAAATTATTCAGCATTATGTCGTCATATGTTATGTATTATGCTGTACTTGTGCATCTAATGGTATGAGTGGGTTAGGGGGTGGTGGCGGTGGGCAGGGGGCCGGGGGGGGGGGGGGGGGGGGGTATTGTCCCTACCAAAGCTGAGACCAAACCTACGCCCTTGCTTCAACATAATCTTGAGCTCATATTACAGCTGAGACATATCTAACTTGGCCAAAAAAAAAAATCATCCATATTTGGTCAGTTACTTGTTGTACTATAAGTGTTTCTGACAGAATTTGGCCCAAGTTGACCTGATCTGCATGCAAACACACACACACGCACACACACACACAATGTGGCACGCAGCCAAGCATTTTTCAGCTTGGTTCATGTGTTGTGGCGATCGATAGCTGTGTTAAATTGCTGGTGATACCAACTCAACACTTCCTGAATGTACTTAACAGCATGTTAATCTGAAGGCAGCTGCAATACTTTCAATTATTAGCTGGACTCAGCCGTTAGAATCGGTGGTGTAATGGTTCACATGTTGGACTGTAACTCTGACAATCAGGGTTTGTTTTTTGATCACAACCAAGTTCCCAACTGGCACTTTCAGATCTGAGTGTTGTGCTGTTTTCAGCCGTGTGAACCTTTAACTGGGTTTTGTAGAGAGGTAGAGAGACATATGCCGTGGGTCCTTCTGGAAATAAGCTTTGTGCTTTTGTTGGCTAACCACGTTAAAATGAAGACCTTTACCTTTATGGGGTCAAGTGCTAAACGTACGGAGACATTGATTTATCTCATTGACGTTCATGGGTCCTTGAACTTTGAGATTGAGAGAAGCCTGGAAACAGCTCTTGAAGTCATGTGTTCTCAAGACAGAAAATGTAATCATTTGCAGGAAAACAAACTTCCAAGTCTTTAAGGTTCTGGTTCTCCTTTCTTACCTTTCCAACTAGAGTTGGATGCTAACCATTGTATTGTAAGGGAATGTCAGCTATGACATTTTGGTCTGGTGGTGCACTTCTCTGTGTATGATCCAACATGCAGGTGTCTCATTATTATAAAGACTCCAGCAACTGGAAAAGGCCAAGGGGACACCCACATGTCACTTGGCTGTGGTAGATAGATGGCTACTTTTGAGAGGTGCAGATTAACCGGTTGTATGCCTGGATGGCTGTCATTCAGGCCCCAAGCAGGCTCCGTAATGTGTGGTTGATGCATGTGGCACCAAGGCATGCTCCCAGACTTCAACTGTCGTAATGACTGGAAAACATCATTAGTTTTCCATCATTTGTACTGTGTGTTAACAGGTGATTCACAATCCTCATTTTCCATGTCATCCTACTTTAGCCTACTTTGTCAGATGTAATAAACTGTTTCAGAACATGTAATATTTTTAACCCCTTCTAAGCATGTATAGCCCATTGACTTTTTATTTATAAGATGTAAATAAAAAGTGAAATTTCCCATCAATGGGAAATATATATATATATATATATATATAATATATATTATATATATATATATATATATATGCCGCCTTTGAAAATAGTTAATCATCACATTCTTCTTAATAAACTTAAACATTTTAACTTTTCTACCAATTCGTTAGGTTTCATTCATACTTATCAAATCATTCACAGTGTGTTGCAATAAACAGGGTATGATTCCAGTGCCTCAGCTGTGATGTAGGGGTACCACAGGGTTCTGTGCTTGGGCCTTTGTTGTTCTCCTTATACACCAATGACCTGCCAGATATATGCCCTGAGCTTAATATATTGATGTATGCGGATAATGCTGTGCTGTTCACCCAGGGTGTGGATGCCAGGACAATTGCTGCTGATCTCACCAATTTTTTTGGATGGTGAAGAGTTGTAGTTGGTAACCCACTTCAAATGTCTTGTGGTTTGTTTGTTTTTTTTTTTTTTTGGATTCCAACCTTTTTCAAGAAACACATTAAAAGTTCTCAAACACAATCAAATTTAATTCACAATATTATAAACAAATCAGGCCATTCATCCCAACTGCTCAGCCAAGTCCTACCTCCACTGTATGATATTTTCTCATTGAATACTGCTTCACTACATGGTTCTTCGCAAGTGTCACTGCACTAAAGCCAATTGAACACCTGTACAAAAAGCTATCAAGATACTTGATCGAAAGCCTCAGTCTTATCACATGTGCACTATTTGAGAAAATAATTTTTGAAAATTTTGAAAATTTTAAAAATTTCAAAAATAATTATCTGGTGTATCGGGTACTGAATGGGCTTGCCACACCACCTCTTAATGAATTTATTAAAAAAAAGGAATAATGAGACTAGTACTTGGTCCACAGTGTGGGGGGATTGTTCGGTACAGTTTTGACAGTCCACATTTGCACAAAATGTGCTTTCTATCAAGGGTTGTTCCAGTTCCTTAAAGAATGTGCTGCTCAAAAATTCCAAGACTCAATAATAACATTACATCAAGAGTGGTGTTACGGTCTGGGTTTGTGATCTGGGTTTGTGAGCTTTAGCTGATACCCTATCTTATGGATTAAACTGAATTTCCAAGAGACCACGGTGCCTGTACGTCCTCTCTGGCCATGGACGAGCTGTGCCATTTAATGGAATTAAATTTTAATGCGTGGTCAGGCTTTGCACGCACAGTCCAGGCTGTGCACAAGTTGGACACCTCCTGTTCGGCCATGGAGTCATCGCACGAACCAGATTTATTGTATTTTTCTCTTTTTTATTTGTTTCTTTTCTGAGGACTACTGTGGAAATAAATCTAATGCTGCCGGGCCTGCAATGTCCCCTGTGCACACAGCGACAACGGGCTTCACCTACGGAGAATGTGGACAAGGCGATCCAGATTTTTTTTTTTTTTGTCTGTGAGGATGTCAATGGACATTGAGAGACAAAGCTCCTGAACATCATCAGACATGTAATTTTTCCATGGAAATGCGAATTTCCACTTTGTTTAAATTTTCCCCCAAAAAATCCGATCATGCGGATCTGTGGATTGCTTAGCGGTTTCACCACTGAGCAATCCACAGATCCACATATAACTTCAATCAATCAATCAATCAATTTTTTTATTATAGCGCCAAATCACAACAAACAGTTGCCCCAAGGCGCTTTATATTGTAAGGCAAGGCCATACAATAATTATGTAAAACCCCAACGGTCAAAACGACCCCCTATGAGCAAGCACTTGGCTACAGTGGGAAGGAAAAACTCCCTTTTAACAGGAAGAAACCTCCAGCAGAACCAGGCTCAGGGAGGGGCAGTCTTCTGCTGGGACTGGTTGGGGCTGAGGGAGAGAACCAGGAAAAGACATGCTGTGGAGGGGAGCAGAGATCGATCACTAATGATTAAATGCAGAGTGGTGCATACAGAGCAAAAAGAGAACGAAACAGTGCATCATGGGAACCCCCCAGCAGTCTACGTCTATAGCAGCATAACTAAGGGATGGTTCAGGGTCACCTGATCCAGCCCTAACTATAAGCTTTAGCAAAAAGGAAAGTTTTAAGCCTCATCTTAAAAGTAGAGAGGGTGTCTGTCTCCCTGATCTGAATTGGGAGCTGGTTCCACAGGAGAGGAGCCTGAAAGCTGAAGGCTCTGCCTCCCATTCTACTCTTACAAACCCTAGGAACTACAAGTAAGCCTGCAGTCTGAGAGCGAAGCGCTCTATTGGGGTGATATGGTACTACGAGGTCCCTAAGATAAGATGGGACCTGATTATTCAAAACCTTATAAGTAAGAAGAAGAATTTTAAATTCTATTCTAGAATTAACAGGAAGCCGATTAAGAGAGGCCAATATGGGTGAGATATGCTCTCTCCTTCTAGTCCCCGTCAGTACTCTAGATGCAGCATTTTGAATTAACTGAAGGCTTTTTAGGGAACTTTTAGGACAACCTGATAATAATGAATTACAATAGTCCAGCCTAGAGGAAATAAATGCATGAATTAGTTTTTCAGCATCACTCTGAGACAAGACCTTTCTGATTTTAGAGATATTGCGTAAATGCAAAAAAGCAGTCCTACATATTTGTTTAATATGCGCTTTGAATGACATATCCTGATCAAAAATGACTCCAAGATTTCTCACAGTATTACTAGAGGTCAGGGTAATGCCATCCAGAGTAAGGATCTGGTTAGACACCATGTTTCTAAGATTTGTGGGCCAAGTACAATAACTTCAGTTTTATCTGAGTTTAAAAGCAGGAAATTAGAGGTCATCCATGTCTTTATGTCTGTAAGACAATCCTGCAGTTTAGCTAATTGGTGTGTGTGCTCTGGCTTCATGGATAGATAAAGCTGGGTATCATCTGCGTAACAATGAAAATTTAAGCAATACCGTCTAATAATACTGCCTAAGGGAAGCATGTATAAGTGAATAAAATTGGTCCTAGCACAGAACCTTGTGGAACTCCATAATTAACTTTAGTCTGTGAAGAAGATTCCCCATTTACATGAACAAATTGTAATCTATTAGACAAATATGATTCAAACCACCGCAGCGCAGTGCCTTTAATACCTATGGCATAACTTGAACACTTCGGTCCTGGTCCATCCATTTTTCATGAAAAGTCCAACCCATCAATTCCCGAAACCAACAATTGCTATTTTTTTTAAACTTTATCATTACTTAAGTTTTATTTATTTATTTGTTTTGTTGTTTATTTATTTATTTATTTTTTACCAACGACCCCTTCAAATCATGGGGGTTTGTTTTCTGACCGACCCTGGCCCTCGAGTTCCAGAAAAATCCGTAAAACAATAAATCCAATAACAATGGCCTAAAGTCTTAAATTTACAGGGGTTAAAGCTTAAAGCTTAAGCAGGGGTGGTGGCCAAGTGGTTAATGCTCTTGGTTTCAGTGCAGAAGGTTCCGGGTTTCAAATCCCACCCCTGCCACATTTCTCCATGTAATGTGGAGTTGCGTCAGGAAGGGCATCCGGCGTAAAACCTGTGCCAATTCAACATGCAGATCCACCTTGGATTTGCTGTGACGACCCCGAGTGCAAACAAGGGAGCAGCCGAAGGGACTTACTAAAGCTTAAAATAACCATTCATTTTCTACCTTTCGGGGGTTGATGTTGTTGATACAAAAACAAGTCTTTGAAGGTGTTGACCTCATCTTTAACAAAGCCACAGAGGTCCCAGTACAGCAAGGGTGGCCAAGTTCGGTCCTCGAGAGCCACCTTCCTGACACTCTTAGTTGTCTCCCTGCTCCAACACACCTGAATCCAATGAAAGACTCATTAGCAGACTTTTAATGAGCCTTTCATTGGATTCAGGTGTGATGGAGCAGGGAGACAACTAAGAGTGTCAGGAAGGTGGCTCTCGAGGACCGAACTTGGCCACCCCTGCGCTACAGCGCCATAAGACTTGCCATGGATACGGTTGCCGTAGATGATATTGTGTCTGGACAATGTGTCATGATCAGTGTTGCCACAGTTACTTGAAAAAGTAATCCAATTACTGATTATTGATTACTCCTTGAAAAAGTAACTTAGTTACTTACTGATTACTCAATTGTAAAAGTAACTAAGTTACTTCCAAAGATAGACTTCCAAATTCTCTGAAACGCCTTTGGAGACGGCTTATGGTACAGAAATGAACATTCAATACACGAGCAACAGCTCTGGTTGACATTCCTGCTGTCAGCATGCCAATCGCACGCTCCCTCAAATCTTGCGACATCTGTGGCATTGTGCTGTGTGATAAAACTGCACCTTTCAGAGTGGACTTTTATTGTGGACAGTCTAAGGCACACCTGTGCACTAATCATGGTGTCTAATCAGCATCTTGATATGGCACACCTGTGAGGTGGGATGGATTATCTCAGCAAAGGAGAAGTGCTCACTATCACAGATTTAGACTGGTTGTGAACAATATTTGAGGGAAATGGTGATATTGTGTATGTGGAAAAAGTTTTAGATTCTTTGAGTTCATCTCATACAAATGGGAGCAAAACCAAAAGTGTTGCGTTTATATTTTTGTTGAGTGTATTATAGGTAGTATTAGTAGTTGTAGTAAAAAAAAGGCTTCAAAACTGGACCTTTAATCTAGGGGTGTTGGGGGGGGCACATCCCTGCCCCACACCCCCTTTCCATCTGAATTCGCCCCTGCTTTGGCGTTTGAGCACAAAGAATGGATAACATTTACTTATGCAGAAAACATGACCAGATTTACAGGTAAGAAAGTTTTATTGCGTTTTCACATCATGTGGTCCTCAGAAAGAGAGTTTAGGTGCATTTGAGTGGAAAATAGTGTTAAGGGCCTTTCACACTGAACACGTGATCGAAAGCGTCAAATGCGTCAAAAATCGATCTACAAAGCATTATTTTCAATGAGACGCGTTGGAAACGCATCCGACGGATTGGAAAGCGTTGACGGATTGGCCTGACATGTTCAATGTGAAGGAGGATCAGCTGTTTTTTAGCGAACAGATACAGAGCAGCTCAGCTCAGAATTCTAAATAAAGGAGAAAAAAAGCATAAAAAATGTCTTTGTAAAGCTCAGTGCAAGTGTGCTGTTGTCACCGCGCTTTAAGAGTTGAGGACGAGTCGTAGCTCCTGCAGAAACCACGGATGAAAAAGCTCACAGCTTGCTTAAAGTGGGCAGTGCAGTCGAACCCCGACCCCCTGCCCACGGACCTGCCCATGAAGTTTAATGCTGCTATCGACCCACAATGCAAAAATAGTAGTAACGCACAGTGACTTGGAGAAGTAATTTTAATCTGATTACTGATTTGGAAAGATTAATGCGTTAGATTACTCGTTACTAAAAAAAAGTGGTTAGATTAGAGTAACACATTACTGGCATCACTGGTCACGATGTTGTACTAATCATATCTGTTGGGTAGTAACCATGTAGATGTTTTTTTTTTATCAACTGGCATCCAACAAAACCAACTCAATAACATCAATTTATCTGAAATCAAGTATGAAGGTGATCCAGACCAAATAAAAATGAATAAATAAGATTGGACCCGGCGCCACGAGGGGGCGTTTGGGGGCGACGCCCCCTCACATCATCAACTTCGCCCCCTCGGATGTGAGAGTTATCAAAAATAAAAATAAAAAAGAAAGAAAAAGAAATACTGGAAAATATAGTGCCTCGCAGTTTTGCGGATTTTTTTAGTCCAATTTCGCATGCTTTTTTTTTTGTTTGTTTTTTTTACAGCACTTTGTGCTCTGCGTCCTCATCAAGCAGGCCGGTGTTCTGTCGAGATGACAGGACACCTGTTGCGGCACCGCGAAGGGAGAGTACGCGCATTGTGTTCTGTGTGTCTGTTTATAAGAATCTTCTCGCCCAGAAGAAAAAAGAGCGCCAACAACTACCCATAACTGTGTTCTTCACTTGGAAAAAGACACCTGCAGCGAGGTGTGAGTGGAAAAAGGCGCGACACTGGCGCGGCACCATGACGAAGAGGCGCGATCAGAGGAACTGTGAAATACTGGTCAGTCACTATTAATAATTCTTATGTGTCCAACCTCGTAGGTTGATCATTAAAATTAAATTTGTTAGTTCTAAAAGCCACGGTCTATTTTTATTTCTCAAACAAATGTTTGGGCCTGAAAACAGGTTGGTCTTATTTTTCTACTAAGGTTTGAACTTTGAGAGTGTTTACACACGAGAGAAAAGTGAGAAAATGTTCATGCCTGTTTGAGAAAAGTGTATAAAGTGTGTTGTGAGGGGTTTTACAGCCTTAAAACGTCTATAATAATTGTAAAAAATAACGCTGACTACTTCGCGGATTTCGCCTATTGCGGGCTATTTTTAGAACGTAACTCCCGCGATAAATGAGGGACCACTGTATATCTACATGAAAGGTTTATCTTTGACCCGTTGTGTGACTGTCATGCCCAGTTGCGCTGTGTTTGCGCTTGTGATGGAGGGCTGTATGTGGGGTTAATCTACTGTCTCGTGTCGTTTCTCAGATCAGTTGTTGGTTTGGTTTTGTGGTATGCAGGAGATCACTTGACCGAGGGTCTATACGTTCAAATAATAATTAAAAATACTGTCATCACACTTTACGCTTAGTCTCTTACAACGGTGTAGCCTAAATACACAAGCTTTCTAGGAGCGCACCCAATTCATTCCGCACGCTCAGAGGCAGGTACCCTCCGGTGCGCACTTTTTTGGGGGAGGGGAGCGACCCCGCCCCCTGTGATAAACTCATCGCCCCCTTAATATATTTTTTTCTGGCACTGGGCCTGAATGTACAGATCACAATTAATCTTAACCATTTGATTTTTTTTAACTAGTCCTTAACCACTGATGTCTGTGGAGAATATCAGTCAGCACATGAAAGCAACAGCAGCAAGGCAGAGGGAGTAGTGTTTATTAATTCTCTGATATTCTAATGCCTTCCTGGGTTCTCCTCTGAACTCTGTACAGCCTCTCAGTCTACTCTCACTTTTAAAAAAAGCTTCAGGGTACACCTTTCATAAGCTGTCAGGAAATGAACCATGCAGCAGTGAGGATCCCCCCCGCTCCCCCAATAAAAAGCACCTGGTGGAGATCTGTGCTTGTATTGCCTCAGAAGTGAAGTTAAGCAGAGGAACACTAAAAACAACCTACGTATGATGAATATTCATTGTCGGCTCTTTTAATTCTGTCTGTATCACCTGGAAGCGACATGAATACAAACCAGAAAAAGCGTGCTAATTTGGTTTCTAGCACTCAAAGAAACCACACAAACCAGCATGTTCACACAACAAACACAACCGTAAATGTATTCACCGTCTACAAGGGAAACCTGCTAATTGTACCATTATTATCTCCAGTGCTGTTTTTGGTTCTTCTTTGAGTTGGTATTCGATGACATGCTGACAAACTCACAGTTGATCAATTGGTGAAACACAACTATTCATCAAAAGCAAAGTTGTAATTAAATATGAGTAGACAGGTCTTTTAGCTGCACAGATATTATCTGGTCTTTGACAGCGTGTTAATGCCAGCACGACGACACAAAAAGTCATGTTTCTCATTTGATCCTAAATGTTAGACTCATTTATTTTCTCATGAAAAGATCCGTACACAGGAAATTTTGCTGAACAAAATTTACTCTGCTGGGATAACATTTGGTCCCAGTCTAAAAAGAGTTAAATATACTCTACCACAGGGCTAAATCAACTCAGCGTAGTGTAAAATCAACTCTTATTGGAGTAAAAACCACTTGCACTGACTAGACGTGTCGCCGACTGAACAGTCCACCCTAAATCCCGGTTTGGGTGGGGGCATGCGGTCGGCAACACCGGTAGAGCTGATTTCACTATAAAATAGAGTGTTTTTTACTCTATATGGATGAGGATCAAAAGTTATCCCAGCAGAGTAAATTTTACTCAGCAAAATTTACTGTGTACCTTTATTAATACCAGGATTTATCAGTGGTAGTCCGACACGATACATGATTGTGTCCTTGGACACGACACTTCACCGGCATTGTCCCAGTTCACCCACCTGTAAATGGTCAGTAGCCTTGGCAGGGGAAGTAAGTTGCAATGAACTGGTGTCCCTTCCAGGTGGGATCATAGACTCTCGTCCCTTTCACGCTGAGGATTGTGGGCCTAAGCACTTGCACCAATGGACCTCAGGGCTGATATATATAGGACTTACATGCAGAGCAGTTAGCTCAGTGGCATAAGGAACTGGGTTGCCATTATGCTGACTTAGGTTTGATTCTAGGACATGCTACCTGTTTGTGTCCTTGAATAAAACACTTCATCTGCACTGTCTCAGTCCACCCAGCTGTAAGTGGGTGCCACTCTTGGCTGGGGGTAAGTAACCTGCAATGGTGTCCCATCTACATAGAGTCACAGACTCTCATGAAGTTCATATTATGGCATCTGGGGATAAGCACAGCACCAATGGGCTTCAGGGCCTGTATAAGAATTTTTATTCATGATCATGATCTTCAGCATGAAATCTAACTTCAACTACAAAATCCTTTCATGGGGACCCTGAAGGAATGTTGAACTGAACTCTTTCATTACTTTTTAAAACGATCATGATGATGATGTGTTTGTAAGACCATTATGTGAGCAATGTTGTGTAGCTGTTTTAGCCAGAAAATAAATGAACTATTTTTGCAGGAGTGAGGAACATGGCCAAAATGTTATTCAATCAGAGCTTTTTATGGCATTTTCTTATGTTCAAATTATATTACAGTATGATCATGTGGCACATATACTGGTGTCGTTTTGCATCATAACAGGCCAAGCTACAGGTGAGCACACTTCAGCTGATTTCCCCAGTCAGCTCTTTATTGGCCATGTTCAGTGCCTAAACAGGCACATTACGCAGCATAACTCAGGAAAAGCCTTTTTTTTTTTTTTCAAATATACTAGATTTATGCAGAAATAGAGCTGTCTGAGAGTGCATTCCACCAGCTTGGATTATTTTGTTTAAGCAACCAACCAGTGTACGTCATGGTGTTGTCATGTTGCCTTCACTCTGATAGACAGTTCCTGTTGTGAAAGTGTTGTGACACGGACCCACAACAGGGGGCGCAAATGAACGGCCAATAGATGAGCCAAAAAGTAACAATTTAATGTTGTGAAATGTGCACAACGAATATACAGACAATCTCAGAATATAATTACAGTCAATCCACAAAGGTGACGTGTGGGCAGGCTCGAGGATAGAAGACGTCCATCCTGAGAAGAGCCGGAACCACACGATTTCCGCCACCACAGAACCTGGTGAATACTGGAGCCGCCAAGTCCCGAATTCCCAGGTGATCACCATCCCCGACTGTCGGATCTGGTACTGCTGGCGAGAACAAAGACAGTCAAGTGTGGGTGTGTGTACACCCAGTAACAACAGCGGTGGGAATGCCACCTCCACCTCTCACTCAATAACTTGCAGAGTACTGAAGATTCCTCAGGGAAAAAGAGTGCCTTGTAGCGCTCTCTCAGCTTCCACTGACAGCGGTACCAGTACTCCTGCAAACACTCACAATATACAAGCAATATTGTAAAACGGCTGAGGATATTACCTCCAATGAAGTATGATATCTCGGCAACGAGGTGGAGATGACGTCTGGTCTTTATGGAGTGAGATGATGTTGAGTAGATGGGTGACAGCTGTCAAGAGGTAATGAGTGACAGCTGTCACCCCCGGCTGTGTCCATGGCGGCAGCGCCCTCTCGTGCCTGAAGCCCGCACTTCAGGCAGGGCGCCCACTGGTGGTGGACCAGCAGTACCTCCTCTTCTGGCGGCCCACACACAACAGTTCCTCTATCACATCATGCAATCTTTGCATAAAATAGATTTCTCCTCTATTCTGTCTCTGTCACTTGTCTCTTTGTCTGTTGCTGTGAAACGTCCACTTTGAAAATGAATGGCAGCTGGTTGATTTCCCTCTCTCTCTTGTTGCTAATATGACCAAAGGATGATGGGGTTCCCAGCCATGCTTGACAGCATCATAATCAATGCACCATCTGCTGGACAAACTATGTACTAACACCATTTCCAACAGGCAAGGTGTTGTTCCACATTGTTCATTCTGTAAAATATATGTTTTCATATTAGCAAAAATAACACAGATATGTATATAACACCGATATGTTTATGAAAGGCAAAAATTATGCTATTTCAAATAAATGGACTCATTTAGGTGACTTGATTGTTTCTTTCATGCTAATAATGAGACACTGTGAAAACCAAATGTAGGAATGAAAAAATTAGGCCTTCATAATGACAAAAACCATGTATTTATTTAACAATTTTTACAAAGAGAAAATGAGACAGTTGTTCATTGATGCCTCCAGTGTGCACCTATGGCCAAAGAAATAGTACATAATGTCTATATACATTTTTAGGAAATACTAAATGTAATGCGATGCTAAAATCCTCTTGGCCTCATGAGCATAGTAAAAATAGGAAACGGAATATGACCTTTTGACCTCTTAAAATAGATCAAGGTTAGCCATCTTTGAACTTGTCCAGTATCTGTGTCCCAAGAATGTTCCCTGTGGATTTGAAGACACTGGCAGTAATAGGAATAGACTTATGCTGAGCACAGACAGACAGACAGATGGAACGATGGAGGCAAAGCCTTTGCAATACCCGATGGCCATATTTTGGCCTTGGGTAAAAATAGTTTTGCATTAACAAAATAGTTTTAGAAGTCCTTTAGGACTTTAATAATGAGTCATTTCAAACTGTGATTTCAGTCTGAAGATGAAGCTTAGGTAACAGTCTGCTTCATTAGGTATAAAAGGTGAAAAAGGTGCTTTGCCCTCTTCAGGTCGGTGGAGTGTCCTTGCCTCAAGTGGAGGAGTTTAAGTATCTCGGGGTCTTGTTCACGAGTGAGGGACAGATGGAGTGTGAGACCGATAGACGGATCGGTGCAGCATCTGCAGTGATGTGGTCGCTGTATCGGACCGTCGTGGTGAAGAAAGAGCTGAGTAGGGGGGGCAAAGCTCTCGATTTACCGATCGATCTACGTTCCGATCCTCACCTATGGTCATGAGATTTGGCTCATGACCGAAAGAACGAGATCGCAAGTACAAGCGGCCGAGATGAGTTTCTTCCGCAGGGTGGCTGGGCACGCCTTGGGGTTCCCCCGGAGGAGCTGGGGGAGGTGTGTGTGGTTCGGGAGGTCTGGCCGGCTTTGCTTGAGCTGCTGCCCCCGCGACCCGACTCCGGATAAGCGGAAGAAAATGGATGGATGGATGGACATAAGAAAAGGATATTTGTGAAAGCTAAATCCTCCATATTTGTGAAAGCTTAATCATAATCATTAAGAAATGGTTATGATGGCTGCAGATGAAATTGTGAATTAGGGCTTGAAAATCCTCTGTGACACATGTGGACTCCTGACTTCTGAGCGTCAACTTTCTTGCTCATGCTTAACATGCAAGCTAATGAGGTGGCCTTGCAACGTCTTGTCTGCACCAGAGGAGCTTAGCAGTTTGAAAAGAAATTTCTTCAAAGTGTTGAAGCACAATGCCTGTCGAACAGAGATGTGCATGTACAGGGGTTTTCCTTGCTGAGCCTCTTTCATTTTAATTGCACCATCCAAGAGGACTGAAAAAAAAAAATCCTAGAGTACTTTATCCTGTAATGCTCCAAGAATCACATCCTGGACTATGTACCCATCTCTTTTCTGGATTGCAGTGAATATCTTTAAGTGTGGATTTTGTGGTTCTCAGAGGGCATATGGACAAATCAGGTCTGGGGTCATGCACTGGTGCTGTGCTTAGCTGCATCCATGAGATCACAGACGTAGCCAGGCAGACAACTGGTCCATTCCCACATCTCTAAAATAACCATCTACACTCAACAAAAATATAAACGCAACACTTTTGGTTTTGCTCCCATTTTGTATGAGATGAACTCAAAGATCTAAAACTTTTTCCACATATACAATATCACCATTTCTCTCAAATATTGTTCACAAACCAGTCTGAATCTGTGATAGTGAGCACTTCTCCTTTGTTGAGATAATCCATCCCACCTCACAGGTGTGCCATACCAAGATGCTGATTAGACACCATGATTAGTGCACAGGTGTGCCTTAGACTGCCCACAATAAAAGGCCACTCTGAAAGGTGCAGTTTTATCACACAGCACAATGCCACAGATGTCGCAAGATTTGAGGGAGCGTGCAATTGGCATGCTGACAGCAGGAATGTCAACCAGAACTGTTGCTCGTGTATTGAATGTTCATTTCTCTACCATAAGCCGTCTCCAAAGGCGTTTCAGAGAATTTGGCAGTACATCCAACCAGCCTCACAACCGCAGACCACGTGTAACCACACCAGCCCAGGACCTCCACATCCAGCATGTTCACCTCCAAGATCGTCTGAGACCAGCCACTCGGACAGCTGCTGGAACAATCGGTTTGCATAACCAAAGAATTTCTGCACAAACTGTCAGAAACTGTCTCAGGGAAGCTCATCTGCATGCTCGTCGTCCTCATCGGGGTCTTGACCTGACTCCAGTTCGTCGTTGTAACCGATTTGAGTGGGCAAATGCTCACATTCGCTGCCGTTTGGCACGTTGGAGAGGTGTTCTCTTCACGGATGATGCGAAGGAGATGTGTTGCACTGCATGAGGCAAATGGTGGTCACACCAGATACTGACTGGTATCCCCCCCCCAATAAAACAAAACTGCACCTTTCAGAGTGGCCTTTTATTGTGGGCAGTCTAAGGCACACCTGTGCACTAATCATGGTGTCTAATCAGCATCTTGGTATGGCACACCTGTGAGGTGGGATGGATTATCTCAGCAAAGGAGAAGTGCTCAATATCACAGATTTAGACTGGTTTGTGCACAGTATTTGAGGGAAATGGTGATATTGTGTATGTGGAAAAAGTTTTAGATCGTTGAGTTAATCTCATACAAAATGGGAGCAAAACCAAAAGTGTTGCGTTTATATTTTTGTTGAGTATATATGCTAGATAATGTGCGGGTGTCTCCCTGTTCTTCTCCCACTACTGGGGTCCTCAACACTCAGGCACCTACATTCTAGATCATGCACAGAGAAACGTGCCACATTGTCTGTTTGTTTCTCCTTTGCACACATTTTTTACTGCACATTTTTATTAGCGCATTTTTAATTGTGAATTTAGTGTTTATTTATACATGCTTGTACAGAGAGACGACAGTTCAAACCAAAGTCAAATTCCTTTTATTCTTTGAAGATACTTGGCGAAAACAGCTATTCTGATTCTGACCAACATGACAATGCAAGTGATAGTTGGAGGTAAATTATGCGATTGTTGACACATGTTACTTGTAAGTTAGTCTCACTCATCACTCATCTTCAATCAGTTATCTGGGATCAGGTCGCAGGGCTCAACAGCTCCAGTAGGGGACCCCAAACTTACCTTTCCCAGGCCACATTGACCACCTCTGACTGGGGGATCCCGAGGCGTTCTCAGGTCAGTGTGGAGATATAATCTCTCCACCTAGTCCTGGGTCTTCCCCGGGGTCTCCTCCCAGATGGACGTACCTGGAACACTTCCCTAGGGAGGCACCTAGGAAGTATCCTTACCAGATGCCCAAACCAAGTCAGCTGGCTCTTTTCAACATGAAGGAGCAGCAGCTCTACTCCAAGCTCCCCTTATCTCTAAGGGAGACTCCAGCCACCCTCCTAAGGAAGCCCATTTCGGCCGCTTGTACCCGTGATCTAGTTCTTTTAGTCATACCCAACCCTCGTGATCATAGGTGGGAGTAGGAATGATGATTGACCAGTGAATTGAGAGCTTTGCCTTTTGGCTCAACTCCCTTTATGTCACTGAATAGAATAGAAATTTGTCATTGCACAGTAATACAATGAAATTCAGTGCACTCACGTACTGACTCATTAACAAAAGTAGCATACTAGATAATCAATAAAATAATACATTTTCATTGTCGCACCCATTCACCCAAAATGCACCCAAAATATAAAGTGCAGAGCATTGCATGAGGTACTGATGTTATTGATGACAGATATTAGTGGGTTTCTTTTCAGATCAGAGCTGAGTATGGTGATAGCTTTGGAATAGAAACTGTTCATGAATCTTGTGGTGCGTGTTTGGTTGGCCCTGTAACATCCCTGAAGGCAACGGTTCAAACAGATAATTAGCAGGGTGGAATGAGTCTTTCAGACTGTTTTGTGTCTTCTGCAAATCGAGACTTGAAGATGGTGACCATGGTAGGTAGCTGTTTGATGATGTTTTGGCCTATTTTTATGATCCTCTGCAGTGAGTTCAGGTTGTTCTCTGGGTACCACTCTGTCAGCCTTTCAACAGTACGGCAGAGTGAAGGTAATACCATCCCTGCTGCGCGGATTCTCCGGCCAATCTCACGCTCCATTGTCCCCTAACTTCTGAACAAGCTACTTGAACTCCCTCACTTGGGGCAAGACCTCATTCCCTACCCGGAGTAGGCAGTCCATCGGTTTCCTGCTGAGAACCATGGCCTCAGATTTTGAGGTGCTGATCCTCATCCCGGCTGCTCCACACTCGGCTGCAAACCGACCCAGTGAGTGCTGGAGATCACAGGCCAATAAAGCCAACAGGACTACACATCTGCAAAAAGCAGCGATGAGACCCTCAGCCCACCAAACCAAAGACCCTTCTCCCCTACTACGCCTCGATACCCTGTCCATGAATATCACAAACAGGACTGGTGACAAGGCGCAGCCCTGGCAGAGGCCAACCCCCCCACCGGAAACAAGTCCGACTTAATGCTGAGGATAGGTTGTAAGTTACTCATAAGTCGAAATGCGTCCAGTGATGCTGTCCATTGATTGGCTCAGCTGAAAGCTGCAGTCATCGAACAGTTCAGACTGTTTCAAATATTAAAACCATTTACACACTGAATAAAATATAAAGTCGTAATCTTACCTGTTATGTCATTTCAGTCGGATTCATCATCACAGCCTGATGAAAACATATCCACATAAAGTGTCCTGATTTTGGAAAATGACGTTTGAAAATACTTTAGTTCCTTGTCGTGGCTGAAGAAATGTAGCAATTTAAAAGTAGTCCCTCTGTGCTTTGCCTGATCTCGGTGCGTGAACCACCGAACGCTGGTGCCTTGTGCTACAACAAAAAAATTAACTTATTTTAAAAGTTGATAGAGTCACAGCACCTCATTCATTCACGTCAGTGTTTACCACAGACATTCTTCAGCATTCTGCATGCAATGAAAATAAATCCCATGATCTGCCAAGACAAAAGTAAAGTTAAATTAAATTTTTAAAAACATTAAATTACTCTGTTTGTCCTCTTTAGTGCCATAACGACCCAGACTGCTTGATGGAGACAGAGCTGTCCATCGGCATACTCTGGCTAAATCTTCATGGTGTGACAGCTGCCTAACTTATTCGATATAGCCAGCGTATTTGCAAAATATTTCATAAGTCGGCATATGCTGGCTAAATCATCCAGGTGTGACAGGCCCCTTAGTAACTGCTTCTTTCATACAAAGCCATTCTAGCAGTACCCAAGGAGCCTCTGAAGATACCTAGTACCAAAGACTTCCATTCGTCATCTTAGGTCACTGGTTAGCGTCCAAGTCTCACAACCATACAGCAAGACAGGCAGCACAAGGACCCTAAAGACATGGTTTGACCTTGTTTGCCTGCAACGATATCAACATCACCAAGCACGTCTGTCCAGCAGGCTCATGTCGCTTCCCAAGTGCCTCTCAGTCTCAAAGGCTGTCAAAGGCCTTAAATGTCTGTACAAGTTCAACACTTTCACTAGTCTTGTATAAAGTACCTCAAAGTGATACTTGAGTGAAAGTACAAGTATCTTACCATAAAACTAGAAGCACTCAGAGAGTGCAAACCTCCGCCAAGGCCATGGGGTCACTGACGCTATAACATCTACATGCCGTGGAATCATTGAACCTAAAAAAGTCTAACAATGATGTTTGCTCAGTAGTAAAAAAAAAAGTTTCATCTGCTGTGACTGGATAGCATGTATCCTTAGCGCTTCGCATCACAGTTTATTGCAACTTGCACCTTTCCCAGAAGCTACCGTCATCTGAGCACTGATATTGATATTGCATGTGCTTATAGACAAAAACAAATGAGACAAAATTCAATTTATTATTCAACTAAACTGCAAATATATGAATTTTTTAACATTTATGAAACACTTCTCTAAACAAGGCCATAAAGTCACTGACCCTAAAGAGATTCCCTCCTTGGCACAGTGATCTCTTTCTTTTTGTCTCTTTCTCTAAAATTGTATATAATAATTATTAGATTATTAATATATAAACAAAAATAAATTTAAGAAATATTACAATTTGAAAACAAATGCACCCGAACGTGATGACAGCTGCAACTGCTTAATGCTAACTTTTAACATTGAAAATGCCATAGACATGCTAACGCGTAAGCATCGGGATCCGGATCGTGATCTGGATCACCACTAAAATTTAATCACTTGTTCCTCTTGTTATTTCCAACCACTCCACAAAATTTCAACAAAATCCATTCAAAACTTTTTGAGTTATCCTGCTGACAGACAGACAAACAAACAAACGCGACCAAAAACATAACCTCCTTGGCGGAGGTAATAAATTTAAGAAATATTACAATTTGAAAACAGATGCACCCAAACGTGATGACAGCTGCAACTGCTTAATGCTAACTTTTAACATTGAAAATGCCATAGACATGCTAACATGTTAGCATCGGGATCCGGATCGTGATCCGGATCACGACTAAAATTTTATGACTTGTTCCTCTTGTCATTTCCAACCACTCCACAAAATTTCAACAAAAATAAATTTAAGAAATATTACAATTTGAAAACAAATGCACCCGAACGTGATGACAGCTGCAACTGCTTAATGCTAACTTTTAACATTGAAAATGCCATAGACATGCTAACATGTTAGCATCGGGATCCGGATCGTGATCCGGACCACCACTAAAATTTAATCACTTGTTCCTCTTGTCATTTCCAACCACTCCACAAAATTTCATCAAAATCCGTTCAAAACTTTTTGAGTTATCCTGCTGACAGACAGACAAACAAACAAACAAACGCGACTGAAAACGTAACCTCCTTGGCGGAGGTAATTACTTTGGTAAAAGTTAAAGTCTCCTTTAAAAATATTACTTGAGTAAAAGTCTGAAATTTATTATAGTTAAGTATCAAAAGGAAATTTCTCATATAACATGTACTTTAAGTAAAAGTACTGAGTAAAAGTAAAATCCAAAATGAGTGATGAGTGAAACAGTGACATGAAAAGAAAGCCAGTGTGGTGTCTGGAGAAACCAGGCAGCCCCTATAAAAGTCTGGAACCACCTCTGGTGGAGCAGTTGGTGTTGGTGAGAGGATAAGTGCCGTTCTTTTTCTGAAGACCACACAGTCTTTTTCCTGGAAGACCCACACACACTTTTTTGTTAAACACAACAGCCAGGCTCTTGTGAAACAGAACAGTCATTTATAGCTATTTATAACACAGCTATTTATATATTCAGTAATATTTAATTATATATATTGAAATATTTTATAATATTTCAATATATTTCAAATAAAATAACAAATGAAATACCCACGCTGACTAATTTTGTCGATACTTAAATGTGTGTTAAATGTGCATGTTAATTCCAGTGGGAGTCAATCCGTGTATGTGTGCGCACCTAGGCGTATGCTTTTGGAGTCCAAAGCACATACAGCCCCCTTTTCACCCTCCAGTCTCCTCTTCCTCAGCGGGGGCACAGATTCAACTTCTTTTTTTTTTTTTTTTGTCTTTTAAACTTGTTTTATGTCAAACACGGCACTTGCTGCAGGGGTGAAAGGAGGACCCCTCCGCTGCGGTTGTCGAGTCTTCCCGGTATGGCGCACTGCTGCTTTCACCTCTGCAAACAGGCATTGCCCGATCAAATTTCTTCTACTTTTATATTGTACTAATGAGTAACAAAGATGGTTCAGGGAAAGTATCGGAGTAAAAGTATACATTTTGAGGAAATGTAGTGAAGTAAAAATGAAAGTCGCCAGAAATTTAAATAACAAAGTTCAGATATGTCAACATTCTACTTAAATACAGTAATGAAGTATTTCTACTTCATTACATTGCAACACTGACTTTCACCACATACAGATACACTTCTGATGGTTAAGTCAGTAAAATATGGACAGATCAAGGACATCACCACTTGCAGTGTACAGCTGCATGCCTTGCATGGCATCACGCCTATACGAGGTCTGTCAATAAAGTATAGGTCCTTTTTATTTTTTTCAAAAACTATATGGATTTTATTCATATGTTTTTACGTCAGACATGCTTAAACCCTCGTGCGCATGCGTGAGTTTTTCCACGCCTGTCGGTGACGTCATTCGCCTGTGAGCACTCCTTGTGGGAGGAGTCGTCCAGCCCCTCGTCGGAATTCCTTTGTCTGAGAAGTTGCTGAGAGACTGGCGCTTTGTTTGATCAAAATTTTTTCTAAACCTGTGAGACACATCGAAGTGGACACAGTTCGAAAAATTAAGTTGGTTTTCGGTGAAAATTTTAACAGCTGATGAGAGATTTTGAGGTGATACTGTCGCTTTAAGGACTTTCACGGTGTGAGACGTCGTGCAGCGCTCTCAGGCGCCGTCGTCAGCCTGTTTCAAGCTGAAAACCTCCACATTTCAGGCTCTATTGATCCAGGACGTCGTGAGAGAACAGAGAAGTTTCAGAAGAAGTCGGTTTCAACATTTTATCCGGATATTCCACTGTTAAAGGAGATTTTTTTAATGAAAGACGTGCGGGCGGATTGCAGAGTCGGCTCGCAGCCGCCGCGACGCTCCGCCACAGGAAAAACACCTCTGTTGGAAGCCTTAAGGACAAGTTGGAACATGTCCAGCTGTTAAACAATTTCTCATATACTCCACTGAAAGCCATCAAAAGCCGCCTGGATTTTACAAATGGTTATCAACACGGAGGTGTTTTTCCTGTGCCACCACACCGCGCCGGCTGCGTCCCGACACGCGGACTTGTCCGCACGTCTTTCATTAAAAAAATCTCCTTTAACAGTGGAATATCCGGATAAAATGCTGAAACCGACTTCTTCTGAAACTTCTCTGTTCTCTCACGACGTCCTGGATCAATAGAGCCTGAAATGTGGAGGTTTTCAGCTTGAAACAGGCTGACGACGGCGCCTGAGAGCGCTGCGCGACGTCTCGCTCCGTGGGAAGTCCTTAAAGCGACAGTATCACCTCAAAATCTCTCATCAGCCGTTAAAATTTTCACCGAAAACCAGCTTAATTTTTCGAACCGTGTCCACTTCCACTTCGATGTGTTTCACAGGTTTAGAAAAAATTTTGATCAAACAAAGCGCCAGTCTCTCAGCAACTTCTCAGACAAAGGAATTCCGACGAGGGGCTGGACGACTCCTCCCACAAGGAGTGCTCACAGGTGGATGACGTCACCGACAGGCGTGGAAAAACTCACGCATGCGCACGAGGGTTCAAGCATGTCTGACGTAAAAACATATGAATGAAATCCATATAGTTTTTGAAAAAAATAAAAAGGACCTATACTTTATTGACAGCCCTCCTATAGTGTGTGTGTGTGTGTGCGCGCGTGTGTGCGTGCATATGGGCAAATGTGAGGCCTCATTGTAAGACCACGTAAATGCTCTCCATTTATATGTTTCATAATGTTGAAAATACTTAACACATCCTACATTTGTAGCTTTCCCTGTGAAGTGCAATGACATTGCCTGTCAGCCCCGCCTCCACCCCAGTATCCACCTGCGGGCTCCCACGTGTGAATGATTTGCAGATCTCAACATCACTCATCAATATCGGAAGTAAAAATCTTCAGGGAAGATGATGAAGTCAGAGCCTAGATGCCAAACTCTATCTGCTGCTGCCTCAGTAAAGATGATCAAACATGAGATGTCCGACTAAACAACAGTTCACTGCAGTTTGACTTATAGTTCTTGACAATTTGTGAAAGTGGAAACCTCACAAAAGCATGACAACAGTCTCCCACGCACCATTTCTTTTATTTCAATGTTGCCACTGCAAACAACTTTACACATTCTGCTTATCGATTCAGTTCTAAAACAATTACAATCAAGATCCTGCTGAATTACCAAGATCAAACCTCCTTTCAGTTAGGTAAAGAGCAAACACCCGGGTTTTGACATATTCCAGACTCAGTGCGACTGCAGCATCAGCTGTTGGATTTAAACTACTTCTGTCCTGATTCCTGGAAATGATGACCAAAATTTGCAGTGAACCTCTTGTTCAGCATTCCTGACCTCTGATACTGATCACTAAGCTTTGCTCAGGATTGCTAGCCATTGATCCTGATTACTCTTCCTTGGCCTGGATCTTTGATCCTGACCACTAACCTTTGATCCTGATCACCAAGGTTTGTTTTACTCATCCTTGATCTGGATCTTTAGTACTGGCCAATGGTCTTAAGTCCTGAATTTATACCCTGATCGTTCATTTTTGTTCCTGATCACTCATCTTAAATCATGTCCTTTTGAAATGATTAGTGCTGTTGTTTCCTGAACTGGAGGTTCCTGGTTCCAAACCACCCCTGTCTATTCTCCACATAATGTGGAGTTGCATCAGGAAGAGCATCTGTTGCAAAACTTGTGCCAAACCAGCATGCAGATCCTCATCAGATCTGCTGTGGTGACTAGTTGTGGGCGGGTTGATGCAAATATCAATACCAAAGTTGGTATTGACGTTGATGTGTGTGGAATGAGATCGACACTTTACTTTCAGTTTCTCTCCTGTATGCGCTGCTGCGGTTTCATCAAAGAGGCACCCTGGCTGTGCATGTCTTTGTAAGTGCCTCTGCTTTCAAGTGTCCATGCTGTCACGGGGCGGAGCAGGCATACTTTGCTCCTCCTCCCCCCTCTTGTGTTTTCATGTTGTAACGTCACATGACTCAGTGGTGCCAGACAAACAACCACGCAAAACCTCTAAACCTCTGTTCTGCAAAGGTTGTACAGGGGCCCACTGGGGCTTTGGGGGTTATTTAGTTATTTACACTTAATTTATTGTATTTTCACAATTTTTTATTTTTAATTACTTTTTCAAAGCCAGAAAAGAAGTGCACTGAGGGGTGAAATTTTCTGTGGTATTTCTTGAACACACATCCATCCATTTTCTATACACACTTACTCCAATTAAGGATCAATTAAAGGGGGGAGGGGCGTTCCTGGAGCCCATTCCAGCAGTCAAGGGGCATGAGGTGGATTACACCCTAGACAGGATGCCAGTCTATCCCAGACAACCACAACCACACCTGCAGACAAATTTTAAAGTTTCCAGTTCACCTAACATGCATGTTTTTGGATGTTATATTATATGATATTATATTAGATTAGATTAGATTAGATTAGATAGATAGATATCTTAGCTAATTATAGGCCAATCTCCAACCTTCCTTTTCTCTCAAAAATTCTTGAAAGGGTAGTTGTAAAACAGCTAACTGATCATCTGCAGAGGAATGGTCTATTTGAAGAGTTTCAGTCAGGTTTTAGAATTCATCATAGTACAGAAACAGCATTAGTGAAGGTTACAAATGATCTTATGGCCTCGGACAGTGGACTCATCTCTGTGCTTGTTCTGTTAGACCTCAGTGCTGCTTTTGATACTGTTGACCATAAAATTTTATTACAGAGATTAGAGCATGCCATAGGTATTAAAGGCACTGCGCTGCGGTGGTTTGAATCATATTTGTCTAATAGATTACAATTTGTTCATGTAAATGGGGAATCTTCTTCACAGACTAAAGTTAATTATGGAGTTCCACAAGGTTCTGTGCTAGGACCAATTTTATTCACTTTATACATGCTTCCCTTAGGCAGTATTATTAGACGGTATTGCTTAAATTTTCATTGTTACGCAGATGATACCCAGCTTTATCTATCCATGAAGCCAGAGGACACACACCAATTAGCTAAACTGCAGGATTGTCTTACAGACATAAAGACATGGATGACCTCTAATTTCCTGCTTTTAAACTCAGATAAAACTGAAGTTATTGTACTTGGCCCCACAAATCTTAGAAACATGGTGTCTAACCAGATCCTTACTCTGGATGGCATTACCCTGACCTCTAGTAATACTGTGAGAAATCTTGGAGTCATTTTTGATCAGGATATGTCATTTAAAGCGCATATTAAACAAATATGTAGGACTGCTTTTTTGCATTTGCGCAATATCTCTAAAATCAGAAAGGTCTTGTCTCAGAGTGATGCTGAAAAACTAATTCATGCATTTATTTCCTCTAGGCTGGACTATTGTAATTCATTATTATCAGGTTGTCCTAAAAGTTCCCTAAAAAGCCTTCAGTTAATTCAAAATGCTGCAGCTAGAGTACTGACGGGGACTAGAAGGAGAGAGCATATCTCACCCATATTGGCCTCTCTTCATTGGCTTCCTGTTAATTCTAGAATAGAATTTAAAATTCTTCTTCTTACTTATAAGGTTTTGAATAATCAGGTCCCATCTTATCTTAGGGACCTCGTAGTACCATATCACCCCAATAGAGCGCTTCGCTCTCAGACTGCAGGCTTACTTGTAGTTCCTAGGGTTTGTAAGAGTAGAATGGGAGGCAGAGCCTTCAGCTTTCAGGCTCCTCTCCTGTGGAACCAGCTCCCAATTCCGATCAGGGAGACAGACACCCTCTCTACTTTTAAGATTAGGCTTAAAACTTTCCTTTTTGCTAAAGCTTATAGTTAGGGCTGGATCAGGTGACCCTGAACCATCCCTTAGTTATGCTGCTATAGACGTAGACTGCTGGGGGGTTCCCATGATGCACTGTTTCTTTCTCTTTTTGCTCTGTATGCACCACTCTGCATTTAATCATTAGTGATTGATCTCTGCTCCCCTCCACAGCATGTCTTTTTCCTGGTTCTCTCCCTCAGCCCCAACCAGTCCCAGCAGAAGACTGCCCCTCCCTGAGCCTGGTTCTGCTGGAGGTTTCTTCCTGTTAAAAGGGAGTTTTTCCTTCCCACTGTAGCCAAGTGCTTGCTCACAGGGGGTCGTTTTGACCGTTGGGGTTTTACATAATTATTGTATGGCCTTGCCTTACAATATAAAGCGCCTTGGGGCAACTGTTTGTTGTGATTTGGCGCTATATAAAAAAATTGATTGATTGATTGATTGATTGATAGAACTTTACTGATCCCTTGGGAAGACTCCCTCTGGGAAATTGAGGTTCCAGCAGCATTGTATAGCAGCACACAGGGCAAGAAGCACACAGAGTATTAAAAGTGAAAGCAAAAAAGAAAAACAGTTTGCAATATAAATACCAGACATACTGATCAACACTGGTTTACTGGCTACTACTGTTCCTCTCATTCCCAACCTCTGTCTTCCTGTCACTCCTCCTCCCCGAGTGAGGACTGAGTACAGTCTGATGGCCCGAGGGCAGGGGCGTAGGTTTGCATATGGACCATAGGGACAAGTCACAACCAATATTTTGGGATGGCAAAATAGTCCCTACCAATATTTAGAATTTTTTTTATATAACAAAATCATTCACTATTTTTTTGCGAACTCGATACTATAATTTTAGTCGTCACGTTTTGTGTTTTCGACGTGCCAGAGTGACAGGGTTACCCATGTTGCAATTTCATTAGCTCACGTTCTTCTCACATGGACGTAAACAAAGCGCATCTCGTGGCAGGCAGTGCTTAATTTGTGAAGTGGGACCTCGAATTCGACTGAATTCGTTGAATTCGACTCTTTCTAGTCTGGTAATTAACACGTTTGTGTCCCTTCACAGAAAAAATAAATCTTTCTAGTCTGGTAGTGCATTTGCTTGTGCATTTGCGTTCTTTTTGTGCCATAGTTTCCCCATTACTATAATTACTGTTTAAAAATGTGACATAAAATTCTTTGTAAATTAAAAAAAAAAATGCTAAAATAGCTACGTTGTATGCGTTTTGTTTGTGTACGATAATTTCTCCCAAAATACGATAATTTTGAGGTTTTGGTACGATAGTTTCATATTTCATATCTGGCAACACTGCTCCGGTGCAGAAAAACAAGAAGGGCGGGGGCTTGCGAACAATGCTGTGCGCCACACTTAAAATAAACTGCACACCCACACAAACACGCACGCACACCTTCACAAATGACACTAACACCCTGCCTTTTCCTCAAAAATTACTACATTTATGTTTGCTGTCTGTCTCTGTACTTTTCTGTCACTTTTGCGCTCTTTTTCATACTTTTCCCTCGTTTCAAAAGTCACCGAACGCACTTTACCGTAATATATGCAACATATAGCATACTGTTGGAAAGCACGGGTTCTTGGCTTGCTGTCAGTGTTGAAATTTTTCAGCGTGAGGGCTTACATGAGAACTTACGGTAATGAGAATCAGCGGCGCACTAGTGTGAAACTTCCGTGTTTTTCCTCTGCGTTATGACATCACAGGCTTACATTTACCGTAATACACCATATATATCATTGTAAAGCCCTTTTTTTTGTTGGCAAATTAGGTTGCCAGATACCTACAACTGCATTATTGATGAAGAGAATAGATTATACATCTTGGTTGCAAAAAATTTTTTTTTTTTGTTAGCTCCACAAGTATTTTTTTTTTGTTGTCTTGTTCTCTCAGGTGTAGGCCTATAGAATAGATTTGTGATTTTGGGTTTGTTATTTAAGCTATTTCTTTGTTTGCCTACACACTTAATAATGTAAATAAAGTGTTAAATTATTCAGCATTATGTCGTCATATGTTATGTATTATGCTGTACTTGTGCGTCTAATGGTATGAGTGGGTTAGGGGGTGGTGGTGGTGGTGGGCAGGGGGGTGGTATTGTCCCTACCAAAGCTGAGACCAAACCTACGCCCTTGCCCGAGGGAGTAAAGCCATGAGCACCCGGAGGGAAACCATGCAAACAGGAGAGAATAAAGGCCCCAACCTTCTTCCTGTGAGACAACAGTGCTACTAAGCCACCATACTGCCCTGAACACGCATTCTATTTGAAATTCTACTTATTTTATAACATTTGTTGTGGAGTGATAATTTTGTCCACTTTGACCAGAAAAGAAAAAATTTATTTAATTTTTTTAATTGTAGTCTGTGAACACAAAAGGAATTTTTTCATTTGTTCTCAAGTGAACATTTTATGCACTTTGTTTATTTAAGAAAAAAGTCCAGATCTGACAATGTATAGGGAAAATTGTTTAGTTTCTGTTCTATTGTTTCCCCACAAAAACTATTATGATAGCGTATTTTCTATTTACCTACAAACTTTGCCCAAATTCTGTCCTGGGTTTTCACTAATTAATAATCCAAAGGAAAAACCACAAAACCACTTAAAGGTCATGAATATTAATTCAGATTTAGCAATTTGATGATGCTTCCACCTTAATTATTAAAAGTATTGGTGTATCAGTGATACTGGCCCTGTATGTATGTACTTGGTATCAGATTGGTACCAAATCTTGCAGTAAATCTTGCACACCACTAGTGGTGACCCCAAGGGAGGAATTACCTCTGCAGCCCGCTCACAATGGAGACCGCTGGGGAGGTGAACTTTACCTTTGTCAGTACACTTGGTGTGAGTCTGGACGGTGAGTCCAGTTTTATGGAATGTTGGGATGTACAGATTGGTATGATTTGGCTTATGAGGTTTAAGAATGGCTGTTTTTTTTGCTGGTGAAATCTAATGACAAAAGTGTTCCTCTTTTAATAACCATGACCTAACCTGGGCCGTATCCATGAAGTAGCCTGATGTTATGATACGGTCTGTGGGAGGTTGTTGTTGTTGTTGCTGTATTATTGCCTTTGTTATGTTTGCTTGGGGTTTTGGTGGAGGGACTGTCTTGTCTGATATCTGGTGGTTGATGTTGGGCGTTTCCCTCCTGTTTTCTTTCCTGCTTGCCACACCCCTTTCCAGATCCTTCTTCACACACCTGTCTTGCATTTCCTCCTAAACACTCTTATTTAAGTCCCTTTTTCCATTCCTGGTTGTGAGATTGTTGTGCTCTGTGCCACTTTTGAGTATTTATCTTCAGAGTGTTTTGTCTTGTTTTGCCTACCTGTGTTTTTGACCTGCCTGTCCGTTTTTTGGACCCTGTCTCTGCCTCATGCGTCGGTTACTGTTTAATTTATTTTAACATTTATTTAGCCAGCTTAGTCCCATTGAGATTGAGATCTCTTTTGCAAGGGAGACCTGGGAAATTATAAAACTTCCAATTCACCTAACCTGCATGTCTTTAAATGTGGGAGGAAGCCGGGCACCCGGAGGAAACGTATGCAAACACAGGGAGAACATGCAAACTCCACACAGGTGGGAATTGATCCCATGACCTTCTTGCTGGGAGGGAACAGTGCTAACCACTAAGCTACTGTGTCACGGATTCATAGGTTCTTCTAAGAAACGTATTCACGTTGCAAGGATTTCCACACAATATCGTCTGCAATCGTAGTCCAGAGTTCGTCTCTCACTTTTGGTCTGAGTTTTGCAGGTTGTTGGGAGCTACTGCTCGTCTCATGTCTGGATACCACCCGCAAGACAACAGTCAGGTGGAACAGATGAATCAAGAATTGGAGAAGGGACTTCGGATTTTGGCCTCTGGCAACCCGGCTTCAGCTTCACTGGGTGGAACTTGCTCACAATTTATTACCTCCATACTCTCCATTTCATGTGGTATATGGCTTTCATCCATCTTTTTTCACTTCCACAGACTTGAACTCATCTGTCCTGTCTAACGTGGCTCAAATCCTGCATTGTTGTAGTACCTGGGAACAGGCACGTCATTGTCCTGCTGAAAACCACCTCAGCCTATAAATGGGATGCGGACCGTGACCGTATCCCTGCCCCATGATATGCGCTGGGACAAAGAATGTGGCTTTCGACATGGGACCTGCCTCTCTGTGGGTCTGTCCACAAGCTTGCTCCCAAGTTCGTCGGACCCTTCCCCATCTCTAAGGTAATCAACCCGGTGGCAGTTCGCCTTCGGCTGCCTAGAACCCTTCGTGTGCACCCATCTTTCCACATCAGCCGAGTTAAGTAAATCAGAAGTTCTTTACTGATCTGGAGGCAAATCGAGGCAGATTATATTCTTTTGACTGTTTTTATCTATCTTTAAACTCATCTTCTGTGTGAGGGGTTGTGAAATCAATGCCATGTTATCTTCAACCATTTGAAACTCCATTAAAAGGAGCGCAGATAGTGAAGCAGATATGTGAACAAGATGTTCACATCTGGCAGAAAGTCTGATTTCATTATTTAACCCATTCTTTACATTTTTCACTGGGTGTTAATCATGTTTGGTAAAATACCAATACTAGGAAATGAAGGAGGAAAATCTGCTCTTACCAGGCCTGTTCAAGTTGTTTCATGGGCCAGATCAGGCGGCACATGCGGCTGCTGGTTCCATTGCCCTTTGGGGCGGTCTTGATGAAGCTGAACACCGGGTAGGGCACCATGATGAGCAGCGACAGCACCCAGGTAGCAGCAATGACACGGTAGGCGTGGGATCGGGTCTGCCATGCACGCGACTTCAGTGGGTTACAGATGGCGCTGTATCTCTCGATGGCAATGGCCACAAGGCTGAAAGTGGAGATGCTGACAGAGATGCCTGCAGAGAAGACAAAATAATGAGTAAATACTGAGTCCTCATCGGATGATTGGAAATAATGGTGACTTCCTCAACTTGCAATTAAAACCCTATATCTGTACAAAAACTGTAACATTTATCAGTTCTGTTCATGTTTCCCAAAGATTGAGCTCTTTCAACTTTGGACACGTCATAAGGACAAAATATCAATTGCTATGAAAAATGTTTTACAGTGGAATAAGTGGACTGTTTTGAAATATGCTAAGACCATTTGTGCTCCCAAGGACTGATTTTTAATGCAGACACGGTCACTGCTCAAGAGTCACCCTCAAGACAAGTTCAACAATTTGACATTTCAGTTTGACATGTGGTAAGGCTCAGATTGCCTCTGTGATTTGCTGTTGAAGCCTGTACCAAAAGAAAAATATTGTCATGTCTATTGGCTGACAGCAGGACTTGATTATGTTGAAGTAAATGGTCATTGATTTATTTGATTGTTTCACTGGGCCATGTGCCACATGTTAAATAGTCCAGGCAGCCACTGTAGTGAAGCCAATCCATTTGAAACAAAAGCAGAGACATTGCAGACTAATAATAATAATAATAATAACAATAATAATACACATAAATCATTAAGTGATAAATTTAGTGTTCTCTATAATGAAAACATTGAAACATCTCAATAAAAAGAAATTAACAACATAAATTGTCAAAATTTAGACACTAAATTAAAAACAAGTAATGACAAAGCCCCAGGGGTTGATAAGATCCATCCAGAAATGCTGAAGGCTCTGGGTGTAGAGGGACTGTCTTGGATGTGACGTCTCTTAAACATTGCATTGAAGTTTGGGACGGAGTGGCAAACTGGGTTGGCGTCCCTGGTAAAGTCTACTCCAGGGTGCTGGAAAGGATGGTTCAGCCAATCATCAAACCTCTGATTGAAGAGGAACAATGCGGGCTACTGACCAGTTCTTCACTCTCACAAGGATCCTGGAGGGTGCCTGGGAGTATGCCCATCCAGTCTACATGTGTTTTGTGGACTTGGAGAACACATATTATTGGGTATCCTGGGAGATACTGTGGGAGGTGCTGTGAGAGTATGGCATGTGGGGGTCCCTTCTCAGGGCCATCCAGTCTCTGCACTCACAAAGCGAGAGCTGTGTTTGGTGCTCAGCGGTAAGTCTGACTCGTTTCCGGTGGGGGTTGGCCTCCACCGAGGCTGCGTCTTGTCATCAATCCTGTTTCATGGACAGGATATTGAGGCGTAGTCAAAGGGAGGAGTGGCTTTAGTCTGGTGGGCTCAGGGTCTCATCACTGCTTTTTGCAGATGATGTGATCCTGTTGGCATCATTGACCTGTGACCTCCACCACTCACTGGGTCAGTTTGCAGCCGAGTGTGGATCAGCTGGGATGAGGATCAGCACCTCTAAATTTGAGGCCATGGTTCTCTGCAGGAAACCCATCGACTACTCGGGCAGGGAATGAGTCTTTCCCCAAGTGAAGGAGTTCAAGTACCTTGGGGTCTTGTTCACAAGTGAGGGGATAATGGAGCGTGAGATTGGCCGGAGGGTCGGCGCAGCAGGGACAGTATAAAATTCTCTCTGCTGTAAGGGAAGTGCGGGGTCCCCTACTGCAGCTGTTGCCCCAGCAACACAATCCCGGATAAGTGGCTGACAGTGTCTTTCGAGCAGGAACACAGTACAAGCAGCTGCACCACATCGTGCCGCTGATGTGGAGAACAATAAAATAAAAAACAGCTGTATAATTAGTGAATATCACTGGGTTGATAAAAATAATACATAAAAGGGGACACAATACAGAGCCCCGCGGTTAAATAACCCTGGTTAACAAAAAAAGTCAGTCATGGGATTCGAACCCATAAGCTCTCTGATTACCAGACAGAAACTTTACCACTGCACTACCATCACTGTCCTGTAAATGGTGTGGGAAAATGCCTGAAAAAAAAATAAAAAAAATAAGACCACATGCCATATAAAAACACCACATTTTATTGAATCCCTCTTATCGAGCGGACAATAGACGTATGATCCATCTGTTCCTCTGTAGATGACCCATGGTCACAGACATACAGTCATGAAAGGACATGAATAAGCAGGGCGCTCTCATGTCCACATCTGCTGGCAGCGTGTCCAGCTGTCCCCACATGCATGTCCTGCCTGACACCACCTCATCTGGAACACAGCTCACGTGGGTCACGTGACATTCAGATTGCCGCAGCGTTATGATCTGACAGTTCATTTCACCTGGGGTAGCCTGTGCGCGGCGCGCGCGTGCTCGCTGCAGCCCATTGCAACAGTGTTTTTATGTATGTCCACATGATGACAATAATGATTTAATTCATCTCACTTCTTCAAAACCCTCAAATTCAATTCATTTTCAATTTAAAGGGCGCCAACTCATGACAGCGTCGCCTCAAGGCACCTCACACAAAACAATTCAGTAACAGTTTAGAATGAGTTAAAAGAATAAAAGCACAATTAAAAGATTAAAACAAGCACAATTACAGAATACCAATGAAAAGAAATTAACAGGAATGCTAGCACAATATTCTAACCATAGTACAAAGTGAATAAATGTGTCTTAAGTCTGGTTTTGAATGTCTCCACAGAGTCCGACTGTCTTATTCACGCTGGGAGACCATTCTACAACACAGGGGCACGACGAGATAACACAAGCTGCTGGTTTGGTTGAAAATTGGCATCCTGCCCTTTACCTTTCCTCCCTTCACAGACTTGCTGATTATGGTTTCCAGGATCGATATAGTATACAGTATGGCCAGAGGTGGCCTTAATCTTTTTGAATGATTGACTCCAGCTTCTCTAATAAGGTTGTCACTTGGGCTTCAAGAAAAACAAAATTTGCACAAATTCAATCAGTAAATCCTTGATCAACCAGATGATCCTAGATCTTTTAAGCAAAATATGATGTACACGCAAAACAAATGACTCATTGGATGAACTCAATTCAATTATGAGCAGGATTTCCATTTAATAAATATATGTAGCCCCAACTCAAATAAAGCACACCCATGCAAGATAATTTAATTTAACTTAGCTGGGACTACATATATTTATTAGATGGAAATCCAATCCAGTGAATGAGTTTTTTGAGTGCACTGGGCAGCACAGCAAAAATGCAAATCAAACAGGTTAATTTTGGTGACATTTGATGAGTAATAATACACATTCAAGTGCAGACCTGTGTGTATCAACAAAGTGTACACACCATACGAACCTGCCTATGTAAGGCATATCTGAGTATTACTGTCAGGTTTACTGAAACGGCGTGGCCAGACACAAATGCAGGATTCAGATGTCAGTAAACCAGGGTTTAATAAAAGTTCAGACAGGGTTTGGTATACAGGTAGGCAGACCATGATAAGCAACAGGATCCGAAGCATTAGGAAGAGACAACGTCAAAAACAGGCAGGCAGGTCAAAAACACGGGTAGTCAAAAACAGGACAAAATGCTCAGAAGAATAAGTGGCTCAAGGCTCAACAAGCTCACAACCAGACAGGGTGACAGGTGTGACTAAAATAAAGGGAGTGATTAGCAGAAAATGCAGGACAGGTGTGTGTGGAAGGATCTGGAAAGGGGTGTGGCACCACAGGGAAACACCCAACACCAAGCAGAAGACAACAGAGCAGAAAGATCCCTCCACCAAACATGACAGTGACAAAAAAAATGGCAGCAACAAAATAAAGAAAAACAAGAAGACACTACATACAAAAAGGCTACTGTGCTGCTGCACTGTGGAACCGTTTTCCTGTTGACATAAGAAAGTTTGGATCAGTTGAATCTTTTGATTATTCTTATTATTCTTTAACTATATAAATTAAGCCAAAACCTACACATCAGCAGTAGCTACAAATTTACTGAGATAAAATCACTACTAATCACTCAAATATTAATCCCTGTTATTGTTCTTTCCCAGTGAAGAAGCATGTCCTGTCCAAATCAGAGCTATGTATTAGAATTAATCAGAGGAAGTCATTATGTACGTATACGGCAATGGGCGTGAAATTCAGTTTACAGTAACTCAGTGCAGAAAAGGTCTCAGGCTTGGTGGAGAACCGGTTCTCCAGTCTTGGATCTGATCAGACAGATGACATTTTGTTTGCAGAAACTGAAAGATTTGGAATTTAGCATTCAATGTACTTAAAAAAAAACACACACACACACACAAATCTGTACCTTGTGACAGAGAATAAAGTGAATTGATGAGAGGTTTGTTGTGGAATTTGATGAGCCTGTGATGGAATTTGAGGCAAGCTGAGAGAAGCTTTAAATTATTCCTGCAGGAACACAACAAAGGAACTGACTTGTACAGAAACTTGAGACAAAAAAGAACATCATTGTCTCTAAAAGACATCTCAGTGTCTTTTCTACTCTGAGAAGCTGCGGTGCATTATTAAAGACATTTCAGTGCTCAACGAGGATTTTTTTTTTTTTTTTACATTGCTGTTATGCTGACATGAAACCTGACAGTATGCTACATCAAGCCCAAAATGAAGCAGTGATGCTGTCAGATGGAGAAAGTTAAATATGTACCATAAATGCAGTTGTGTGTTCACTGGCAGTGATGGCAGAGACAGCTGTAATTACTGTCATTACCAATGAAAAATTCCGATCATCATTTGCTCCAGCCCAAGACGATGAATGCAAATTACTTATTTTTTGCTGATCATTATTTTTCTTCTACATCTGCGCAGATGTGGGTAATGTGCCCTGAAGGTTGAGCAGTTCTCAGGGTTCCCTGTCTTGCTCAGTGATGGAACAGGTAGATCAGTGAGATAAAGAGTTGGACTGGCAATTCAATTTCCTGGGTTCAGTTTCCGTTAATGCTACTTGTCTGTTATCCTTGGACACTTTTCGTTTGAATTGTTGGTATGGTCTTGTCTGTGACTGGTGTCTTGTCCAGGGGGAATTGCGCTTTCATGGTACAGTGTCGGGGGATAGGCACTGGCACCAATGGGCCTATATAGGACTTGTTTCTTCTTTTCCTTTGTTTATAACCAGCAGTTTAAAAACACCAATATACTCAACTTTCAACAATATAGTGTTAAGTGGCATCAAAACCTTACATTTTACTGTGACCTCCGAGCTGATCCATAAATCAATGGCCCCTCAGAATCACTGTCTCCACCCTCAACCAAACTCATAACTGCTGGTCAATATTACATGCCACAACTTACTAGTGCAGCAGATAAGTGAATATTTACCAAGGGATCCTTCAAATGGTGATGCAAGCACCAATTTTGGCACACGTACTCCTTAGACATTACTCTTTTAAAAATGCCGAATGGCCACATGAACTTTCAATAGGCAGCCAAGTAGGGGTCAATTGAAGAATTACACAGGGGTCAAAATTAAAATATGCTCCAATCATATTGAAAGGTATTCCATATTATTTGTCTGATCATAAAGATTCCAAAAAGGTATAGTTTGGACTATCTGTGAATGAATGTTATGGAGTTATGGGGCAAAAACACCAAGAAAGGTCCATTTCAGTTTGTACAGGGGTCAAAAGTTAAAGTTGCTCCAGTTTTGGTAAAAAGTGATGCAAATTACTGGTTGAGCTAATAGGATTAATGAAATAGTTTTGACTGTGTTGAATGTTTGGTTTGCAAAGTAAAGGTTAAACAATGTCGGCATCCATTGGATTCTATGACATATGACATATGCTACCCTGTAACGTGATAACTAAGCATGATACATGATGCAAACTATTCCTTTTTAAAACCATATTCACTCAACTAATAATGTGCATCACTTTTACAAAAATTGGAGCAACTTCAACCGTTGACCCCTGTACAAATTGAAATTGACCTTTTTCACCATTCTTGCTGTTTTTACCCCATAACTCCGGAACATTCATTCACAGATAATCCAAACTATACCTTTTTGGAATCTTTATGATCAAACAAATAATATGGAATACCTTTCAATATGATTGGAGCATCTTTTAATTTTGACCCCTGTGTAATTCTTCAATTGACCCCCTCTTGGCTGCCTATTGAAAGTTCATGTGGCCACTCGGCATTTTTAAAAGAGTAATGTCTAAGGAGTATGTGAGCCAAATTTGGTGCTTGCATCACCATTTGAAGCATTTTTTCCAGTTATCCGCTGCACTATATTGGGTGTGGCTTCTGGTCTTCTGGACTGTGACCCAGTGTTGTGGGTGCAGTTGAAAGTCTTGCCCTCACCCGTCGACTGGATGGTCCTTATTCTATGGTGACCCACCAAATGTGTGGGTGCAGCTACACTTCTTAGCCTGCACTGATGCACTCTGTCTCAGGTCTGTGAGCACCCCAAAAGTTAGTGTATAGCTTGGTGCATGTCTACATTGCCCTTCGCAGCATGAGAGTATCTGTTGATGCTTATCTCAAGACTTCTGCTGTTAAGGAGTTCCTCGGTGGCTATGTGGACTTGCCCTCCAGCAGCTCTGTGGTACTAGTGGGGTGTAGGTCTCCTTAGATATCTTATGTCACTCTACTAACTCAATACTTCTTCTTTCAGCTGCTCCCATTCGGGGTCACCACAGCAGATCATCTCACCCTGTCCTCTTTATGTTCCTCTGTCATACCAACCACCTGCATGTCCTCCCTCAGTACATCCATAAACCTCCTCTTTGGCTTCACTCTTCTCTCATGCCTGGTGGCTCCATCCTCAGCATCCTTCTCCCTATATACCCTGAGTCCCTTCTCTGCATGTCCAAACCATCTCAATCTCTGACTTTGTCTCCAAAGCATCCCACCTGAGCTGCTCCTCTGATATGTTCATTCCTAATCCTGTCCATTCTCATCACTCCCATAGAGAATCATCTCTGGACATATTCTCCTCTTTTTCTCTTCTTCTTCACCCAGCAGTAGCCCAATTTTCGCCGGCGCCCTAGCAGCAGTCATTATTAACCTGGGCCTCCACCGATCCGGTATGAAATTTGATTTGTACTTTATGTCAGATGACCTTCTTGTCGCAACCCTACTTATTTGGGCTTGGGACCAGTGTCGCAAACCAAACTGTCCGCCCCTAAAAATTGGTCCGCCCTGTCTCCGCTGCGCATGTGTCATTTCAGAGCTCTGAAACAGTCTCTTCACCCAAAGTGATCAAATGGATTAATGGGATTATTAACCATCAGATGACAAGGTAAAATCTCTGGAATCATTCTCAAGTCAGTTTTATGCAGAAATAAGGCCATTTAAAGCAGAAACTAGGTGATAATCGGTGACGCTTTGAAATGACCGACGCGCAGTGAATGCATCAGCTAGCAGCTCGTGTAGCTGCGCCGCTCTGATCACTTCCATCTTTTATGATGAAATAATGCTGAATTTATGTGGAAATGATTGTTGTACAAAGGCTTCAGATATCTGTCGCTGTAATAGATGATGACTGGAGTGCAGCTTGAAGCAGAAACGAGGTGACAATTGGTGAAACGCGACTAATGACGCATGCGCAGTGAAGGCAGGGCGGACCGATTTTTCAGGGGGACCGTTCGGTCGGCGACACCGGCACTCGGCTGCACACCCCATGTGGCTGAGTTACACTACTAACTCAATATGCCAGTGTTAACTGTAATACCTACTTTGATAACCCGGCGATGCACGGGTGTGCAACACCCTCTCCCCACCACATACAAATCAGTGTTGGCTTTTTTCCCCTCTTTTATTTTAGCTTGTTTGTTTTTGTGAGCTGTCAGTTCAACAGTATTTGTTTGTTTGTGTCCACCTACCAAAGTACATGTTGGTGTAGCAGCCAAGCACATAACACACTAACCAGACTGAACGAGTACCACTGCAGATGATCCATCAAACAAAATACCCGCCACTGCCCACCTCCAGCACCAGTGGAGCAGAAGGAGGTGGGCGGCAGACAATAAATAGAGATCTCAACAACCGCACCATAACAGTCTCGCACAGTAAGTCCCTCACACGTCTCTGTGCACAGACAGTGAGAAAGGCCGAAATACACACGGTGGGTTTCTTCTGTTGACGCTTGAAGGCGGTCATACCCAGCCTCAGCATCTACTTCCACTGACTGTGGAACTGAGGGATTTACAGAGAGATTTTGTTCTTTCACTGTGACCAACAGGGAAGTCCCACCTCACCAAGGAGTCATAGAGAACAGATAAAAATAAGCTGAAGGCAAAGAAGAGAAAATAAAAATGCAGCATTACAAAAATAAAACAGCTATTTTTAGATATCACATGAAAGAGTATAAACAGGTTTCATATATACATAAACGGTGTTAAAGAGGAAAAATTAATCTAAATTTATCACATTTAATCACATTTGTAATTTTTTTGAAAACATCACCCCTCAAATTGCAAAACACACTCACAGGCTCTCATAAACACAAAAACAATGAAGAAAAGAAATTCACCTTTAAAAACAATTAAAAAAAATATTTTAATGTATGACAAATTGCAGTCTATGAACATTGCAAAAATGAGGCATCATGAACACACTGAGCATGATTTATTGCTACACTACAAAATGTATTTAGAAGTATTTTTATCACTTCAATTACAGTAAGGTAGGTATCTGTGTGATGAAGCAATTTTCACTTTGCATATCAGTTTTTTTGTGATTTTGGAATACAGCTGTAATCATGGGTCATTGAGAAAGAGAGTTTGGTGGTGGAGTGGGATTTCAATAATCTGAGGTAAAATTAGAGGATCTGATATCTGTTACATATATGTAAAAACACTCATAGAATCGTAAAACACTGGAGATGTTGAACATTAAATATCAAACAAAAAAATCTAAAAGACATAAAAAGTGATTTGGCACAGTAATAAATTAATAATAAATGAATTAATAAATGGTAAGTGGATTGCATTTATATAGCGCTTTTCCATCTGAATAAGAAGCTCAAAGCACTTTACAATGATGCCTCACATACCGATGCCAGGGTGCTGCCATGCAAGGTGCTCACTACACACCGGGAGCAACTCGGGGATTAAGGACCTCGCCCAAGAGCCCTTAGTGATTTTCCGATCACGCTGGGCTTTGAACCAAGGATCCTCTGGTCTCAAGCCCAATGCTTAACCAGTAGACCATCACCTCCCCACAATAATAATAATTATCTTACTGGATCCAAGACCATTTCATTTTCAAAGCAGCCCACTGAACATTAAAATCTGGACATTTGAGATATATCAGTGCTCCATTAAAAGGAGTGCAGATAGTGGAGCAGATATGTGAAAAAGATGTTCACTTCTGGCAGAAAGTCTGATTTAATTATTTAACCCATTCTTTACATTTTTCACTGGGTGTAACTAATGTTGTAATTAATTAATTAATCTAAATTAATGTTATTTTTGACAGCCATAGATAAGACAAAAAAAACCTGTGTATTTCCTGATGAAAACAAGTTTCACGAAAGGTGGAATCACTGGTTTCAGGCTGTCAGACACAAGCAACCAGATGACAGAAAGTGGGAAACCAATAGATTAATTTAGTTATGGTCAGAACATTTCCAAACAGATACACCTGGAGTAAACAACTCCCATGTCCCAAAAAAACCTATCGTTAGTGTTTGTGGGTCCTTCAGGACTACGTCAGAGTTGGGTTGGGTTAAATGGCTCAATGAAAATTCATTCCAAAGTGCAGCTGAGAAAAAGAAAAAAGTAACAGCACAGATCACAAATGACTCTGTCAATTCAGTATTTTGATAGGAAATATCAAAATGCCGAATTGCCAAATTAAGTAATACCATTTGGCAATGGTATTAATTAAGATTGCCTAGAAATTTACTGGAAGGAGTTGTACCTCAGACCTTTTGAATCTTGGCTATTTTGCTCTCCCTTCTGCCATTTGATTTGAAGTAGGGACACATTTCAACCCACAAATCATCAATGCTCATAAAGCATTCTGGCCTCTGAAGGCAATATCTCTCTACATATTCATAAGTCATCCTGTCTAATATATCACTTGCACCTTCTGCAGTCATGGGATTCCAATATTTCACTTCAATCAGTTTTTCAATCTCATAATAACCACTGGGTGCCATTGTCATTTTTCACCCAACAAGACACAGACCACTTTGTTACAAATAGGAGGTGACTTCGGCGTGAATCTATGAATTGCACCAAAAAATTAATTCATCTTAACTTAGAATAACACAAAAAATAATAAAATAATAATTGACAAACAGGCTTACAAAGACTAGCCCCCATCCATTCAGTTTTATGCCGGCTGTATACACTTGTTTCTGTGCTGTTGGGAACAGAGCACAGACTGCCGCCAGACTCTTGACTGGAAGAAGAAAGTTTGACCACATTACATCCATTTTGGTGTCTCTTCCATGGCTTCCTGTCTCTGTGAGATCAGATTTTAAGGTTATGCTATTAGCCTATAAAATTATTCATGGACTTAGCACCTCCCTACCTAGCTGACCTAATTAAACCCTACGTACCGGCCCAGGCTCTGCGTTCTCAGGGTGCAGGACTACTTTGTGTCTCTAGGGTGAATAAAAAGTCTGTGGATCACAGAGCTTTCTCTTCTCATGCACCTGCTTTGTGGAATGATCTCCCTGTGCCATTAAAATAGTCAGATTCTGTAAAGACTTTCAAGTCTAGACTTAAGATGCACTTATTTTCCCTTTCGTATGACTAGCATACTGGCATAATATGGTACTATGCTTCCTACCATTTTAAATTAATTTTATTAGGAACTGGAGCGGACTGCTGCCTCAACTTTATCCAAAGTCTGGGTCTTTTAGTGAAGCTTAGGGCTAGTGGCCAGCAATCACCTTAGTATTTCTTCTGTTTTTCTTGTTGCTTAATGCTGACAAATTATACTGTATTTGTTGTCTTTCTGCTGCCTGATTCTGATTTTTTTCCTCTCTGTTTGAGGTGCGGCTCCATCCAGAAGTGGGAGTGGGTGTCTTCTTCAGCAGGCCTCCCATCCTGTTCACTGGCATAGACTACCAAAATTTCCTGTATATTAATTTTGTAAATTGTGTCGGTAGCATGGCCCAAGCAGTGGGTCACCCCTTTGAGTCTGGTCTGCTTGAGGTTTCTTCCTCAAATCATCAGAGGGAGTTTTTCCTTACCACTGTCACTTGAGTGCTTGCTCTTGGGGTCGGTAAGGTTAGACCTTACTTATGTGAACCAGCTTGAGGCAACTTTGTTGTGATTTGGCGCTATATAAATGAAAATAAATTGAATGGAAATGAAAAGAGTTCAAAGCCATTTCAGTCTAATGATCTTGCCCTCCTCCTCTCAATACTAAGAACTCCAGTATTCATACCTGTGAATGCTATCGAGGTGTTTGCGTTACTGTGGGACCCGTGAGCCCTTACTGGGTCATTGAGAGTCTCACAAATAGGGAAAAGTGTGGGCAGCTATCGGCAACAGCTTTTTTTTTCAATATAAATACAATTTAAACAGTATATATAACAATAAGAATCACTGAACTGCCTCAAACAGTGCTGGCTGTTGAACTTACAATGTTGTCTGACATTGATTATATGTGCATGTGTAACACATGCATGTTGTTTGCACATGCACGATGTTTGAAACATCACATCTGATATATTCATTATATTCAATCAATCAGAATTGAATAGACATCAACCAAAGTTTGATGAACACTGAAGGGCCAGAAATGAGTTGTGACAGTATCTAGAACCCGTGACAACATAATCATCATGTTACAGTTATCACTTGCAAAACCATGCTTGCCCACAGAATGTCATTCCATCCGAAAAGAAAAGTCAAGTTGTATATTATACAACCCCTGGCAAAAATTATGGAATCACCAGCCTCGGAGGATGTTCATTCAGTTGTTTAATTTTGTAAAAAAAAAAAAGTAGATCACAGACATGACACAAAACTAAAGTCATTTCAAATGGCAACTTTCTGGCTTTGAGAAACACTATAAGAAATCAGGAAAAAAAAATTGTGGCAGTCAGTAACGGTTACTTTTTAGACCAAGCAGAGGGAAAAAAATATGGACTCACTCAATTCTGAGGAAAACATTATGGAATCATGAAAAACAAAAGAACGCTCCAACACATCACTAGTATTTTGTTGCACCACCTCTGGCTTTTATAACAGCTTGCAATCTCTGAGGCATGGACTTAATGAGTGACAAACAGTACTCTTCATCAATCTGGCTCCAACTTTCTCTGATTGCTGTTGCCAGATCAGCTTTGCAGGTTGGAGCCTTGTCATGGACCATTTTCTTCAACTTCCACCAAAGATTTTCAATTGGATTAAGATCCGGACTATTTGCAGGCCATGACATTGACCCTATGTGTCATTTTGCAAGGAATGTTTTCACAGTTTTTGCTCTATGGCAAGATGCATTATCATCTTGAAAAATGATTTCATCATCCCCAAACATCCTTTCAATTGATGGGATAAGAAAAGTGTCCAAAATATCAATGTAAACTTGTGCATTTATTGATGATGTAATGACAGCCATCTCCCCAGTGCCTTTACCTGACATGCAGCCCCATATCATCAATGACTGTGGACATTTACATGTTCTCTTCAGGCAGTCATCTTTATAAATCTCATTGGAACGGCACCAAACAAAAGTTCCAGCATCATCACCTTGCCCAGTGCAGATTCGAGATTCATCACTGAATATGACTTTCATCCAGTCATCCACAGTCCACGATTGCTTTTCCTTAGCCCATTGTAACCTTGTTTTTTTCTGTTTAGGTGTTAATGATGGCTTTCGTTTAGCTTTTCTGTATGTAAATCCCATTTCCTTTAGGCGGTTTCTTACAGTTCGGTCACAGACGTTGACTCCAGTTTCCTCCCATTCGTTCCTCATTTGTTTTGTTGTTTATTTTCAATTTTTGAGACATATTGCTTTAAGTTTTCTGTCTTGATGCTTTGATGTCTTCCTTGGTCTACCAGTATGTTTGCCTTTAACAACCTTCCCATGTTGTTTGTATTTGGTCCAAAGTTTAGACACAGCTGATTGTGAACAACCAACATCTTTTGCAACACTGCGTGATGATTTACCCTCTTTTAAGAGTTTGATAATCCTCTCCTTTGTTTCAATTGACATCTCTCGTGTTGGAGCCATGATTCATGTCAGTCCACTTGGTGCAACAGCGCTCCAAGGTGTGATCACTCCTTTTTAGATGCAGACTAACGAGCAGATCTGATTTGATGCAGGTGTTAGTTTTGGGGATTTTTGGGGGGATTTACAGGGTGATTCCATAATTTATTCCTCAGAATTGACAGTCCATATTTTTTTCCCTCTGCTTGGTCTAAAAAAGTAACCGTTACTGACTGCCACATTTTTTTTCCTGATTTCTTATAGTGTTTCTTAAAGCCAGAAAGTTGCCATTTGAAATTACTTTAGTTTTGTGTCATGTCTGTGATCTGCTTTTTTTCTACAAAATTAAACAACTGAATGAACATCCTCCGAGGCCGGTGATTCCATAATTATTGCCAGGGGTTGTAACTGCCAGCACATGAATCTCAAAATAAAATCCATATTCTGCATTTATTAATAAAACTTTGGGTATAATTGGCATGAGATTAATGGAAGGACACAAACAACAGTGACAACAAATACATTTCTCAATAATATTAAATATTATTGTGAAATATTGTTTATGGATGACTTTGTGGTCTCCACATTTTATTGATTTCAATTATCAAAATTGGGAGCATAAAATCTGAGAAAATCAATAAGATCAAGCGATGAACTGGGAACAAAGCAATTCGTTTTGACATACTGAGACTGAAAAAAGAAAAATTAACATCATGATTCAAACATTTTTAGACTGTTTTAAACTTGTCAGAGCTCCGTGAAAGCCAATGTGAACATCGGTAAAATCACACACTCCCACATTTAAGATTTAACAAAGATAGTTACTAAAGAAAGTTAACTTTGGTATGTAAGTATGCATTTAACCAGCATGTGTTGCAGAGCAGCAGGAAACATTAACATGGCTGTTTTATTGCTCACAGTAAGAGAAGTTAAACCGTGCACAGTTGATGTTGTGATAGCTTTACTTTCCTTGCTGTTTAAAAAAATAATAAATAAACCTCTGGTCTGGTGCCGTTTTAAATGATGCAAAAAAGTTTCGAAAGGCACAGACATCTACCCCAGTTATTTATTTACAGACCAAATCACTGACGTCAAAGCAAAATGGAATATTTCCATTAAAAAAAAAGCATATATACAGTCTATGAAAAAACAAACAAAAAAGGCGGACTCATCCATCACCCAGGTTGAACTCACCGAGGTGGTTAGAAAGCTCCACGGTTGCAAGGCTCCTGGGGTGGATGAAATCCATCCTGAGTACCTTAAGTCTCTGGATGTTGTGGGACTGTCTTGGTTGACACTTCTCTGCAACATCGCGTGGCGGTCGGGGACAGTGCCTCTGGATTGGCACACCAGGGTGGTGGTCCCTCTGTTTAAGAAGAGGGACCGGAGGGTGTGTTCCAACTACTGGGGGAACACACTCCTCAGCCTCCCAGGTAAGGTCTATTCCAGAGTACTGAAAAGGAGAATTCGACCGATAGTTGAACCTCGGATTCAGGAGGAGCAGTGTAGTTTTCGTCCTGGTCGCAGCACACTGGGCCAGCTCTACACACTCCATCGGGTGCTCGAGGGTTTATGGGAGTTCGCTCAACCAGTCCACATGTGCTTTGTGGATCTGGAGAAGGTGTTCGACTGTGTCCCTCGGGGCACCCTGTGGGGGGTGCTCCAGGAGTACAGGGTTTGGGGTCCTTTGCTAAGGGCTATCCGGTCCCTGTACAACCGCAGCAGGAGCTTGGTTCGCATTGCCGGTAGTAAGTCAAACCTGTTTCCAGTGCACAATGGCATCCGCCAGGGCTCCCCTTTGTTACCGGTTCTGTTCATTACCTTTATGCATAGAATTTCTAGGCGCAGCCAGGGTGTAGACGGAGTCTGGTTTGGGAACCACAGAATCTCATCTCTGCTGTTTGTGGACGATGTGGTTCTGTTGGCTTCGTCAAATCAGGACCTTCAGTGTGCACTGAGTGGTTTGCAGCCGAGTGTGAAGCATCCAGGATGAAAATCAGCACCTCCAAATCTGAGGCCATGGTTTTCGACCGGAAAAAGGTGCCTTGCCCTCTTCAGGTCGGTGGAGTGTCCTTGCCTCAAGTGGAGCAGTTTAAGTATCTCGGGGTCTTGTTCACGAGCGAGGGACAGATGGAGCATGAGATCAACAGACAGATCGGTGTAGCATCTGCAGTGATGCGGTCACTGTATCGGACCATCGTGGTGAAGAGAGAGCTGAGCAGGGGGGCAAAGCTCTCAATTTACCGATCGATCTACATTCCGACCCTCAACTATGGTCATGAGATTTGGCTCATGACCGAAAGAACGAGATCGTGCGTACAAGTGGCCGAGATGAGTTTCCTCCGTATGGTGGCTGGGCGCTCCCTTAGAGATAGGGTGAGGAGCTCGGCCACTCGGGAGGAGCTTGGAGTCGAGCCGCTGCTCCTCCATGTCGAAAGGAGCCGGCTGAGGTGACTCGGGCATCTTTTCCGGATGCTCCCTGGAGGCCTCGCTGGAGAGGTGTTCCAGGCACGTCCCATCGGGAGGAGGTCCCGGGGAAGACGCAGGACATGCTGGAGGAGTTGGGGGAGGTGTGTGTGGATCGGGAGGTCTGGGCGGCTTTGCTTGAGCTGCTGCCCCCGCGACCCGACTCCGGATAAAGCAGAAGAAAATGGATGGATGGATGGATGGAAAAACACAACTTTGACATTTTCGTTTCGCCGTATAATCGGTCATACGCAAGGTGAAAAATGACTTTACAAAATACAGGCAAACCGTATAGATTGACAGGTATGAATATCCTATCATCATTCATTGTTGTTCCCAAATTATTCTTTATTAGTTTAAGCACAAAGCCCGACCTGTCCTTTGCAGTGATTGATGCTCGAATGATTGATAGCTCTGGTGGGGGTGGCCAGACAGGGTGGCCAATCAGATTCCAGGGGTAGCCAGTACCACCCCCAGCCACCTCGGTGGCCACACCCCTGTTCATGTGCATCTTCATATAAAGTGCTACCATAATCTGAAATGTCCTAAAAATCAACCAACCAATTTAGGAAGCGTTTCTAATATAGTACAAAGTCAACATCATAAGGTGCAGCAATTAAACACAACAGTCCAATTGTCATACTTTGAAGACATTGACTGGAATTATTTTTCTTTCATGCACATCTCCATGTGCTCCCATTGTGCAAAGTTTCACTGAAATCCACCAACCAGTTTAGGAGTTATGATTACAATACTCATGGACGCCATTATTCCCAATTACACCCCCACCCAAACATTTGTTTGTGAAGGGTATAAAATTGTAATAATGCCTTAAATTGATATCTTGGACACTTATAAATCATCATCAGTCAATGAGTCACTTTGTATTTGCTTTGCAGTTTGGGGGGTCGAGTGTTATTTTGTGTGCTGCATTTGACTGCCAAAGCCTACAGGTGGATTCATGACTAAGAAAGGCTGACTTTTTTTTTTTGGTAATGAGGTATGTTTCAGAAAAAGGAAGGAAGGAGTGTCACCGTTGCCTCTTTGCCACAACGGTCATGAAAAGTGCATGAGGAGCAAGTGTGCTGATTTTGTTCAAAGGGTAGCTGCCACTGAGTTGAAATGGCTTGCTGTCATTGGCAGAGAACAGATTTAAATGTAAATTTTCATGGCACGGACACAAGAAGACGAGAAGAACAACGTACAGAGCCCCATTAGATGGTGAAGTCTGTGAGAAATGGAGCCACTGTGTTCCAAATGACTGATGCCTCAATGTTGCCTCTTATAAATGCTGATAGCACGGTGGTGTGCACGTTCAATAAAGGACTGCTGTGCTGGTGCACTGACATTTGAATTGATTTGAATTGATAATGTAGTGACAATGATTCACATAATTTAAAGGATTCAAGAAACAACTAATGTGCTAACACTAATCCTATCTGAAGAATTGGGTTCTTGCCCCAAATACTTCAAGATTATCAACAGTTCCCTCTTGGTCCACTTGACCAACCATCAGTTGAATTACTGCCGGGGAGGCAGCACAACTAATTGACCACATGGAGTCTGTAAAGAAATGTTGTGAAACAAAACTTGTGCTAGTGGCATAAGTAGCAGTAAGCAACTAATGCAACCACACTGGGGCCCAGCATGATGGTCCAGGTGGCTTTCAATTACAGCCGGATTGCATTGGTCATGTTAGTTACAGTGAGGAAAATAAGTATTTGAATACCCTGCGATTTTGCAAGTTCTCCCACTTAGAAATCATAGAGGGGTCTGAAATTTTCATCTTAGGTGCATGTCCACTGTGAGAGACATAATCTAAAAAAAAAAAAAAAAAAATCCGGAAATCATAATGTATGATTTTTTTTTAATAATTTATTTGCATGTTACTGCTGCAAATAAGTATTTCAACACCTGCCAATGAGCAAAAATTCTGGCTCTCAAAGACCTGTTAGTCCGCCTCTAAAAAGTCCACCTCCACTCCACTTATTATTCTAAATTAGAAGCACCTATTTGAGGTCGTTAGCTGCATAAAGACACCTGTCCACCCCACGCAATCAGTAAGACTCCAACTACTAACATGGCTAAGACCAAAGAGCAGTCCAAAGACACCAGAGACAAAATTGTAGACCACCACAAGGCTGGAAAGGGCTACGGGGCAATTGCCAAGCAGCTTGGTGAAAAAAGATCAACTGTCCAGGCCCATCTTAAGTTTGCCCATGACCATTTGGATGATCCAGAGGAGTCATGGGAGAAAGTTATGTGGTCAGATGAGACCAAAATAGAACTTTTTGGTCTTAATTCCACTCGCCATGTTTGGAGGAAGAAGAATGCTGAGTACCATCCCAAAAACACCGTCCCTACTGTGAAGCATGGGGGTGGAAGCATCATGCTTTGGGGGTGTTTTTCTGAACATTGGAAAGGATGATTGCACTGTATTAAGGAGAGGATGACCGGGGCCATGTATTGGAAGATTTTGGGGAACAACCTCCTTCCCTCAGTTAAAGCATTGAAGATGGGTCGTGGATGGGTCTTCCAACATGACAATGACCCGAAGCACACAGTCAGGATAACCAAGGAGTAGCTCCGTAAGAAGCATATCAAGGTTCTGGAGTCACCTAGCCAGTCTCCAGATGTAAACCCAATAGAAAATCTTTGGATGGAGCTCAAACTCCGTGTTTCTCAGTGACAGCCCAGTAACCTGGCTGATCTAGCGAAGATCTGTGTGGAGGAATGGACCAAAATTCCTGCTGCAGTGTGTGCAAACCTGGTGAGAAACTACAGGAAACGTTTGACCTCTGTAATTGTAAACAAAGGCTACTGTACCAAATATTAACACTGATTTTCACAGGTGTTGAAATACTTATTTGCAGCAGTAACATACAAATAAATTATTAAAAAATACTACATTGTGATTTCTGGATTTTTTTTTTTTTTTTTTTTAGATTATGTCTCTCACAGTGGACATGCACCTAAGATAATTTCTAAGTGGGAGAACTTGCAAAATTGCAGGGTGTTCAAATACTTATTTTCCTCACTGTATGTCAAAGCCATTTAAAAAAAACAGAGATGTTTAAATGTTAAACAATGTTTAAAATATGACAAAAGGTAAAAATAAAAAAATAGAAAGTTTTTTTAAAACATTTAAAATGTTTGAAAAGGCTGTAAAATGTGTAAATGCATAGACAGTTCCTTAAAAACACAAATATATGACACAGCTATTCGTGTGTTCTCTGAGAGGGGGCTCACTCTTCCTGGTCTAAGTGCTGTGCTCGAGACCAGAGGATCCTCGGTTCAAACCCCAGCCTGACCAGAAAATCACTAAGAACCCGCTCCCACTGTTGCTCTGGGGGTTAGTAAGGTTAGACCTTACTTGTGTGAAGCGCCTTGAGGCAACTCTGTTGTGATGTGGCACTATATAAATGAAAATAAATTGAAATTGAAACCCTTGGGCAAGGTCCTTAATCCCCAGTTGCTCCCGGAGTGTAGTGAGTGCCTTGTATGGCAGCACTCTGACATCAGTGTGTGAGTGTGTTTGTGTGAATGGGTGATTGTGAGGCATAATTGTAAAGCATTATAAAGTTTCCAATCCACCTAACCTGCCTGTCTTTAAATGCAGGAGGAAACTGGAGCACCCGGAGGAAACCCACGCAAACTACTGTAGGTAGTTAGGGAATAATGACCATAATTTTAGTCATGCATATTATTACTGCTTATCAAATTACACAACCCCAACAGCCTGCTCTCTGCCCTTCAGAAAAGTTCATTCTTGCATGTGAAATAATAATTCTCAGTTTTATTTTACATATATTGGCATTTTCAACATTCTGGCTTCAGATGGACTGCTGATGAAAGTCCAACCCCTTTCTCACACCTGACAGCTGAAAGTCTGAAGGAAAGATTCCACTATCCTGATGAAGGTGCTGCCAAGTTAAGCACCAAACCAAAACGCTCACACTGTGCTTTATCTCGTCTTGACTTTGACAAACTTTCATCCTTTTTCTCATTCAATAAATCCAAGTCACTGCACACTTAGTCACCTGTTTGATAATCATCTTTCATCAATGAAATCTTAAGGCGAGGCTGTTTCACCAGCTTGATTCCAGGGGAGAATACAAGATGAGACTTCCTCTGCTTAATCCATAAATTTTTAGTGTTGCCCGAAACAAACCTAAAGGCGTTCAAAATATTTTTTAAAAAGCGACAAATACAATAACAAATGCCAGATGGTCTTGCAACCAGCTCTGTGCGAATTTGCTAAAAGCTATGAAAAACTCAAATTCGGATACATTATGCAAACGGCACCACAGGGTAGAACTGACAAAGTGAGCTGAGAAGTTGGTTGATAATTGCATTAAACAATAATGCACAAAAACACAAACATGAATATACACTCAACAAAAATATAAACGCAACACTTTTGGTTTTGCTCCCATTTTGTATGAGATGAACTCAAAGATCTAAAACTTTTTCCACATACACAATATCATCATTTCCCTCAAATATTGTTCACAAACCAGTCTAAATCTGTGATAGTGAGCACTTCTCCTTTGCTGAGATAATCCATTCCACCTCACAGGTGTGCCAGATCAAGCTGCTGATTAGACACCATGATTAGTGCACAGGTGTGCCTTAGACTGCCCACAATAAAAGGCCACTCTGAAAGGTGCAGTTTTATCACACAGCACAATGCCACAGATGTCACAAGATTTGAGGGAGCGTGCAATTGGCATGCTGACAGCAGGAATGTCAACCAGAGCTGCTGCTCGTGTATTGAATGTTCATTTCTCTACCATAAGCCGTCTCCAAAGGCGTTTCAGAGAATTTGGCAGTACATCCAACCAGCCTCACAACCGCAGACCACGTGTAACCACACCAGCCCAGGACCTCCACATCCAGCATGTTCACCTCCAAGATCGTCTGAGACCAGCCACTCGGACAGCTGCTGAAACAATCGGTTTGCATAACCAAAGAATTTCTGCACAAACTGTCAGAAACCGTCTCAGGGAAGCTCATCTGCATGTTCGTCGTCCTCATCGGGGTCTCGACCTGACTCCAGTTCGTCGTCATAACCGACTTGAGTGGGCAAATGCTCACATTCGCTGGCGTTTGGCACTTTGGAGAGGTGTTCTCTTCACGGATGAATCCCGGTTCGCACTGTTCAGGGCAGATGGCAGACAGCGTGTGTGGCGTCATGTGGGTGAGCGGTTTTCTGATGTCAATGTTGTGGATCGAGTGGCCCATGGTGGCGGTGGGGTTATGGAATGGGCAGGCGTCTGTTATGGGCGAAGAACACAGGTGCATTTTATTGATGGCATTTTGAATGCACAGAGATACTGTGACGAGATCCTGAGGCCCATTGTTGTGTCATACATCCAAGAACATCACCTCATGTTGCAGCAGGATAATGCACGGCCCCATGTTGCAAGGATCTGTACACAATTCTTGGAAGCTGAAAATGTCCCAGTTCTTGCATGGCCGGCATACTCACCGGACATGTCACCCATTGAGCATGTTTGGAATGCTCTGGACCGGCGTATATGACAGCATGTACCAGTTCCTGCCAATATCCAGCAACTTCGTACAGCCATTGAAGAGGAGTGGACCAACATTCCACAGGCCACAATTGACAACCTGATTAACTCTATGCGAAGGAGATGTGTTGCACTGCATGAGGCAAATGGTGGTCACACCAGATACTGACTGGTATCCCCCCCCCAATAAAACAAAACTGCACCTTTCAGAGTGGCCTTTTATTGTGGGCAGTCTAAGGCACACCTGTGCACTAATCATGGTGTCTAATCAGCATCTTGATATGGCACACCTGTGAGGTGGGATGGATTATCTCAGCAAAGGAGAAGTGCTCACTATCACAGATTTAGACTGGTTTGTGAACAATATTTGAGGGAAATGGTGATATTGTGTATGTGGAAAAAGTTTTAGATCTTTGAGTTCATCTCATACAAAATGGGAGCAAAACCAAAAGTGTTGCGTTTATATTTTTATTGAGTGTATGCAAATCTGATTGAAGACAACATGCATGCAGAATATTACAGCATCGATCTGATGACTGCCGACGAACCAGTAGACAGGCTGTGACTCACATGACTATTGAGCCAGGGTTAGATGGATGAATGCATGGAGGAATGGAGAACACAAGAACGGATGGCATATTGAATGTCTAATGGGCGTGTGCTAACAGATGAGTTTGGAAAGGGCAGATGAGTTTGCCGAGCAGGTTACCGCAAAATCTATAGGCCTGTAGAGTCACAACGATCCTGTGTATTGATTGGGTTTGGTTGAGACTAGGTCTGGTTATGTAAAACATCTACTCATTCATCAGATGCTACAGCAGCACTGATTTCATAAAGTTCTTAAGGGCGCATTTAGAAGTTTGCGATCAGGTTTACTGGTGAGAGTTTACTGGCAAGAATGCTTCAAAGAAATGACCTTCTCAGAATGTCAACAGATAACGCACACAGAGGACAAATTAGGTCTTTGGAAGATATTTGTTTGTGGTGCAATAATCCACAGCTGAAACCCAGTTACGTGGTTACAAAATCTGTGTTCCTGTCAATGATACTCACATTAACCACTTATTCTGTTACTACTACTTTAAAGCCACAGTGTGTAGAATGTAGTGTCATCTAGTGATGAGGTTGCAGAATGCATTATGCTGTCACCAGTGATGCCGGTAACACGGTAAAGCACGGTGACAACAGCACACCTGCACTAAGCTTTACAAAGACATTTTTATGCTTTTTTTTCTCCTTTATTTAGAATTCTGAGCTGAGCTGCTCCGTATCTGCTCGTTAAAAATAGCTGATCCTCCACCACGTCAACAACTAACACTATTTTCCACTCAAATGCACCTAAACTCTCTTTCTGTGGACCACATGATGTGAAAACACAATAAAACGTTCTTACCTGTAAATCTGGTCATGTTTTCTGCATAAATAAATGTTATCCATTCTTTGTGCTGAGACGCCAAAGCAGGGGCGAATCCAGAGGGAATGGGGGATGTGCCCCCCCACAACACCCCTAGATTAAAGGTCCAGTTTTGAAGCCTTTTTTTACTACAACTACTAATACTACTTGTAATAATTTTGACAAGTAAAATGTTTAGAGAGAATTTAAATGTTATAAAGAATTTAATAGTTACATTGATAAACAATGCAGATTAGAAATTGCAAGTTTTACTGTTACAGTGCTGTCAACAGTTATATATGAGGTCAAGAAAGAGGTCTTTATTTTACTTTTTATAAAACAACTATTTTAATTGAAGTCAAGAAAGGGTGACTATAAAGTGAGTTTTGGCAAAACAGGTATCATTATCATGTTAAGATGGCAGAGGGTTGTTGTCGACAGCTGGGGAAAGTAACTAAAAAAGTAACTAGTAATCTAACTTAGTTACTTTTACAATTGAGTAATCAGTAAAGTAACTAAGTTACCTTTTCAAGGAGTAATCAGTAATTGGATTACTTTTTCTAAGTAACTCTAGCAACACTGGCTGTCACCAGTCACAATTGTGTTTCCATTCTTGTTTTTGTTTCTTTGGTGATGGGGATTCATGCTTCTTTGTGATAAGCAAAATGATGGATCTTAAATTCGTTAGCTTTCACTACTGGTAGACTGTACACAGGAGAGCAACTGCTGATGACTTTTTCAGTATTCTGAAAGCCCATTCGTCTGAAGTCCCATTGGTCCATAGGTCCATCAGGCTGGTTGTGGAAACTACATAATGCCCAACTGAACCCCTGAGCAGCAAAGAACCTGGAGCTTTAGCACTTCTCTGCTGCCAGGCCAGAAGCCAAACGAGGATATGTCATGGAGAAACTTTCACATTCTGCAGGAGATTAGAGAACGAAAAGGTTGCCATAGGATTGTGGGTGAGGCCATTAATTTGGCTGTTCTCAACCTTTCCAAGCTCAAAGTGAACTAATGATTGAAGTTACTGCAGTAGACCTCAGGTTGCTGCCCATCTCTGCACTCATGAATCACATTTCACCTTCACTCTGGCCTGATGGGAGCCAGCTCTTCTGCAATTCACACTATACTTGTGCCGATGTGCCACTGCTGGAGCACGTTCATGAATTCCTTGAAGTACAGCCGCTGCTCCTTTGCATTGGAAGGAGACAGCTGAGGTGGTTCAGGCATCTGGTAAGGATGCCTCCTGGGCACCTCCCTAGAGAGGAGTTCCAGGCACGTCCATCTGGGAGGAGACCCCGGGGAAGACCCAGGACTGGGTGCAGAGATTATTACAATGGCCTGAGAACACCTTGGGATCCCCCAGTCAGAGGTGGTTAATGTGGCCAAGGAAAGGGAAATTTGGGGTCCCCTACTGGAGCTGTTGTCCCCAGGACCCAATCCCGGATAAGAGGTTGAAGATGAGTGAGTGAGTGTGGTAAGCCTCCATTTCTCTGTATTTCATGGCATGCAGCATGTGACAAACCCTGTTCAATAAATCATATACAACCCCTGGCAAAAATTATGGAATCACCGGCCTCAGAGGATGTTCATTCAGTTGTTTAATTTTGTAGAAAAAAAGATCACAGACATGACACAAAACTAAAGTCATTTCAAATGGCAACTTTCTGGCTTTAAGAAACACTATAAGAAATCAAGAAAAAAAGATTGTGGCAGTCAGTAACAGTTACTTTTTTAGACCAAGCAGAGGAAAAAAATATGGAATCACTCAATTCTGAGGAAAAAATTATGGAATCACCCTGTAAATTTTCATCCCCCAAATTAACACCTGCATCAAATCAGATCTGCTCATTGACATTGACCCTATGCCATGACATTGACCCTATGTGTCTTTTTGCAAGGAATGTTTTTGCAGTTTTTGCTCTATGGCAAGATGCATTATCATCTTGAAAAATGATTTCATCATCCCCAAACATCCTTTCAATTGTCCAAAATATCAACATAAACTTGTGCATTTATTGATGATGTAATGACAGTCATCTCCCCAGTGCCTTTACCTGACATGCAGCCCCATATCATCAATGACTGTGGAAATTTACATGTTCTCTTCAGGCAGTCATCTTTATAAATCTCATTGGAAAGGCACCAAACAAAAGTTCCAGCATCATCACCTTGCCCAATGCAGATTCGAGATTCATCACTGAATATGGACTTTCATCCAGTCATCCACAGTCCACAACTGCTTTTCCTTAGCCCATTGTAACCTTGTTTTTTTCTGTTTAGGTGTTAATGATGCCTTTCGTTTAGCTTTTCTGTATGTAAATCCCATTTCCTTTAGGCGGTTTCTTACAGTTCGGTCACAGACGTTGACTCCAGTTTCCTCCCATTCGTTCCTCATTTGTTTTGTTGTACATTTTTCGATTTTTGAGACATATTGCTTTAAGTTTTCTGTCTTGATGCTTTGATGTCTTCCTTGGTCTACCAGTATGTTTGCCTTTAACAACCTTCCCATGTTGTTTGTATTTGGTCCAGAGTTTAGACACAGCTGACTGTGAACAACCAACATCTTTTGCAACATTGCGTGATGATTTACTCTCTTTTAAGAGTTTGATAATCCTCTCCTTTGTTTCAATTGACATCTCTCGTGTTGGAGCCATGATTCATGTCAGTCCACTTGGTGCAACAGCTCTCCAAGGTGTGTTCACTCCTTTTTAGATGCAGACTAACGAGCAGATCTGATATGATGAAGGTGTTAGTTTTGGGGATGAAAATTTACAGGGTGATTCCATAATTTTTTCCTCAGAATTGAGTGATTCCATATTTTTTTTCCTCTGCTTGGTCTAAAAAAGTAACCATTACTGACTGCCACAATCTTTTTTTCTTGATTTCTTATAGTGTTTCTTAAAGCCAGAAAGTTGCCATTTAAAATGACTTTAGTTTTGTGTCATGTCTGTGATCTGCTTTTTTTCTACAAAATTAAACAACTGAATGAACATCCTCCGAGGCCAGTGATTCCATAATTTTTGCCAGGGGTTGTATATTTGAAAATATCATGTTTTCTCAGTTAACAGTTTGTTTCACAGCCTATTGCATTACATACATATACTATATACATACAAACACAGAAAATGAAAGTCCAGAAAGGCCATGTTTTCAACCACACTGATGTCAAATTGACTGATGTACTGTAACTCTACACTCCAGAACTGCACAGATATATAATGAGCATACGAGGTCTGTTAGAAAAGTATCTGACCTTTTTATTTTTTGCAAAAACCATATGGATTTGAATCACGTGTGATTGCATCAGCCAAGCTTGAACCTTCGTGCGCATGCGTGAGTTTTTTCACGCCTGTCGGTTGAGTCATTCGCCTGTGAGCAGGCTTTGAGTGAGCAGTGGTCCACCCCTCTCGTCGGATTTTTATTGCGAATAAATGTCTGAACAATTTGGAGCTTTGCTGCATCAAATTTTTCCAGAAACTGTGACAGACCTCCAGGTGGACACCATTCTGAAAATTCATATGGCTTTCAGCGATGATTTTATGGGGATTACACAGATTAAGGAGTGCTGCAGCCAGTTTAAAGACCGCCCACAGCGTCTGAGAGCGCGGCGCACTTTTTCGGCACATTCCACTGTTACAGGAGTTTTTTCATGGAAAGAGGAGTGGAGGGATGCGCCACTGTGCCGCTCAAACCACCTCTGTGTTGGTCTCACAGGACGGCTTTAAGGATGGCCCAGAGCGACTGGTGGTGCGCCGCGCTCCGAAGCCACCATCGACAGGCTGAGTGACCATCGTCACGGATCCACGGAGACGCGTGGAATTCCTCTGCACGTCTGTCTCAATGTGCCGAAAAAGTGCTGATGTCCACGTCTTTTCACAATTCCTGTGCTAGTCAGACGACGTCCCAGATAAAACACAGCGTCCAGTTTGGAAATGAATGGCACATTCCACTGTTACAGGAGTTTTTGTCATGGAAAGAGGAGCAGAGGCTTCGCGCGTCGCGGCGGTGCTGCATGGCGTAAAGCAACGCCGTGATGAAGCCTCATGGGACATGTTCTGGCATGTCCAGGCACATCCACAATTTCTCGGATAATCACTCGATGGAAAAACCACCAACAGCTGTCTGAACACCATCTCAAAGCCATCCTGTGAGACCAAAACAGAGGTGGTTTTGTCTCGTTTCAGTAGCGAATCCATCGTGACGCGCGAAGCCTCCGCTCGGCTTTCCATGACAAAATCTCTTGTTAAAAGTGAAATCTGCCGGAAAATGGTTGATGTCCAGCAAGTGTGATAACCAGAGAAATTGCACACGATGGTCACAGATCAAGACAGCCATCCGTTTAGAAATGAAATGGTCGCTCAGCCTGTCGATGGCGGCTTCGGAGCGCGGCGCACCACCAGTCGCTCTGGGCCATCCTTAAAGCGACAGTAACACTCCATAATCTCTTTGAAGCCCATAAAATTTTCACCAAAAACCATCTGAATTTCTCGAATGGTGTCCACTTGGATGTGCCTCACAGTTTCTGAAAAAATTTTGATCAAGCAAAGCGGCAGTCTGAGCCATTCCTAAACAATGAAAAAAATGACGAGAGGGGTGGACCACTCCTCACTCAAAGCCTGCTCACAGGCGAATGACGCAACCGACAGGCATGAAAAAACTCACGCGTGCGCACGAAGGTTCAAGCTTGGCTGACGCAATCACACGTGATTCAAATCCATATGGTTTGTGAAAAAAATAATAAGGTCGGATACTTTTCTAATAGAACTCGTATATATATATATATATATATATATACACACACACACATACACAAGGGTAGGCTGTAAAGTTATAAGGCTCACTATAATGCAGTTAATGCATTACTCCTTCATGGGGAGCCTTAGAACTTTTCAGCCTACCCTCGTATATATACATGCAGCATAGCTGCAGAAGAGAAGGAAAAAAGAGAAAAAAGAGTAATTCAATTACTGATTACTCCTTGAAAAAGTAACTTAGTTACTTTACCGAATATTCTATTTTAAAAGTAACTAAGTTAGAATACTAGTTACTTTATTAGTTACTTTCAACAGCTGCCGACAACAACCCCCCTGCCGCGTCAACATGAAAATGATAACCCGTTTTGCCAATACTGTCCTTATTGTCACCCTTTCTTGACTTCAATGAACATAATACTTGTTTTATAAAAAATAAAATAAAGACGTCTTTCTATTTAACTGCTGACAGCAATGTCATGGTAAAACTTACAATTTCTAACCTACATTGTTTATAAATGTAACTATAAAATTCTTTCTAACATTTTTATAACATTTAAATTCTTTCTAAACATTTTAGTTGTTGAAATTATTATAAGTAGTATTAGTAGTAGTAATACGCATAGGATGAAAAAATGTCTTAAGTGGACCTTTAATCTAGGGCTGGTGTAGGGAGCATTAATATTTGTGCGTCACGGATCAGCTGTTTTTAATGGTGACACGCACAGAGTGGCACAGAGTTTTAAAGAAAAAAAAAGTATAAAAATGTCTTTGTAAAAACCGTAGCTCTGAACATCACCGTGCTTTAGACAACTGTTTTTCAACTCAAAGCTGCTGCACAGCGGCTGCGGCTCTGTGCTCACAGCTCGCTGAAAGTGGGAAAAGTGGGCAGTTCAACCGAACGCCGGCCTTCACCTGCTCACGCACTGAGATCAACCCACAATACAAAAATAATAATAGTGCAGAGTGACTCGGAGAAGTAACTTTAATCTGATTACTGATTTGGAAAGATTAACGCGTTAGACCACTCATTACTCGTTACTGAAAAAAAGCGTTCAGATTAGAGTCACTGGTCATGTGGGTCTACTTTCATGTGTGCATTTTGAATTTTCTTTGTATTCATGTTTGGGTTTTTTCTTTATATTCAGGTTTTGTTTTGCTTTGTGTTTTTCTTAGTGCACACTCTTGTCTTGTGTCTGGGGTTGGGTCTGGGTGTGTCTTGTCCCTTCTGTTTGCCACACCTCCTTCCTGATTGGTCTCACACACTCTCATTTTCCCTAATCACAACCGTTTATATAAACCTTCTGTTTTCCCTCCTGGTCTTTGCCAGTTCATTGTACCTCATGTCTTTGCTACCAGCCTTTTTCACAGTCCTCATCCTTGTTATTGCTACGCCATATTATCAGAACCTTTTGCTTGCTTTGGACCTCGAGTAAGTGTCATGATTTGGATACCGCTGCCGATTTTGGCTTGTGCTTCTGCAGTGGTGGGCACAGTTCCGATAATAGATAACTATCGACGATAATGTATTCATTATCGGATTATCTTTTTAGATAACTTTAAAAAACCATTATCGGACAAATTATCTTCTGATAAATTTTTGTCCAATAACTTTTACACCGATAACGTAGTAAACAAAGCTGAACAGTGACAAACATTTTTAAAATTTAAAATCAGTTGAGCACCTACGTATTAAAAAGTTTCATAGCAGATGTGTAGTTCTACCCTCTGCAAACAGAAGAGAGCTGCTTCCAGGAGAAACTGCTTTATCCTCTGCAGTCAAAAGAAAACTGGTCACAAAAAAAAAAGAAAAATCATTTCCTTTAACACCATACTGATACGCTGGCAATATCACCCAAGTCATCCAGCGGCATACATTTTTAACTTATGGTTCAAACATTAACCAAACTAATTTCGGACAAGTTAATTAAAATTACTGTCATGTCTGAAGTTTTATGAAGTGAAAATATCAGATATATGTTTTAGTTTTAAAGTAATGTGCTAATTTTTAAGGTTTTAGTGAGCACATGCTGTGCCCAGCAGTGCATTACGGGTAGAATAGGGTAATCTCAGTACGTTCACAACAGGACAAATGCATTTGAGACACTCTGTTCAGGCTCCACGGACAACAGCATTAAACTCTAGTGCCTAAAACTCTTGTGAATATATTCTCTGGATTTATAGACGTTGTTATTGTATTTGCGTTTGTTAAATTCCACGCATCTTAAATTTAGCAGACACGGATTATCTGGAATTTTGTTTTGGCAAGTTTTCAAGGCCTCTACTGCCATCGACTGGCCAGTAGTGTTCATGGCAGTATTCGTCCTGAAGCTGGGCAGACACTGTATGATATTTTTAATCACTGTACTCAGTTTCAGTTCAAACTGTACCACAGTCGGAACGACACCAAGAGGTGGGCCGCTTCCGTGATCGAGGATCACCGACATCAAGAGGTCAGAGCATTTGCAGAGACCTGTCATCTCAGACGAGCACACCCATCGCTGGCGCTACGGAGGAACCAATACAGCTAGGACGAACCTGCCTGACTACAGAGGAATGTCAGCGGCATCAGTGAGAGGGGTGGTGTTTTTATTGTGGCCAGCTTGGGGACCTGGTTTCGTGCTGCCCAGTCTGTGATTCCCGTTCCATGCCGCCAACTTCCATGAGAGTAAGTCAGAACCTTGTTAACACCAAAGTTGAACTCAACAAAGTTAAAGCCATGATAACTTTTGAAGGTGATTATGTCACAGGCTGGATTTGAGGACTGCATAATTTATGAAACAGACGTGGAATGTGGACCGGATTTTGCCGCGGGAACAGGCCCACTGAATGGCATGACCACTGCTGGATGACCCCCGCCTGTGGACTGGACGCCTGCGTGGACATCTCATCAAATGCATCTTCTTTGTTGTGTTATATTCTGTTTTGTAAAACCTTGCAAAATCTTGCAACTGTTAGAATGGCCAAAGCAGTGAGTTACCCCTTTGAGTCTGGTGTGCTTGAGGTTTCTTCCTCAATCTCATCAGAGGGAGTTTTTCCCTACCACTGTCACCTGTGTGCTTGCTCTAGGTGCTGGTAAGGTTAGACCTTACTTGTGTGAAGCACATTGAAGGAGCTTTGTTGTGATTTGGTGCTATATAAACTAAATAAATTGTATTAAATTGAATTACCTGTTCCTCAGCAGCCATCAGCCATAGTCGCACATCTCTGTGGACTTTGTCACGGGTCTTCCAAACTCACATGACAACATGATCATTCTTACCGTGGTGAACTAACTCTCCAGGTTGGCCCATTTTATTTCTTTGCCTAAATTACTCTCGGCCAAGAACACAGCCAAGGCTGTTAATAATTATGTTTTCAGGTGCCATGGTTTCCTCAAAGACATTGTGTTTAATCGAGGGTCGCAGTTCATGTCTCGATTTTGGTCAGAGTTTTAGCGACTCCTGGGAGCTATGGTTAACCTGTCCACTGGCCATCAACCCCAGTTTAATGGTCAAACTGAACACGTTAAGAATTAGAGAAGGGATTTTGTATTGCGTCCGCTCAACACCCCGCAACCTGGTCAGAACACCTGCTCTGGGTGGAACTTGCACACAACACATTACCATCCTCGTCTACAGGTCTCTCACCGTTTCATGTTGTCCATGGTTTTCAACAATCACTGTTTCTGTCCACAGACTCTGATTCCCCGGTCCCATCCACATCAGCCCTGGTACAAAGGTGCAGGAGCACTTGGGAGCGGGCCCACCAGTCATTCATCAAGTCATCGTCCTCATACAAGATGTCTGCGGATCGCAAGAGGACTCCTGCTCCATCCTATATTCCTGATCAAAGAGTTTGGTTGTCCACCAACTACTTGCTGCTCCGGGTGGACTCTAAGAAGCTCGCTCCCAGGTTTGTTGGACTCTTTCCTGTTTCCAAGACTGTTCACCCTTCGGCTGTCCAGCTAAAGCTCCCCAGGGCTGTGCGCGTCCATCTGACATTCCATGTTAGTCAGGTCAACTCAGTGAAGACCAGCAAGACCAGCACACTGTGTCCTCCAACTGAGCCCTCTCCACCCACTCGGTTCGTGGACAGCGGTCTGCCGTTCTATGTGCGGAGGATCCTGTCTGCTTGTTTTCAAGGCCAGGGGATCCTAGGAGGGGTATGGTGCAGAGGAGCACTCCTGGATCCCGTCTTGCTTTGTTTTGGACCCTGATCTCATTCAGGACTTCAATGCCTCACACCCTCACACTCCTGAGCCATCAGGGGCAAACCTTTGAGGGAGGTGAGGTCGTGTGAGTCTACTTTCATGTGTAAGTTTTGTATTTTCTTTGTATTCATGTTTGGGTTTTTTCTTTCTGCTCAGGTTTTGATTTGCTTTGTGTTTTTCTTACTGCACACTCTTGTCTTGTGTCTGACGTTGGGTCAGGGTGTGTCTTGTCCCTTCTGTTTGCCACACCTCCTTCCTGATTGTTCTCACACACCTGTGTCTCATTTTCCCTAATCACAACCCGTTATTTAAACGGTCTGTTTTCCCTCCTGTCTTTGCCAGTTCGTTGTACCTCGTGTCTTTGCTACCAGCCTTTTTCACAGTCCTCGTCCTTGTTATTGCCACGACGTATTATCAGAACCTTTTGCCTGCTTTGGACCACGAGTAAGTCTCATGATTTGGATACCGCTGCCGATTTTGGCTTGCGTTTCTGTGTACCGACCTTAGCCTGTTTTGTCAGTAAATCCTTTTCCTCACTTCACGGCTCTGTGTGAGTCTCACATTTGTGTCCAGGCGTTTTGGGTCCATGTTCCTGACAGACTACATGTTTCTCACAGATGGTGCACTGCAGTTTTAAGGCTATAATAGGATTGTGGATCTCACCATTCATTTGGTCATCCTCAACCATTCCAAGCTGAAAGTAAACTAACGAGAGAAGTTATTGCAGTAGCTCCTGGATTCCTGCCCATCTCTTTGCTTCCGTCTACCTCGCGACTCACACTGGGCCCTGACACCAGCCTGATGGGAGCCAGCTCATCGCCAAATCACACTCCTGCGGATGTGTGACTGCTCGAGCGCTTTCATCACATGGGTTAACTTCTGAGAAGCACACTAAAGCCCAGAGACAGACAGATAGATCCTGTTTAGATATCAAACAATTTACGTTTTCCCAAATGTAAATTTTATGAGGCAAATTAAAAACTGGCACAACTTAAAAATAGTCAGCATGTCACCTTCATTTATGCATGTCAAAGATAAAACTCTGATTGTCCAGTATATTGTGATCAATAATTGATTTTCAGGTTGTGAAATAGCCATTTCACCTGATTGGTTGGAATTCTAGAAGGCAGTGAAGTTATTAGGAGCTGTAGAGTAGGTAGGTCAGTGGGTTAAGAAGTAGGGCTATCAATATGTAAACCTGGGTTTAATTCTCAATCACACTGTCAGTGTCCTTGAACAAGACACTTCATCTGCATTAGAAATAGCTACAGGCCTTGACTGTGGAATTAGTATGTGCTGGACTAGCGTGGCCATACTTTGATTGCAGACTTTTTACAGTGAGGCAAATAAGTATTTGATACAGTGTCGATTTTGCAAGTTTACCCACTTGCAATGAATGAAGAGGTCTGTAATGTTTATCATTGGTACACTTCAACTGACAGAATCTAAAAAAAAAATTCAGAAAATCACACTATGATTTTTAAAAAACATTATTTGCATTTTATTGCACAAAATAAATATTTGATCACCTACTAGCCAGCAAGAAATTTGGGCTTTCACAGACCTGTTTGTCTTCAAGAAGCCCTCCTATTCTGCACTCTTTGCCTGTATTAATTGCACCTGTTTGAACTTGTTACCTGTATAAATGACACCTGTCCACACACTCCATCAATCACACTCCAACCTATTCACCACTGCCAAGACCAAAGAGCTGTCTAAGTACACCAGGGACAAAATTGAACAAGGCTGGGATGGGCTACAGGACAATAGGCAAGCAGCTTGGTGAGAAGACAAGAACTGCTGGCATAATTATTAGAAATTGAAGAAACACAAGATGACTGTCAATCTTCCTCAGTCTGGGACTCCATACAAGATCTCGTCTCGTGGGGTAAGGATGATTCTGAGAAAGCCCAGAACTACACAGGAGGACCTGGTCAATGACCTGAAGAGAGCTGGGACCACAGTCGCAAAGTTTACATTAGTAACACACAACGCCGTCATGGTTTAATATCCTGTAGGGCAGCAAGGTCCCCCTGCTCAAGCCAGCACATGTCCAGGCCCATTTGAAGTTCACCAGTGACCATCTGGATGATCCAGAGGAGGCATGGGAGAAGGTCATGTGGTCAGATGAGACCAAAATAGAGCTTTTTGGAATCAACTCCACTTACCATGTTTAGAGGATGAGAACAACCCCAAGAAATCCATCCCAACCGTGAAGCATGGGGGTGGAAACATCATACTCTGGGGGTGCTCTTTTGCAAAGGGGACAGTGAGACTGCACCGTATTGAAGGAAGGATGGATGGGGTCATGTATTGTGAGATTTTGGAAAACAACCTCCTTCCCTCAGTAAGAGCATTGAAGATGGGTCATGGCTGGGTCTTCCAGCATGACAATGACCCCAAACACACAACCAGGGCAACTAAGGAGGGGCTCCGTAAGAAGCATTTCAAGGTCCTGGAGTGGCCTGGTCAGTCTCCAGACCTGAACTCAATAGAAAATCTTTGGAGGGAGCTGAAACTCCAAACCTGAAAGATTTGGAGAAGATCTGTGTGGAGGAATGGGCCAAAATCCCTGCTGCAGTGTGTGTAAACCTGGTGAAAAACTACAGGAAACGTTTGACCTCTGGAATTGCAAACAAAGGCTACTGTACCAAATATTAACATTGATTTTCACAGGTGTTTAAATACTTATTTGCAGCAGTAACATACAAATAAATTATTTTAAAAAATCATACATTGTGATTTCTGGATTTTTTTTTTTTTTTTTAGATTATGTCTCTCACAGTGGACATGCACCTAAGATGAAAATTTCAGACCCCTCCATGATTTCTAAGTGGGAGAACTTGCAAAATCGCAGGGTGTTCAAATACTTATTTTCCTCACTGTCTATAGCCTCTTTGTTGGTGCCTCTGGCAGGGAATCTCAGAACAAGACTCATCTTTCCCCCCAACCAGTGACATCACCCGCCTGACCTGCATAAATGGCGGCAGCCGGTCGATGTCAAAGCCTCTCAAACCACGACTAAAACAAGGTTTTCTGTAGATGTTTTATGGTCTTTGCTGTTTCTTGAACTATCAAAAGAACGCTTTTTTTAATTCATGCTATAAATAATCCTGTAACTTCCACCACCTGCAGTTACAATTAAGCTTCATTGGGCTTTCCTGAGTGACTGTGTTTTAGAGTTTTGCAAAATGAGTAAATTAGATATGAATACTGGATCTAAGCAGGTGAAAACTGCTAGTGCTTTTGCCAAAAGAGTAGCTCATTCAGAGTAGCCACTGAGCATTTGGTCAGCAAAATAGGGTTTTGTGTTTTAAGGAAGACAAAAACTGTAATTTGGAGGATTTCACATTTCTACTAGATGTCTCCAAATCCTTCATTGGTTCCTTAGTTGTGAAGCTACGGTTCTGTTGGAGCTGTCACACCAAACTGTTCATTCCTGGGTGTTAATTTAGGGCCCCTTTCTCAAACGTGTGGCTCCGAGTGTGTTCTTTCCTACCCATAAAGTAGGCGATGATCCTGCACATGGTGGCCCCAAAGATGAAGTCCTCCAGGATGTTTGGGATGAGGGTGAAGGGCATGCAGAAGACAGCCATCATCAAGTCGCTGACCGCCAGTGACAGCAGGAAACAGTTGGTGACAGTCCTCATGCGCTTGTTCATTATCAGGACCACGATGATCAGCAGATTGCCAAAGACGCTGAGGAGGAAGATCAGCACGTAGAGCACGATGCGGAAAGATTCCATCTCTGACGGAGAGAGAAAAACACTTAAGACCAGCTTTTTATGTTAATCAGCTGATTAATTATGGCAAAGAAGCATACGAGGGCTGTCCATAAAGTATAGGTCCTTTTTATTTTTTTCAAAAACTATATGGATTTCATTCATATGTTTTTACGCCAGACATGCTTGAACCCTCGTGCGCATGCGTGAGTTTTTCCACGCCTGTCGGTGACGTCATTCGCCTGTGAGCACTCCTTGTGGGAGGAGTCGTCCAGCCCCTCGTCGGAATTCCTTTGTCTGAGAAGTTGCTGAGAGACTGGCGCTTTGTTGGATCAAAATTTTTTCTAAACCTGTGAGGCACATCGAAGTGGACACGGTTTGAAAACTTAAGCTGGTTTTCAGTGAAAATTTTAGCAGCTGATGAGAGATTTTGAGGTAATACTGTCGCTTTAAGGACTTCCCACGGAGCGAGACGTCGTGCAGCACTCCCAGGCGCCGTCGTCAGCCTGTTTCAAGCTGAAAACCTCCACATTTCAGGCTCTATTGATCAAGGACGTCGTGAGAGAACAGAGAAGTTTCAGAAGAAGTCGGTTTCAGCATTTTATCCGGATATTCCACTGTTAAAGGAGATTTTTTTTAATGAAAGACGTGCGGACGGGTCCGCGCGTCAGGACGCAGCCGGCGCGGTGCAGCGGCACAGGAAAAACACCTCCGTGTTGATAACCATTTGTAAAATCCAGGTGGCTTTTGATGGCTTTCAGTGGAGTGAGTATATGTGAAATTGTTTAACAGCTGGACATGTTCCAACTTGTCCTTAAGGCTTCCAACAGAGGTGTTTTTCCTGTGGCGGAGCATCGCAGCGGCTGCGAGCCGACGCTGCAATCCGTCCGCACGTCTTTCATTAAAAAAAATCTCCTTTAACAGTGGAATATCCGGATAAAATGCTGAAACCGACTTCTTCTGAAACTTCTCTGTTCTCTCACGATGTCCTGGATCAATAGAGCCTGAAATGTGGAGGTTTTCAGCTTGAAACAGGCTGACGACGGCGCCTGGGACCGCTGCGCGACGTCTCGCACTGTGGGAAGTCCTTAAAGCGACAGTATCATCTCAAAATCTCTCATCAGCCGTTAAAATTTTCACCGAAAACCAGCTTAATTTTTCAAACCGTGTCCACTTCGATGTGTCTCACAGGTTTAGAAAAAATTTTGATCAAACAAAGCGCCAGTCTCTAAGCAATTTCTCAAAGGAATTCCGACGACGGGCTGGACGACTCCTCCCACAAGGAGTGCTCACAGGCGAATGACGTCACCGACAGGCGTGGAAAAACTCACGCATGCGCACGAGGGTTCAAGCATGTCTGATGTAAAAACATATGAATGAAATCCATATAGTTTTTGAAAAAATAAAAAGGACCTATACTTTATGGACAGCCCTCGTATATACTCAAGAGAATTACAAAGTATGGTGCACTGATGAAGCAGACGGAATGTGAATTACAAAAAGACGAAGAATGGAAAAGAAAAACAACATTAATGCACAAACATAACGGTGTGCAAGCGCGGTCTCCAGGGAAATAAGCTTCTGTGAGCACAAACAACACAAAAGTCTATTAGAAGACAGAATAACTTTGTTTAATCGACACTTTAAATTATGTTACTGTCAATATTTTTCCTGCTTGCCCCATGAGCCAAACGATACTCAAGATAACGAAGCACAAAGAAAAAAAAGACAACTTCATCAGCACAGAACAGAATCTTATCAGCTTGTTCACATGGGAACACAGCTCAACCTGGAAAAACAAGACCAAAATTAAACACTTGTCTCATTTGCAACTTTCTGTCTGACGGTAATCTTGGTGTTTGCTCAGACAAATACTTGGAATAATAACGGCTCTGTTATTGCTCAGAATAGGAGAAGAATAAAGAGGTTGTTATTTGAGAATGAGCAGAGTGAAACTGTCGTGCAGAAATAAGTGCTTCCTTCTGTGAGAGATGCCGTGCGGCGGAGCAGCAGTGAGTCGGTCAGCTCCGCCGCAGGCTTCTGAGGATGCTGCCTACACTGATACTGGCCTGTCACCGCCAGCACACTTGAGAAAGAAACAATCTGACAGGACAAGGTCATGGTCAGGCCTCGCGCTGTGCTGACTTAATCCTCGGATTAGAGACAGCGGCATGGAAGAAGGCTAAAGGTCAGCAGCTGAGCCTGAAGCCAAAGGATCCCTTTAAGTCAGATGGGTTTACAGCATCTCCACACCTAAATGCTCATAGGCTACAGAGTGAGTCAAAGACCCCCACCCCACCACTACCAATAAAACAATAAAACTCTCTTCTTCCATAATTCCATACTATGCAGAATCTTGAGCCAAAACGTATTGGGAAAATAAAAATAAATCTCAATTTTATTGTTGTTGACTTGTTAAACTGCAAAAATGCAAAATCTTACAAAGTACATTTGTCTAATTTCTAGTCAAGCACAAAATAATTTAACTAAAATGTCAGTAAGACACAAGGACTTGTTTGTAGATAATAGTATTATCTGTCTGTCAAATCCCTTCTATGTGTTTGCTTTACTCTGGGACCCATCAGCCCTTATTGGGCCATTGAGAGTCTTACAAAGAGAGGGAAAAGGGAAATGAGAGCATACCAATAATTTGTTTATTGCAACTAGTCAACTAAAATTTAAGGATCTTGTTGACTCAAAAATTGCTTTTATTATGTGGAAATCTAAGCAAGGAACTCCACCAGATGTCCAAAAATTATTTAGTTTTGTTACACAGGCCGTTTGCCATACAAGAAAACAATTTTTGGACTATGAAACAGAAATGTCCCTCTGTTTATGGGGTTAAACTTTGGAATGCATTGAATAAAGAAATCAAATGTTGTACAAATGTTGAAAAAACAGTTCAAAAAATGTATAAGGACAAATTATATACGTTACAAAAGATGTACCACTTCTTAATTCTAGTAAAATAAAAATAACTTTTCTCACCTGATTTCAAAATCTTATTTTAAGAAATCTTAAGTGACTTTTCACTTCTTCCATTAGCACATTGAAAAAAGGTGGTTTTTAACTTTCAACAATTAAAAAAAGAAATCTGCAAAAATTTACTTTTTTTATACAATTTTCATCTGGGTCTGCAAACAGATGAACAACAGAGGTGACCCATAACATCCAGAGAGGGGTGGTATGGGTCACCTCTGTTGTAACAATGCACCATAAATTGCAATAATCATATTATAAAGCGTGTACCAAAACGTTTTTTTAAGTTTTCATACCATAAAAATCCAACGACTGCACAAATGAAGCAATGACCTTTGGCAGAATGATTATATTTATAAAGTATACAAATAACACAAGTTATACTTCAGAATAATTTTCATTTTTGAATAACTGCATTTGCATTTACATCTTACAATACGATATGTATTGTATTGTGGAGATAGTATATCACTACACCCTACATCACTACATGGTCATTTACTTGTGGCCTGTTGTCATCCATCCATTTTCTATACCCGCTTGCTCCAATTACAGGTCACGGGGGTGCTGGAGCCTATCCCAGCAGTCATAGCAGGGTACACCCTGGACCGGATGCCAGGGTGTATCATCACCCACCGTTTGGTTATTGACGGACAAATTTGTCAGACGAATAACAAAAACAGCACAATAAACCACAATGTTCTTTCAGCTCAGCAGGGTCAACTGTGTTTTTGGGACACAGTAACTGAAAGCAGTTTTATCTGTTCTGTGAGAACCACCAGTAAGTCACTCCTTTCAGCTGAACTCATCAAGGACAAATCACTTTTAATTTAAGCGCGATGGATGTGGCGGTCACATCCCCTGGCATCTCTAAATGCATTGCGTATGTCCGGGAGTTATCCATCTAACGTTCATATACAACATGTGGAACATTTTAGCATTGACCCGGGGCTGATGGATCAGCTTGTTCATGTTTGCACAGTTTAACTTCTGTTTGCGCAGTTCTCATTACGGATGCTGTTGGCTGGCACAGCACAAATAGTAAGCCTGTTTGCCCAGAGGGATCATTACAATTTCATCACATCACAGTTTTTATCCTCAGGAAAGAATCCGCACACCACAAGGAACACAAACTATCCAAGAACCTTCTTGTTCCCCTCTCCATCATTAATAGTGGGCAGCCATTTAAAAAAAAGAGCCACACTTGTGCAGTAGATTTTTAATCACAGCCTCACCATCAGGTTGTGGCTGCATATCAAATGCTGCGAGATGATGAAATGTTCTTTGGTTAGAAATGGCCGCCAGGGCCATCCAGTTCTGATGCTGCTCGTTATTACAAACGAGCAGAAACTCCCTTTGGAAATAAACCTGTGAACCAGCAGGCATGAGTCTGGAAATGAGTTCTGAACTTGTGAAAGTAAAGAAAAAAAAAGAAAAACAAAGCTCTGGTACAAATACAAGTAAGGGCAAAAAAAAAGAAGATTCTGTATAAATACATCTTCAGTCTGCACCTCCCAAATATGACAACAGTCCAGCATGGTGTCCACTTTGCAGTACGTGAAACCCGTGCAGTTCAAAGAACACAGAATGCAACAATATGTATAAATTGATCTAAAACAGTTCTGTCACGTTCTGCACAACTGCCAACATGTGCATGTTCAGTTTAACTGTGTTCTGCTGAGACCCCCCCCCCCCCCCCCAAGGCATCCATGTATTATGTTTTAACAAGAGCAATTGGAGATTTCTGACCTCCACCAATCCAGATCTGGATCACCTCCAAAATTTGGTGAGAATCCGTAAACTAGTTTTGAACATCCGGATCAACTCAAAAAATTAAAAAATTTAATGTCATCTTCCATGGCCTCATATGTATCCTTGGTGAAAATTTGGTGAGAATCTGTGAAGGTGTTTTGATGTAATCCTTCAAAGGCTATGTAAAGTGAAACTTGATCCAGAATCTGGATCCAGATCCCGATCACCTCCACCACCTTTAATGGAGTTTTCCATGGCCTATTATGTATCTGTGGTGTAAATGTCATCAAAATCTGTGCAGTAGTTTTGACCTAATCCTGCTAACAGTAATCCTTCAATGCCTATATAAAGTGAAAGGGTCATGCTTAATAGGATTCAGTTCCATCTACTTGCTGCTCAGCAACAGGAACAGTCTGGATTTACACCCAAGGAGGCAACCATTGAACGCATTCTACCTCTGCAAGGACTCATCTGCAAGCGTGGATATTGCCAGTGCTTCTTTGTAGAATGAGGTTGATTTCTGGATTCAGGGGATTGAACTTGTCCCTGGGACATGCTGAGAATTCATGGGATTCCCAAGAAGTTGCTGGACATCATAGCCAGTCTACACAAAGATATTCTGAGCACTGTACGACACAGTGAAAACTGGTGGTCATCAGGGATGTGTTCTAGGTCCCACACTGTTCAGTGCTTGCAATGGACTGGTAGAAACTCCTGCACTGTAAGCAAAATGTAGGATTGGAGAGCATTGTCTTATAATTTGGTGAAGATTTTCTTTCTTCTGCACTTGACTGGAATGTTACTTGATGGTACTCAGTTCACATTTCCCAGCTGAAGTTCATTTCCAAAAATAAAAAGAAATCCGACTAATACCTCTGTGCATTAGCATAGAAAATATTTGTAGTCTCTGATTTTAATTTATTTTATTTTTAAGAATAAATAAATAAAGTCGCACAGTCTGTTGAGAGACAATTTTGGTCACACTAAACCCACCACTACAAACACGCTCAGGATGAACTTTCCCTCCTTAGTGCTGGATTTGTCTTGCCTGACGGAGTACCTCATTTTGAAGGGTTGCTGCTGCCACGACTCAGACACCAGATCGTTTCAAACTGTCAGCATACATCGAGAGAACTGACAGAATGTCTGGTATCCTAAAGGAATCCAACAAAAGATGGATGTGTGTTGTGATTTTTGACCTCTTCAACGTTAATCGTTCAGCCCCAGAGGAAAAGTGTCGACCCCAACTCAATTTGGAATGTTTTCCACTTCGGTATATGTGATATTTACCGACTCTGAGATGCGTAATAACATGCTGGCTGTGAATTAATATAAATATGAATTTTCCTGAAGGGAAATGTAACCTGCTGGCCTTGTTTTCAGCTCTTCACACATCACCACTCCACATTATGTGGTATTACAAAAGTGGTGGCAAATTAATCCTTTGACAGCAATTTAGCAGTGTACCCATCATAGACAAATACATCTCTGTGTATCGTTTAAACACTATAATGAGGCAAGTTACTGTCACAGTCAGCACAATTCAATTCAATTAGTCTTTCAGTTATGCTACACCAAGAGAGAATAACACTGATCTTACTTTACTTTGAAATTTGGCAAGTGGGAAGGAGCCTGTTTGCAAACCCAGAACATATTCCATTACCCAAGACACACTGTCAGGCATTTAACTTTTAATGCCATTAAAGTCTTCACAAAAGGTCTGCTTCAATATTAAGACATTGTTAAGACTCTAAAGTAAATGTTTGTACTGCATTCTTGAACGTTAGCTACATGCAAGGTTAAGATAGTAAAGCAAATGTGTGGTCATGACCTCATACAGAGGGAAGGAAAGCTGTAATTCGGTGATGGAGCAACGTCTCAACGTTCATCATATCCTCATCCAAAAACACACACACAAAGGATCACTCTCAACATTGGTTTCTTTGACCTGTCAACATCTGAGTATCAGGGCAAATTGTTTATCTCATTTATGTACTTAAACTTTTACACATCCTCAGAGGAACACATTTTTCATTTAAATTTTGGCAATATTTCTTTAATATTATATATTTACAAAGGTTTACCCTCGAGCTGGAGTCACTAATCAAAAAGTGCCCCCGTATGGAATGGCAGAACAACTCTCGATATAAAAAGAGTTTAAACCATTTATTAAGCATAAATAGTCCAATTGGGGGGGCACTGGAGCCTATCCCAGCAGTCATACACAGGGCAACAAACAAACACACCCACACCCAGTCACACAATTTAACAGACAACTTAAAGATCCCAATCCACCTAACACACGTGTTTGGATGTGGGAGGAAACCGGAGCACCAGGAGGAAACCCACGCAAACACGGAGAGAACATGCAAATTCCACACAAAAAGGCCACAGGTGGGAATTGAACCCATGACCTTCTTGATGTGAGGCAACAGTGCTACCCACTAAGCCACCATGCTGCCCTTATGCCATTTCAAATACAAGAAATTACAAAAAAAAAAAAAAAATTTTAAATTTCTAAAATTATCTTCCTTAAACTCCAGCTGAAAGCAAATCTCTACAACTAGATATAAATTAAGTAGAAATATAAAAGCCAAGATGATGGGTTGCGTAAGTAATGGAACACTTTGGTATAATACCTGTAAGTAATCAGTTTTATTGCTAGTTTTCTTCAGACAAGTCAGGGGATGGATACATGAACATTTCCAAGTCACTGAATGTGTCTTGGACTTTATTTCCATTAGTTATGAGGAAGTACAAACAGTATGGCACTCTGTGGTAAATCTGTATGGAGTAGATAGTTGTCAAAAATTGAGTGACTGTGCAAGAAGGAGGTCTTCTTTTTATGAAAAACCTCATATCACTTCATTATGAAGACTTGAGGCTTTAATTGCTGACAAAGGTGTATCAACGAAGTATTGAGCAAAGGGTGTGAATACTTATGTACATGTGATTTCTTAGTTTTTATTTTCACTAAATTTGTAAAAAAAAAAAAAAGAAAACTTTTTTTCATGTTGTCATTATGGGGTGTTGTGAATAGAATTTTGAGGGGAAAAAACAAATTTACTGAATTTTGGAACGAGGTCGTAACATAAATTGTGGAAAAAGTGAAGTGCTGTGAATACTTTCCAGATGCACTGTATACATACAGGTGCTGGTCATATAATTAGAATATCATGAAAAAGTTGATTTTTGCGTTGGTGCTGTCAGCTGTGGGCTCGCAGAGCTCCTTCAGCCGCTGAAACACACTGCGTCACTGGCTGCTAAGGAGCTGAATCTCCGAATTACTTCATTAAAACCTGCAGTTCCCACCGAGATCCTTAGCTTGGGTGTCAACATCAGATCATCAGTCTCTGAAGTCATTGCTGGTTAATGACTTACAGTCATTGTGGATCATCACCTGGATATGCTTGGATTATGTGAGACCTGGCTTAAATCCACAGCTCTCCTTCCTCTGAATGAGGCCTGTCCACCAGCGTACACTTTTAGTCACGTTTCACATGATGTGAAGGCGGGGTATTGCTTTTATTTATAAATCCACCTTTACTTTATTAACTGTTGGGGGTCATAAATATAATTCATCTGAGCATCTGATTTTCTGCTATGCCCATGATACTAAGTACTGTCAGGGTCATAAAAATGGAAATCAGCTATGTTATATTGTCACTGTCTATAGGCCTCCATATTCAGATTTTTTAGATGAATTTGGTGCATTCATCTCTAGTCTGTCAACTAGTGCAGACAACATCTTGATTATTGGTGATTTTAACATTCATATAAATAAATCCTCTGATCCCCTTGGTAAATCATTTATGGAAATCGTGGATGCATTGGGATTCCAGCAGTTCTTTTTGTTACAGTAAATTGAGATCCTACCGGTATATTTTTCATTTATAAGTCGCACCGGAGTATAGGTCGCACCCCCGGCCAAAACATGTAAAAAAGTGCGACTTATAGTCCGGAAAATATGGTACTAGCCATATTGAAGCCCCCCCCAACACACACACACACACACACACACACACTGTTATGTTCTTTTTTTATTAACGCAAACACCAAATTTCTAATGTGTAGTCAAACCAGGTCTAAATCGTGTATACCTTAGATCACACCTGGGAGTCCGAACCCTTTTTAAAGTTGGGGGAGCAATACTGAGTTGGGGGGGTCTGGGGGAACAAATTGCACCATTTTCTGGAAAAATGGTGCAATTAACATAAAAAGGTAAATACAGAATTACTCACAGACATATGCTCTTTGGGGTTTTAGTGGGGAAAAATTAAGATTAAGCAAAATAAAACACTGAATCAACAAAGCACCAGATCGAAGCACTGCTTTGATCTGCGAATCACTGCTTCAATTGGTTCAAGGTTCAAAGCAAAGCCGTGCTGCAGAAACGGTTGATTCATATGGAAGAAACGAAACATTTGCAGTAAAACAAAGTTATTTAACAACTAATTGATGACTAAATTAGTTGAGAACTATTTTAATAATTGATTAAATCGATTAGTTGTTTCAGCACTACTAAACACCTCTTTCTGTGAGATCCCGTTTGGGATGTGTGTGTGTGGGGGGCAGAGTGCTGCCTGTGCGCCTGGACTAAACCATTGTACAACTGTGCAGGGGTGGGAGGGGCCCTCAGAGATCTTTCAATATTATACATCACCCCTTGGGAACATATTGCGGCATTTTGGGGTTGCTTTTCAAGAGCAGAATTATGTTTTGCAACATTTATACATTCATTCTAATGATATTCTTTTACAACAGGAATTGTATGGACATTAATAACATGCAACACAAAAATGTATTTAATGCCAGTTTTTTGTGGGCCCCCCCATGCTCTGGGCCCTGGGTACATAGTACCCTTTACCCCCCCCAGTCCGACGCCCCTGATCCTGACTCTTGCATCCGTGGTCTCTGACCGGTCACTTATTAGGCTTACCATTACGCTGGCGTGTTTAGTGGAGTAACAACCTTGCCTATCATTGCGGTGACATACTATTAAACCTTCAACTTTGACTGAACTCAAAGCTAGACTAACGGAAATCTTAACTTCAAGTTCGATGAATTTTCAGTCAATGGACAGTCTTGCGGATAGCCTGAATTTAGTGCTAAAACAACACTTGATAAGATTGCGCCTCCTCTACTAAGGCCATGCCTCCCCAAGGTACAGACGCCTTGGTTCAATGGTTACTTGCGTGACCGTAGGCAGAGGGCTAGAGGTTTGGAGCAGAAATGGCATAGTTCCAAACTAGAGGTGTGAAGCTATTTGAAGCTATTTTAGATTATAAGCATGCTCTATTTGCTATGAAGCAGGCCTATTACTCTGAATTGATCAACAAAAACAAGCATCCCTCAAAGTTTTTGTTTGATATGGTGGCATTTCTTATTCGCGGACAGCCACCTGTTGGTGGTTCTCCCTTTTCAGCACAGGACTTTCTGGGCTATGTTGGGAAGAAAATAGAAGATATTAGGTTGAGCATATCTCAGCAAATTTTGGTCCAGTCATTGCACCCAGCTATTGAGGTGGGGGCTACCATTGAGGTGCTACCTTTATTCACTGAATTTAATAGTATTTCACTAGGCGTGCTGATGAAACTCGTGATGTCTACGAAAAGCACAACTTGTTTATTTGATCCCATATCAACAAAATTGTTTAAGGATCTTTGGCCCATTCTTGGGCCGACTGTGCGGGAAATTGTTAACCTTTCACTAAATTCTGAATCTGTTCCAAATTGTTTTAAATCTACAGTGGTTAAACCATTACTCAAGAAATCTAATCTCAATCCTGGTGTATTGAAAAATTATAGGCCGATGTCAAATCTATCATTCTGCTCTAAAATTCTGGAAAAGGTGGTTTCACAGCAGCTCATGGACCACCTTACTGAGAATAATCTTTTTGAGCCACTGCAATCTGCTTTTAGAAAATGTCACTCCACAGAGACAGCACTTATTAAAGTAGTGAATGATCTATTTGGATTTGGATACCACTGCAGTCTTGGTGTTGTTGGATCTCAGTGCTGTGTTTGACACCATTGATCATCATATTCTACTTGATAGGCTGGAAAATTGTTACAGGATTACTGGAACTGCCCTCACGTAGTTGACATCTTATCTGCCGGGTCGTTCCCACTATGTTTTGTGCAGTGACACTACCTCTGATTTTAGGGGCATGAAGTTTGGGGTTCCTCTGGGATCCTTGGGCCCCTGCTTTTAATCCTGTATATATCACCCCTTGGGAACATACTGCAGCATTTTGGGGTTGCTTTTCATTGCTTTGCTGATGACACTCAAGTATACATGCCGATAACTGCTGGAAATCTTGTCCACATAAAATTTCTAGAAGACTGCCTTGCAGCAGTGAGAAGTTGGATGTCTAGTAACTTTCTACTTTTGAACTCTGATTAAGACTGAGATGATGGTTCTTGGTCCAGCAAGACATCGGCATCAATTTGATCAGCTACTCCTTAGCCTAGGTTCATGTGTTATGCATCATACTGACAAAGTGAGGAACCTTGGGGTAATTTTTGATCCTACGTTGTCCTTTCACCTCCAACATTAGAGACATTACGGGGACTGCTTTCTTCCATCTAAGAAATATAGTGAAGATTCATCCCATCCTGTCTATGGCTGATGCTGAGACTGTGATTCATGCTTTTACTTCTTCCAGATTGGATTATTGTAATGCTCTGTTTTCTGGTTTACTGCAGTCCAGCATGAGGGGTCTTCAACTGGTTCAAAATGTCTGACACAAAGCAGAAGGTTTGACCACATTATGCCGGTTCTGGCATCCCTTCACTGGCTTCCAGTCTCTTTGAGATTGGATTTTAAAGTGTAATTACTGGCCTATAAAACTGTTCACAGACTGGCACCCCTTATCTGGCTGGCCTGGTTGAGCCGTACATGCTGGCTCGGGGCCTGCATTCACATGGTGCAGGCCTATTGCGCGTCCCTAGGGTGAATAAAAAGTCAGCGGGTTACAGAGCCTTTTCTCACCTTTACTTATTTATGTTTTCAATTTTTTATTGTGTTTTTAATCTTTATTCTTTTTATTCTGCCTTTTAAATTATGTTTGTGATGTGCCTTGAGGAGACTTGTCATCATTTGGCGCTATTTAAATTAATACATTTGATTTGATTTATTTCAGTAATTCCATTCAAAAAGTGAAACTTATATATTATATTCATTCGTTACACACAGACTGATATATTTCAAATGTTTATTTCTTTTAATTTTGATGATTACAACTGACAACTAATGAAAATCCCAAATTCAGTATCTCAGAAAATTAGAATATTACTTAAGACCAATACCAAAACAGATTTCTAAAAAAATTGGTCAACTGAAAAGTATAAATAAAACAAAATAAGGTTGCCAAGTGGTTTGTGGGCTTGGTTTCAGCGGTTCCTGGTTTTCAAACCCCACCACTGCCACAATTCTTCATGTAATATGGAGTTGTGTCAGGAAGGGCACCTGGCATAAAACTTGTGCCAAATCAATGTGCAAGTCCACTTTGGACCCGCTGTGGTGACCCTGAGTGCAAACCAGAGAGCAGCTGAAGCGTCTTACTGTTGTGTGAGCCGCTGAAGAGGAGGTACTGCTGGCCCACCACCACCAGATGGCGCCCTGCTTGGAGTGCGGGCTCCAAGCCCGAGAGGGCGTCGGAGCCGCGGGAGGTGACAGCTGTCACCTATCAACACCAGCTGTCACCCATCACCACCACTACAAAGGCCGGACTGCAACTCCACCTCCTGGCCGAGAAATCTTCTACCATACAGGTAATTAATTCTCTGCTGAACCTTAATCCGAGTATTAGTCTGATCTCTTTGCAGCCGTTTTCCGTTTCCGTCCATGCATCGATTACAGAGGGCTGAATGAGATCACGGTTCGCAACCGATACCCGTTACCTCTGTTGGATTCGGTGTTCACGCCCCTGCATGGAGCCCAAATATTTACTAAACTTGATCTTAGGAATGCGTACCACCTGGTTCGGATCCGGAAGGGAGACGAGTGGAAGACGGCATTTAACACCCCATTAGGTCATTTTGAGTACCTGGTCATGCCGTTCGGCCTCACAAACGCCCCCGCGACGTTCCAAGCATTGGTTAATGACGTCTTGTGGGACTTCCTGCATCGGTTCGTCTTCGTGTATCTAGACGACACACTCATCTTTTCTCCAGACCCTGAGACTCATGTTCAGCATGTACGTCAGGTCCTACAGCGGTTGTTGGAGAACGGGCTGTTTGTGAAGGGCGAGAAGTGCGAGTTCCACCGCACTTCTTTGTCCTTCCTGGGGTTCATCATCTCCTCTAACTCCGTCGCCCCTGATCCGGCCAAGGTTGCGGCGGTGAGAGATTGGCCCCACCCAACAAGCCGTAGGAAGCTGCAACAGTTCCTCGGTTTTGCGAACTTCTACAGGAGGTTCATTAAGGGCTACAGTCAGGTAGCTAACCCCTGACAGCCCTGACCTCCACAAAAGTCCCCTTCACCTGGTCGGATCGGTGCGAAGCCGCGTTTAGGGAGTTGAAACGCCGGTTCTCGACTGCACCAGTGTTGGTGCAGCCCGATCCTACTCGCCAGTTCACAGTGGAAGTGGATGCCTCTGACTCAGGGATAGGAGCCGTGCTGTCCCAGAGCGGGGAGTCTGATAAGGTCCTCCACCCTTGTGCCTATTTTTCCCGCAGGTTGACCCCGGCTGAGAGGAATTATGACGTCGGCAATCGGGAACTCTTGGCGGTGAAGGAGGCTCTTGAGGAGTGGAGACACCTGTTGGAGGGAGCGACGGTGCCCTTCACGGTTTTCACGGACCATCGGAACCTGGAGTACATCCGGACCGCCAAGCGGTTGAACCCCAGGCAAGCCCGCTGGTCACTGTTCTTCGGGCGCTTTGACTTCCAGATTACATACCGCCCCGGGACCAAGAACCAACGGTCGGATACACTGTCCCGGGTGCATGAAGAGGAAGCCAAGGCCGAGCAGCCAGACCCCCCAGAGACCATCATCCCCGAGTCCACTGTCATGGCCACTCTCACCTGGGACGTGGAGAAGACCGTCTGGGAGGCCCAGACACGGAACCCGGACCCGGGAACCGGCCCGAAGAACAAAATGTACGTCCCACCAGAGGCTAGAGCTGCGGTTTTGGACTTCTGTCATGGGTCGAAGCTCTCCTGTCATCCCGGAGTGCGCAGGACCATGGCAGTAGTCCAGCAGCGCTTCTGGTAGGCGTCTATGGAAGCCGACGTCCGGGACTACGTCCAGGCCTGCACCACCTGTGCCAGGGGCAAGGCGGACCACAAGAGAACCTCAGGACTCCTCCGACCCCTACCGGTGCCTCATCGCCCCTGGTCCCACATCGGCCTGGACTTTGTCATGGGCCTCCCGCCGTCCCAGGGCAACACCACCATCTTAACGATAGTGGACCGGTTCTCCAAGGTGGCCCACTTCGTGGCCCTCCCGAAGCTCCCTACGGCCCAGGAGACAGCAGACCTCCTGGTCCACCATGTGGTGCATCTGCATGGGATACCAGCGGACATCGTCTCAGACCGTGGCCCTCAGTTCTCCTGTCAGGTCTGGAGGACTTTCTGCAAGGAACTGGGGGCCACCGTGAGTCTCTCGTCCGGGTATCACCCTCAGACGAACGGACAGGCAGAGCGGGCCAACCAGGAGCTGGAGCAGGCCATCCGTTGCGTTACCTCTATCCAGGCCAGATGGGTGCTCCAGGCCGTCGGGTGTGCAGAGTACGCCCACAACAGCCAAGTGTCGTCTGCCACCGGCCTCTCCTCGTTTGAGGTGTGTTTGGGGTACCAGCCCCCATTGTTTCCGCTTGTGGAGGGAGAGGTCGGTGTGCCCTCGGTCCAGGCCCACCTCAGGAGGTGCCGCCGGGTGTGGCGGACCGCCCGTTCTGCCCTGTTGAAGGCCCGGATGAGGGCCAAGGCCCATGCAGACCGCCGGCGTTCCCCGGCCCCGGCATACCAGCCCGGGCAGGAGGTATGGTTGTCAACAAAGGACATCCCGCTCCAAGTGGACTCCCAAAAACTGAAAGACAGGTATATCGGGCCATTTCCCATCACCAAGGTCCTCAGCCCGGCCGCAGTGAAGCTACGGCTGCCAGCTTCACTGCGGATCCATCCTGTTTTTCACATGTCACGGATCAAGCCATACCACACCTCACCGCTCTGCACCCCTGGACGTGCACCGCCTCCTGCCCGGATCATCGATGGGGAGCCGGCATGGACCGTGCGTCGGCTTCTGGACATCCGTCGCAAGGGTCGGGGCTTCCAGTATCTGGTGGACTGGGAGGGGTATGGCCCCGAGGAATGCTCCTGGGTGAAATGGAGCTTCATCCTGGACCCGGCCCTCCTGGCCGACTTCTACGCCCGGCACCCGGATAAACCTGGTCGGGCGCCAGGAGGCGCCCGTTGAGGGAGGGGTCCTGTTGTGTGGGCCGCTGAAGAGGAGGTACTGCTGGCCCACCACCACCAGATGGCGCCCTGCTTGGAGTGCGGGCTCCAAGCACGAGAGGGCGTCGGAGCCGCGGGAGGTGACAGCTGTCACCTATCAACACCAGCTGTCACCCATCACCACCACTACAAAGGCTGGACTGCAACTCCACCTCCTCGCCGAGAAATCTTCTACCATACAGGTAATTAATTCTCTGCTGAACCTTAATCCGAGTATTAGTCTGATCTCTTTGCAGCCGTTTTCCTGGGACGGATACCCTGTCTGCTGAGTTGGCGTTTGGTGTGGACTGCGACGGCTTCGCCTCCCACCCCACCCAGATAAGTGGTTATCTCGGGAGCTGCACGAGTGTGTGATTCGGAGGTGGAGGCTCTCCCTCCTAACTGTATACAGACTGTGGGATTACTGAGTGTGCGAACTCACACTCATCCAGAACTGTTTCTGTTTTCTGCCAGCAGTACCGGGTCTGACTGCTGAAGACGGTGGCCACCTGGGGCGCAGGGCTTGGCGGCTCCGGTGTTCTTCAGATCTGTTGGTGGTGGAAGCTGTGTGGGATCCGGCTCTTCTCGCACCGGACATCTATCTTCGAGCCTGCCACACGTCACCTTGTGTCAGATTGATATACAGCATATTTGTATTTGTCTGTACTACGTTGTGCACCTTCACAACATTAAATTGTTACTTTTTGGCTATTCCATTGTCCCTTCATTAACGCCCCCTGTTGTGGGTCCGTGTCACGACACTTCCCCAACACTTACTTTTATAATGGGTTACATTATTACAGAAGTTTTAACAGAATACAAATAATCATGATTTTTAGAGAGTTTGATTCTAAAGAGCAAACTTTTTAAATATATGTATATCTAAAAAAGTCAAGGGGACTTTTTGTGTGTGTTTTTTAATAGGCACACACGGTGTTGCATATGTACAGTATACACTTTGTACACTTTTGCCAATTGCATATACCTTTGCACCAACTGCAGGATGGTGCAAGAGACAATAGGCTTTAGATGTCCAAAAGCAGAGAGCACTTTGAACATCTAAGGGTAAGCTCATGTCTAAACTATAAACAGCATTAGCATTAACTGGAGAAGTCTTTCCTGAGGGTGATGGGTCATTAAATCCCAGGCCCCTCTGCTGTCTCTGCAAACACAGTGATAGGAAAGCAGACGTCTACCAATTCTCAAAGACGCATGAAGTTCATTTCTATGACACTCCCAGACACCCCAGTGTCCAACAGTCTGTTGCCGAACAAAGATACAACCAACAACTGGTCACTTACAGTAACACTGCCGTTACGAGGCATTTGGGGTAGCCAGAAGGGTAAAGCAATGCTTAGTCTTTGTTCTTTTCCACCCAGATCTCTGGATCAGACCATCAACCCTTCTGCCTCACAGAACCCTCCCATCACAGCTGCCTCACAAAAATTCTTAATTTAGAGCTCCTTCCTCATCTGTACGGTTCCAATGTGTATGTAAACCTTTGACGCACTAAAAATCTGACACAGTGAAGAAAATATGAAAGTAATCTACCTTGTAATTGACTTAACACACGTATTGTTTGTCAAAAAGGAACATGTGCCATTGGGGAAAACTGAATCTGAATGTTTTATTGTGTAATTAACCAATACAAATCGAAAATCAATTTGAAACTGCTTGATACAACTACATCGATACATGTACCCCTGCAGTGATAGAAATGTACCATGAATGCATTGATGGATGGCTCAAATTTAATATGATGAATCATTAAGTTCAGCTTAAGGCTTGTAAGAGTTCAAAGGTTGGAATGAGGCACTCACAAGACGGGTCACAGGAACGTTATTTGTGTTATTAATTTGTTGCATCTTGTTTTTATCTCTATAGTGTTCCATGAGCATTCCTCAAACAGCTGGATGGCAGAAAACAAACATACAAAATTAGCTTCTCGTGGCTCCTGTGGTCTCTGCACAGAAATGCATTTCTTTACACTGAACACTAGCGAGTGTGTCACGTATATTGTAGACATCATAAAAACGGTATGTGGGAACCAGGCATTACAGGGAGCTTGGCTCAGCTGTGTGCCACCCTTGGTTTAAATGGTTACTATTTGTTAGACACTCGGTGGCCTGTATTAGAAAGACTAATTCAATCCAATATCAGCCTTGAGACCCTTCATACCTGTACTATCTTGGTGAAAAAGTGGATAACTTGACCTCTTTAACTACATGTGCAGAAGCCACAGAAAGCTTTGAAGAAGGCAACGTGCAAAAGAGTCATCAGCTTATTACCAGGAAGATGCTCCAGATATTTTGTGCCTATGTGTGCACATTGTATTTGTTTTAACACCATGTCCCTGCAAGTGGTTTCAATTATTTCATCTGATTACTGGGACAATGTTATGACAGCAAGCATCACCGTGCACATGCCCGAAGGGCACGAGACAGTTATTTCTTTGATAAGACACCCTGTCGGGAAAATTGGTTAGATATTAGATGCTCCTGAGCCATGCTTATTACTGTGCAGTGTGCAGTTTCGGTGTAGTAAAAAGGCAGTGTCTCTTATTCACTCTGAGCCCTCGGCAATGGTTTCTCGCTGGGAAAACAACAACAAAAAAAGAGACTGTTCATTCGAGATCCACTTCATGATGTTGTATCATAGCTACACTCAAGAAGATGGAGCGAGCTCAGCAAAAATGTCAATTTGAATGAGCATCTGAAGCGTAGTGAAAAGTGGGGCTGGGTGTTATCCCATGGAATCAAGCCCCTGACAGAACCAAAACAAGTCCAAACTCATCCGCATAATCAGATAATGTATACAACAATGTGCACATTGAGTTAAATTTGTATGCACGATTTATTATAATTCTATTTTGCTGTACTGAATACTGGCGTTCCTCAGGGATGTGTTCTGTCTCCAGTGTTGCTCAAAGCTTGCATGGAATAGGCGTTGATTAGGGTTGTGGAAACGAACAGCTTAAGCACCTTTGTTGATGAGGAAAGGTTTACTAAGTGACTTACCAGATGATGCTGTGATCTTTGCAGAATCAGTGGATGTCTTGACTGCAACACTTGAGAAGCTAAGAGAGGAACTGACATGTCTGAGTTTGCGATTGTCCTGGATAAAGACTAAAATCCAGGCTTTCAGTGACTTCCTGGATTCAAGCATCAGAAGTGTATCTGTGTGCGATGAACCTCTCAAGACATGCACAGCAACCTTTTGGCCATGTGGTGCATTTCTCTGGGCATGAGCCAGCGCACAGTTGCCTTAGAGTTGAGGAACTTAGTGACTGCAGAAGGCAAAGGGGATGCCCAAGCTTCAGTAGAGAGATGGTTACTCTCAAGAGGATATCGATCAGATGTCTTCCTGGTTGTTTACCATCCAGGATTCAAGATGGTTTATTTTAACCAAGATAGGACCTAAAACACATACACAATGGTTTTAACATATATGTTGTGATTTATAAAAACAAACTACATGTCAAAATGTTTGCATATGTGCTTAAACTGTGACCTACGCGTATGGACATTTGGAAAGGATAAAAATGTGAGTGGCAGCATTACACATAAAAATATGACATGTGCAAGTGAGTCATAAGTCATACATTTAATTCCACTTAATAACACACATCACATATAAAAGTACTTTGTCATGTTTTTTTAGCAGTGTTAGATGTGATCGCAAGCCATAATTAGTTCAGATGGACTGTTCAACTGTTAAATATATGTCAGTTGAAATATTACATCAAACCGCATATTTAACAGTTCATCAGCGCACCACAGCTGCTAAAATGTAAATATATTAATGGTGGACATTGCTGGATTATCATTTGGACACAGTATGAAGTCCTGGCTGGTATACTGGCATGAAATAAATCATGTCCCTCCTGTAAGATTATATTTAAAATGGACCCATGTTTTGTTTTGTTTTTTAACAACACAACAATACAGAGGATTCTGGACAACTGTAACAACAAATAATTGTCTGTAATATTCTGTAATTTGAGCAGTTTGAAGCTACTTCTTGTTGTAATTGTTTGTACCTTCTTAAATCTTGTTAAATGTATGCATTTTATGCAAGCGTGCCCCCACCCCCTGGCAAACCAGATGTGTTGGGGGGGTGACACATGCACCACATGTATGTGGTTTTTTGCAACTCCACAGTCGTGAGGCACTTAGACAAAATTTCACATCCAGTTCAGCAGTGATTGTCTGCTGACTGTTTTCGTGATGATAGTGCGAATGGCCACACATTTTCTAAGTGCCATGCGAGCGGTATTAGATGTTCATGTGTGTCAGCTGGAATTTGGCTGACGCCTGCCATGAGAGGGTTCAATGGGCTAGCAAACCACACACTCAGCTGCTGGTGTGCGCAAATAGTTGTAGCAACAGGTGTACGAGACGTTGGAGGCAGCTACGATTTTACACATTGTGCATACGATTCCTGCTTCATGTGCACTTCATGCGCAATTCGACCAAATTCGCACTATGTGTGAAAGGGCCCTTAACAAATGAAATGAACTGACCCACAAATCATGAAATCACTTGTTTTGTTACTGTCTGCAATGTCAAAGCAAATGTATGGATCATGCCTTATTTTTCATTTATTTTACACATTTGTTCAATGAATCAATGAATATAACAACAACAACTAGAATGGAACTGATACTAATAACATATAAAAGTAAATGCAACAACCGATAAAGAGATGACAACATAAACTATGTCTATACCGAAAATAAATGAACAGAGAGACAAAACCAGAGCCTACAGAATAATGCAATAAATAACAAACGGCACATAACCAGATAAGAAACACTGAAGATGAATAATAACTAAAACCAGTGACTAATGCATAATACAATAAATGTGACTGAAGTGACAAAAAGGGACCATGAATGAAAGAATACAAAGGTAATACAATAAGCAATAAGGCAAAACAAACTACAGGCAAGACAGGAACTAAGACAAAACTAAATACATGGCAACCAAGTGATACACAGAAAATAAATGAAACAAAACTAATCATAAATAGAGCATGACCAACATGACATGACATAACATGAATAAAAAAATCAGAAGGCAAAGAATCCGGAGGCCACCGAGAACCCACAACCAAACAGAAACCCCTCGTGGGCAGGAAAGAGCATGACATCAACATAGCATTTGCCATGTAACTGTTTGAGTCATTCACATACTTGAATGATATGCTGAAGGATAATGTAGTACAGTCAGTGTCTAAATACTTTTTAATATATAAAAAAATAAATAAATAAAAATCAGTGGCAACAAGAGCCTCTTCATGGTGTTCCACTGGTTTACTGAGGTTTGTTTTTCATTCTTTCATTCATTTTCTGCCACTCGTCTGTTCCAGGTCGCGGTGGCAGTAGACTTATCGGCTCATCCCACACTTCCCTATTCTCGGCCAACCTTAAAATTCTTCCTGGGGGATCCCGAGGCATTTGGGAGGTTTGTTTTTCCCTGTCTTGATAGTGCTAAGCATATCCAGGAAGTAAGAATGGGATTAGCTTGACAACATTAGCTCCATTTATTTCAAACTTTAAAGTATTTTTATAACAAACATACCTGTTGAACATGAAAGCTGACATTTAGCTGTTCAGCTATGTATTTTATTTGTTATCTGCTTTGGTATTCACAGGAAATTAATTTGATGTTTTACAATTCTGGAAATTCTGTCACATTAGCTTCTCATTCAGTGTGAGCACTACAGTCAGTGGCTGCGCGTATAAACACTAGTGCGGCATGGCGGATAAGTTTAATAAATTTGAAATTGAATTTCCACCAGAGATTGCAGTGTGGCTCTGTGGTGCTCATCATATGGCAACACACCACACAAACATGAATGGAGGCGATGCACCCAAACATCTTTCCATGACAATCAGAACATGCAGTTATTATTAATGCAGAACTGAAATGTTATGAAATCTATTCCAGGATAAGCCTCACCTTTTCACCAATGCTCATGAAAATTTTTATTTTTGATCATACATTGTGCCGTGAAGTTACGGACAATAATGTAATATTCTGGCTCTCAAACTGTAATGGTGCTGATTTCCAGTTAAACTTAAGATGTAATGATGCTGTGAACCACCAAATTAATGGACAAACAGCAGGGAACACAAACAGTGTAGTTTGTAAACCTGCAGACTTTATGTGTTGAAGGGCTTTAGAACCCACTCACTGTCAAGGCAGAAGAGTTTTAATCTGTGAATTACCCCAACAAATGCGCAAACACACTCTGTTCTATGCATGTGCACATACATGCACATGTATGTAGCTCAGCTCCACCCTCCGTCAAACAGAAAAACACAGGAATATCAGGCATGTTTGAGCAGTGAAACAAATAACAGTCCAGAAAATAAATAGCGGAACCAAATGTATTAACCAATTAAAAAATATCAAAAACTAAAGGAAAGTAAAAATATCATGCATTTACTCTGATGTGACCTCATGCTCCTCCAGATGCTTATTGCCTTTGGGTGATGTGTTGATTTCACATATTACGTACACCAAGGACTTAATATGTCAGGCCTTGGAAGACACGACTGAATTTTGGAGGTGATCTGGATCCAGATTATTTACATCACAATGTAAAACCAAAATCAGGAAGACCCTACTTTGTTTCAGCGTGTGAATTAAATATCAGATTGCAACATCTTGATCAGTCGGACCGTTCTGGATCAGTGTGCAATTATTTCATTGTGTTGTGAAATCCAGATCTAGGTGAAGTCCTGGTCATGTGAATCACATATCTTTTACTTTGAGTCCTCATCAACCCTTGGTGGACGTCCGAAATCTCAGCTTGCTCTTGTTCGATTAGTGTTTAAGCTCCAACAAGAATAAATGCATGATTTTTAACCTTTAAACTTTCTTAAAAAAATGCTTCCTGACTTAAAGTTAACGGAGGTAAATTTAGTGGAATCCGATTGCTGCAATAATTGTTTTCAAAGCTAGCTTATCTGCTAACAAAAAAGTTAGCTTTGCTAATTAGCTGTTAACCGATTAGCAGAACCATTCACACTTCTGCCAGGGACTCATCTTGCAGGATGAGCAGATTCAGTTCCAGGCCCAAATTTATAAAAATATTGCTGATTTTCACCACTGAAGAAATGTTTTTAACATCCGTCTTGATCGCTAGTTAAGGCCCTTCACACATAACACGAAAGACGCAGAAACTGGAAGAAAATCTGCGAACCAAACACAAAATGGGGAACCACAAACAGCGTGAGCAGCTGCACCACATCGCGCCACTGATGTGGAGAAAAATAAAATAAAAGTCAGCTGTGTAATTAGTGAATATCACTGGGTTGATATAAATAATAACTAAAAGGGGACGCAATACAGAACCCTGCAGTTAAATAACCCTAGTTAAATAAAAAATAAATGCCAGTCACGGGATTCGAATCTGCAATTTACAAAAGCCCAAATTACCAGACAGACACTTTACCACTGCACTACAATCACTGTCTTACAACACAGTGTAAAATAACTAAAATCAACAGGGAGATAAACGTATTTTTTAAAAAAGAAGAGAAAAAAGTGCCGTAATAACTGACAAAACAGCATTTGTTACTGCATATTTTTGGTGATATTGACTGAAAATGGCGTATTTGTGGTGCTGTTGGCTTGTCATATTGTCATAGTCCTGTGGCGCGTGTGCTCCGTCGGACACACACCAGGGCGGACCCACGTGACATTCAGATTGTCTGCTGTGTGATCTGACGGTTCATTTCACATGGAGCAGTCTGCTGACGTGCGCTGTGTCCAGCTCTCCACAATTTCACTGATACTTACTGGACTGGTAAGCATTAAAAGCCGAGACAGACATGTCCAAACTTGTCCTCTGACACGCCGAAATGGAGGTGTTCCTTTGTCTCGCTTCCAAAGCGAATCGGTCTTTACACGCGAAGCCTCCGCGCGGCTTTCCATGACAAAATCTCTTGTTAAAAGTGAAATCTGCCGGAAAATGGCTGATCCAGAGCTGGTCCAGCTCTTGTGATAACCAGAGAAAGAGCACACGACGGTCTCGTATCCACAGAGCCATCCGTTTAGAAATGGTCCGGCGGCTTGTGCCGCGTCATCGCAGCGCAGAGCGCGGCACGCCGAGCGTCCTTAAAGCCGTCCTTAATGCTGTAGTAACAGACCTTATTCTCTATGAAGCCCGTAAAATTTTCACCAAAAGCCAGATAAATTTTTTGAATGGTTTCCAGGTGCCAGTCTCTAACAGCTTCTGAAAAAATTCTGATGGAAAAAAAGTCCTTTTCATTCCGCCAGTTCCAGACAATGTAAATCCGACGAGGGGGCGGGACCACTCCTTCCCAAGGCGTACTCACAGGCGAATGACGTCACCGACAGGCGTGGAAAAACTCACACATGCGCACAAGGGTTCAAGCATGTCTGACGTAAAAACATATGAATGAAATCCATATAGTTTTGGAAAAAAAAAAAGGACCGTTACTTTATTGACAGACCTCGTACATATCAGCATGTCATGCAAGTGTGCTCTCCCCCCGTACGCCACATGTGTGGGGGGCGCGACAGTGACACACACGCGCACGCCACATATGTGTTGGTTTTTGCAACACCACACTCGTGGGGGCACTTAGACAAATTTCACTGCCAGCTCGAAAGTGGTCGTCTCACTATTTTCGTGCTTACAGTGCAAACGGCACCACATTTTCTAAGTGCCAAGCGAGCGGTGTTGGATTTTCAGTGTGACACCTGGAATTTGGCCGACACCTGCCGTGAGAGGGATCGAATGGGCTCTCCATGGCACTCTGTCTTTCAGCCACTGGTGTGCACGAATAGTTGTAGCGACACATGTATGAGGCGTTGGAGGCAGCTCCGATTTTTCACAACTGGGATGCAATTCCTCCTTTGTGCACTAGTTGGCTTCAATCATGTTATGTGTGAAGGGGCCCTTATGAACATTCAGCTGACATGAAACCTTTACACTAGGTGTGCGTTTGACAAGATCAAGGGTAAGAAGACGAAGAGCTACCATTAAATATAATTATTCTTAAATAACAATTATTAACAACCTTAAACATCATCCAAAAATGTTTATGTCAGTGACATCAATATTTCTGTATGTGTCAGGGCTTGAGTTTTGTTCTTTTGTGTTATCAGGTTTTTGGTTTATTTATTCTTTTGTTGGGATTTTTCTGCTTGGGTCTGTCTGTCTCTGTTTCTCTTATTGGTTCTTGGTAATCAGTGTTTCTCTTTCTCTCTCTGGCCACGCCCTGCTTCTGGTGCTTTCCATGTGCACCTGTTCCTGATTTGCTGATTGCCACCTGGGGTTTTATAAGCTCACTGGGTGGTATTGTTCCCCGCCAGTTTGTCGTGCCTTGTGCCTGCATTCCAGCTCTGTACCTGTGTTCTTGTTCCTGCCTGCCTCATAGTGTGTACCTGACCTCCTGCCTGTTGTTTTGACCACGCCATTTTGCCTGATGATTTCTGTACTGCTGCTTTTGTTGGACTGCCTGCTCGTGTACCGACCTCTGCATTTTCCTTTAGTAAAGACCACTAACAAACAGAGCTGTCTGCCGGAGCTGTGCATTTGTATCCTACCATTACCATACATCCCGCCTGTCAGTACAAACTGGCCAACGATGGACGCAGCCAGCTCTGACCCATTACGGTCAGCAGTACGCTGTCACAGTAAGCAGCTCACACAGCAGCAAGACCATCTCACTGCTCTGACTTCCGGGTTTAGCGATCCCGCTAAACGTCAAGACTCATTTATGGAGTTGGTAAGCACTCAGATGAATCAGTTGTTAACCAGACTTGATCATCAGGCTTCCCTCATGACGACCACCGACAGTACCAGTTCGTCACCACTGGGGCTGTCAGCACCCGCACCTGCTTCTACACCTGCACATAAGTACTGCAACCTGCTGTCTCCACCAGAACGCTTCTCAGGCGAATCAGGTGACGTCAGACCGTTTATAACGCAGTGTGAGTTGAACTTTGAGCTCATGGCCTGTAAGTTCCCGTCCGACAGGACGAAGATAGCTTACATCATCACTCACCTGACTGGTCGTGCATTGGCGTGGGCAACAGCTGAGTGGGGTCGTAA